>NW_006440638.1:892492-906719 GCF_000325575.1 Pteropus alecto
GAATGCACACTGGTACAAACACTCTGAAACAACACTTTGGCATGAACTGGTCAACTTGAAATGTATATACCCCATGACCCAGTACTCCCTCTCCTGGATGTTCACCCTAGAGGACTAATATAAATGTCACCAGAAGACTGATACAAGGATAATTATAGCAGCACTGTTTGTAATGGTGGCAGGGGGAGTAGGGGTGTGCAGAAAACAACCTAAATATCCATAGACCAGAAAAATCAATCAGTGTGTTAGAGTCAGTCAGTGGACTATTATACAGTGCTAAAAAGAAATGAAGGACAGCTACAGGGACTGACATGGGTGCTCTCATCTATTCAAATAGGAACATTTATAGTATGTCTGTTCGTATGAAGTTCAAAAATAACCTAAATTAAATAACGGTTTAGGGATGCATTCAGAGGTGGTAATGCTTTTAAGAAAACTTGGGGAGGTGGAACAACTGGGGAGGGGCTCAAGAGATTTATGGATCTGGCAGCCCTTGTCTTTCACAGTCTCCCTTTCTGGTATTTTCACATAACGGTAATCAGCCACTGGGCTCCTGTCACATTCTCTCCTCTGGCTTAACATTTTTGCAATGGGTGTAACCTGTTTGTTATATTATTAGTCACCAACCACAGACAAGGATTTTCCCATCAGACCCACATTGCTTCCAAGGCACTTTGCCTGGCCTCTGAGTCAATGACAGCGTGAGATCTGGGAATCTCTAGGTTCTCATTGGCTGGACTGGCCGGGGCTCCCTCGGCTGAGAGCCAATCACTGACAAGCTTGATGAAGTCCCCTTTTCCCTGTTGGGATTTTACAGAGAACATGTTTTAAAAATGTGTGCTATTATCTTGTAGTGTCTGAATCTAATGTAAAAGAAACTGATTTCAAACACAAAGCTGCAAATTCACCTACTTTGTCTGCGACATTCATGAATTCCGCTCTAGCATCTGGCAACAGTCCTCCGTTTCTTTTGATTTAGAGATTTACCCCACTCCCTTAGGCTTTTGAGAGAGCATATGACCAATCAGTACAGCCCATTCCCCTAGCTGCAGTTATTGGTTCAGGCCTGGGCACCTGACTTAATTGGAGAGAACCTTAAGATCAGCAGACTAGTGCTTTATTTTGTCTGGACTTGAAGGGTTCTGGGCTGGAGCTGCTGGGAATTTCAGCCACCAGAAGAGGTGATTTTGATTGAAAATAGAGAAGAGAGAAAGAGCTAAGGGACAAGGGGATAGAAACTTGCCCTGGAGACATCTGAGCACCTGGATCCAGCTGTGCTTGAAGTCTACCTCTCTACTCTTTCATTACGGAATTCAATATCTCCCTTTTTTAACTTAAGCCTCTTTGAGTCAAGTGTACTGTGACTTGCAGCAGAAAGGCCAAACTGGCACCTCTCTCCAGCTCATTAGTGACACCACCTGAACCAGAAATCAGGCGTCATCCTGCCCATCCTCTCCCTGGCTCCCAACATCACACAAATCTGCATAGTCTCTCTCTCAGTATCTCTTCAATTTTACCACTTCCCCACTCAGCTATTCTAGTCTGAGTTCCTTTAGCTCCCACCCGGACTCCAGTACCAGCCTTCTCCATTAAAATCTTCTAATAGTTTCCCATAGTTCTCAGAATAAACATCAAATTCTTCCTGCAGCCCACCAGACCCCCCATGTCCTTTTCTCCCACTGTCCTTCCTTCAAAGAACTCCTCAGCTTCCATATCACTAATTTACTTTCCTCAAGAACTTACTGTGTGTTAGGCCCTATGGAAGTCCTTCCCACCTGTTTCCATTTATCCTTCATGAAAGCCTATGAGGAAGGCAGTATTATCCCTATTTGTAGAAGAGGCATTGAGGCCCAGAGAAGTTAAGAGCTTCCTTGAGTCATCATGCAGCTAGGATCCAGGCATTCTGGCTCCAGTCTCTGAGGGCTAACCACTGCCTCATACTGCCTCCCCTGCACCATTTCTTTAGGGCGCTTCTTACTGTTTGCTTGTGAGACTGTTGGATTTATATGTCTCCTGTTAGAGTATAGGATCGATGTGGGCAGGGGCAAGTCTGCCCTCCTGCTGGACCCCCACTGGGATGCACAATGCCTGCACAGAATGGATGCCCAGGAAACATTTGTTGAATGAATAGTATTAGCTAATACTCATTGAGCACTTACGCTGTGCAAACTGCTTCCTAAGCACTTTCCATATACTAGCTCACTTAGTCCTCCTGATCACACGCTGAGGTTGGCAGTTATTTAATAGCTGGGGACACTGAGACACAGAGAAGGAACTTCCCCAAGTCACGTGGCTAATAAGTGGCAGAGCTACGACACAAACCCAGGCAGCCTGGCTCCAGAGTCTGTGCTTGTAACTATACACTGTACCTGTGTGGATGGGTGGGTGGATGGACAGATGCTGAGGCCATGTTCCAACAGGGTTCAGAGTGAATGGACATCAGGAATACGGAGCTAAGACTGAACCCATATTCTGAGAATGTCAGGAGCCTAGGACAGAACAGATAAAGATGTAAGATTAGGACACACCTTACTAGGGACCATCTCTTCTTCCTAAGGCTGAAGCCAACTGGTTGGTGTGCTACAGAGGGTGTAGGGCCCCACCAGCTGCCTTTATTAGGACCTTAGTGAGAAGGCTATAAGGAAAAAAGACTGAGGCAGGCTCCAGGGAGAGCTAGATGGACTGGAAAGATACCAGAGGGCAACTCAGTGCAGATGCCCAGGACAGAAGGGCCGGCCTGCGCATGGTTCCAAAACCCAATTGGTTTAGCACAGAGCCAAACGGCTCTGCATGTTCAGCTGGGCAGCTGAGGCACCGTGGAGTTAGTATGTATTGGTACTTCAATACGGTCATCCCAAATAGCTACCTTTAGCTTGGGTCACATTACTCAAATTTAAGGTCAGAATATGGAAGGTGACGCTTCTCTCTGGGCTGTGCAGACCTCCTGGAGGTCCTGTGCTCAGCCTCTGGCCCAGCCCTGGGAGAGTGATAAGCTGAGTTAGCCACAAGGCACTGGAGGAGCTGGGGTAGGTCAGCATGGAATATAGCAGCCTGCGCCCTGACTGAGGAGGAGCAGGAGGTCTGGATGACCAGAGGGCAGGGCCGAAACCCAGAAGGAAGTCACCTCTCTGTGTAAAGACTTTTCTCTCAACACATAGAGTTGCCCAAGAATGGAAGGTGCTGCTCTCCTACCCAATATCTGAGTTCCTGGCCCCTTCCTCTTGGTTCCACTAGGATATGGGGACCTGGTCTCCTTCCATGAAGGTAAGGGTACTCTGGGCTCTGTCCCCTGACATTGCTATGGCCCAGTAGGATCCAAGGTCAAGATGGATGAGGAAAAACAGAGCCTGCTTGCTCCAGGGCAAATGCTTAGGATAGGCAGTCCAGGTTGAAGAGTTGTGTGGGGAGGGACATGGGGCTTATACAAGCTGCCTAGTGGGGCAGAGAGAGACTGAATTTGGCCCAAACTCGGCTCTTTCTGAGCCTCAGTTTTCTCATCTGTAAAGTGGGACACACAGTGTTTAACCTCCAGTATGGTAGAGAGAAATGCAAGAGGGATGGTTGTACCAGAGCTTCATAAATTGTATACCACAGTGACTATTTCAGTTATTATCTTTATCATTGGATTAGTTTGGGTCTGTCAAGAAGCCCAAACTAATTTTGCCAAGATAGGATTGGATATGCAAAGAAATTGTTCAGGAAAGTGTTAGGTAGCTAGTCAGACATGAGTGACAGGGGGAACAAAAAAATAGGGGCCCAGCCTAGAGAATGCCCAAAGAACACTCCAATGCTAGTAGAATTCTGGGCACGCACATGCACAGTAAGCGAAGGGTTATACAGCAGCCTGGTGTCAATCAAAATGACCTCACTTGCCAATCACCTAGGAATGCCTTTGAAACCACCCATCATGGCCCAAATATAGGGAAGACATTCCCACTTCTGGGCCCTTTTACCCTCTGGACTCCCCTCCCTTTTTTGCCCTTCTGGGCACCCCTCCATTTTGCCCCTCCTTTTTTTTGCCCTTCTGGGTTCTCTTTATGATGGCCTTTTTTGGCCTTTTTGCCCTTTTGTAGCCATTTTGGCCCCTTTGTGTTGGTTACAGCACTGAGACCATGTGCTTCCCTGGGCATTTTTTGTCTTTCTAAAATATATTTTTAATAAAACTAGTAAATCTCAATGACCTGTGATTCTTCACTGCTGTCATTTGAGGAAGAACCGAGGAAAAATGTTAACTACACATCTGTGCCATCCTTATCCCTCTCCCTCCCCGCTACCATTGGGGCAACACCCAACTCCAAACAGCCCCAACCGTGACAGCGGGAGCAGAAGAAGGCAAGGAGAAACTCAGACCAGTGTAGCTTAGACATTTGTGACAGGAGAGGGGGAAGGAAGGAAAATTGGAAAGGAAGAGTCTTGGAATGTGGCCCAATTCCAAAAAGCTTCAGCCAGAATTATGGGGAACCCTCAGCCACCTTTCTGCTGGAATAAATTTCTAACTGGGTAGGTCTTGGTGGGTTATCATGCCCCAGGCATATAATTTCTTTTCTAAAAGGCTTATCTGTGCTTTAAGGAAGCTCTGTCTGTTGTTTCTATGCATCTAGGTTAACTCATCTTTGAAATGCTCCCTTTTAGACTCCTCCTTCTAATCCTACCCTTTAAAGCATGCAAGAGAGCACATAATCTTAATCATCATGAAATCTGTTCACAGTCTTGCTTTCTCCCACCTCCCTGTAATTTTCCTTAAGTTTCCTCCTTAATTTCAAATGTATAAAAGAAACTGCAAAACTGTTATTCTCTGGAGCATTTGAGATCTTGCTCCCCAGAATATGTTGTCTGTTTGGCCCAAATAAACAAAAATTTCTATAGGTTTGGACATTTCTTATGCCAACAGCAACCACTGTGCTCTATTGTTGGCCAGGGAAAAGGGGGTGTGTGCCGCTCTAGGTGGCAGATCTGGAGGGGAGGGCAGTCACTCATGCTGTTCGGAGCAGATCTGAGTGATGGCAATTCTCATGCCACCCTAAAAAAATACTCAGGTAACCTGAGGCTATTTGGAGCCTCGAGGCCAAAGTTTGTTATTTAAATAGAGGTGTGTTTTCCCTCACCACATTTCTAGGAGAGGAGGCTTCCAGGAATTACTGTAAATTCCTGCCCCATAACAAGGCACCTTGCTGAGGACTCAACTATCAGCTGTGTGGGATGGAGTAGCCAGAGGCCTTGTGGTTAGATTCAAGGGCAACAATGAATGAAGAATAAAAAAGAACTGAAAGAAAATTTTGCTATGTCTATCTTAAATCTTTCTAAGCACAAAGAAAAATACTGTTTTTTTCCTACATCAAATTTTATAAGTTCTATATGTATGTTGCAGAAAGCGACACTCGTTGGAGGAAATTGCACTCTCAGACAACTTTGTTACAGGAAGGAGAATTTATTAGCCAGTGGAGCACGTGGGGCTTAACAGCACCAAAGCACGAGCTCACCCTGATTAGATTTCTTGTAGCTTATATACCTTTACAGTGTCCATGCAAGGGGTGTGTGATTCCTTTATCTGAGGTTTTACGTGCACCTCATGACTCAGGATAGGCAGGGGAAGTTTCAGGTGGGGGCTGTAAGAGGGAAGGAATTCCCAGACCACTGGTCCTATCTATTTACAGATCGTTTTATCTTGTAGGTGTTGCAAGAGTTTCCGGAAGGCCATTTAGAGATCTATAGGGTGTGATTAATCTATAACCCGCTGAGTCAGTCATTTCTGCAAGCCCTTCCCTTTGCATTTTTCAGATGCCTCCTCTCCTCTCTTAGTAAAAACATATATAACCAAAGTTAAAACAGAGGCACCTGTAGCTTGTACTTAGTAGATAAAAGGCCAATACTCCTTCTATACAAAAACTTCTTTAAAATTATTAAGAGAAAGATGAATACCTCAATAGTGAAAATGATTGAAGACTATGTATGCCGAGTTCTCAGAAGAAACACAGATGCCTAGTAAATATTTAAAAATACAATCAACTTTAAACAATGGGATATACCATCTTCACGTAATGTATTGACTAACACTAGAAAGACCAATGATACCTGGCAATGGTGAATGTATGAGAAACATGCCCTCTAACCCATTCTTGGTGGATGGAGATTTGTACAACTTTCTGGGGGCCCTTTGGCATTACATATCAAAAGTATTTAAAAATGTACACACGCCTTTTCCCCTTGCAACTTCTTGGAGGTAGACTAGTACCCAAAAATATAGATTCAAGGGTATTCTTAAATCATGTTTTTATAATAAAGAAAATTGAAAATGATCAATGGAGGATCAGATAAACTGTGGTTATAGCAGACAGTGTAATATTGGACAGCTATTGACAGTAATTGTGTAGATATAGGTTTTGATGTAGAAAAATGGCCACAATATATCGCATAAAAATGTAGCAGAAAAAAGTGCTCTTTAGAATTTCATTGTGTAGGGAGAAGGCAAGAGAATTAAAAACATTAATAAAGCCACTTTTGGAGACTGCAGTATAATGCTCAGCCCTGCAGCCAAGCCAGGAGGACATCTTCAGAACAGAGGAAGATTTCTGCTAGGATTGCTAACAACCCATGCCCCACACCAGTGAAGGGGAAACAGGAACCAAGAGTCATTGCCTATGGCAAAAAGGATGGGGAACCTCAGGATCAAAGGCTGGGAACTGCCAGCAGGCCTTTCACTCTACATATTATTACCTTTTCAGGATAAATACTCTTTTCCTTCCTCACTGTATGTCCATATCAAAGGAAATGAGAACTAAAGAATGACAGAAACTGAATTCCCTGAACACTCACTGTCCTTCTATGTGCCTTTACTCATCTCTCACTGCCTCTGTCACTGTCCCTCTCACTCTCTGCCTCTGAGAGACCACACTGTCTGTGGAGTGTTATCCCTCTTCTAATAAACTTTCCTTTTGACTCTAAATTTGGCGTGTGTGTTGAATTCTTTCTATGCTCTCTGCCAAAGAACTTTCTTCTTCTCTGGGTGCAGGGCTTGGTCTTTCCCCACCACCTTGGGGAAATTTTCCCTGTCCTGCATCATATACATACACACATTCATGCATGTATACATACATATAGAACAGAAGTGGTTGAAAGAGGTTCTTTAGTGGAGGTAGGTTTGCTGGTGTTGAATGTTTTATTATGTGTATTTCCTAACTTATTTATTAAAATCAGAGCCAGCTTCTCCCATTTCACAGATGAGAAAACTGAGGCTCAAGGTAGACAAGAGGCTTGCTGGGACCAGGTCTCCTATCTCTGGGCTGAGTTTGCTGTCTTGGTGGCCTCTTTCAGCTTCTTAGGGCTTCACTGTGTGGCCTTAGGCAAACCCCTTTCCTCTCTGGGGAGCTCTAGTAGAGAAGGAGCTGAGACTCTCCACTTAGTTTCCTAGCCTACTAGGGAGGGCCCAGCCTCTGAGCTCAGTGTCCCTGGCCCTCTCAAAGTCCCCCATGACCAAGAAAGCTGAACTAAACAGCAAGGCTGAGCCAAGTCTTATCCAGGGTGACCAGACTTTTCAGAAGTGCCAGAAATTTCATCACACCAGGCAGAGGGATGGGCTAGGGGTGAGTCACAAATGTGCTGGGCCATGGAGGTAGGAGCTAACCATTCCCAGATGGGAGAATCGGGCCCGGCAGCTTTCCTGGAATAAGCAGTGTCAACGTAAGAAAGTCTAAACCTGTAGAGAATTTTTTGTAAAACTTTGAGCCCAAAAGAGGATACACCTGGAAGCAAAAGGCTAAGATCTCAAAGACTTCAGAGAATAACAGTTTGTAGTTTCTTTCATACATTTGAAATTAAGGAGGGAACAAAAGGAAGATTGAAGATTACATGGAGATGGAAGAAAGCAAGGTAGGGGTTGGATTATAGGATCGTTAACAAGGTTATATGCTCTCTTGAGGGTGGTTAAGGTTTATTTCATAGGTATGTTAACTTAGATGCACAGGAATAATGGACA
Organism: Pteropus alecto; assembly: GCF_000325575.1. NCBI lineage: Eukaryota > Metazoa > Chordata > Mammalia > Chiroptera > Pteropodidae > Pteropus > Pteropus alecto. The sequence continues at coordinate 900,465 of NW_006440638.1, forward strand.
GGTCTTACTTAAGGCAAAGATAAACCTTTAACTAAAAGTTATAGGCCTGGGGTGTGACTGCCTACCAAGACCAGTTAGGAATTTTTGATCAGATCATCCTGTGAAGTTACTTTCCATAGAACTCCTTTGTTTCATCCACAGCAGACAGCTTGGGAAAGTGTAGAGAAATAGAGAAATCCCAGCCTAAAAAAAAAAAAAAACAAAAAACCCTACTGGTTTCCCCTACCTCCTCTCTCTACACACCCCATTCCATGTACTTTAGCCCCTCCAACCATCTGCCAAGGGGTCACCCACTACCTGTTGATGTATCCTGGGGATGGGGAACCCATGGCCTCCTACAACGTACTCTGCTCCTTCCTCTGCAAGGGCAGAGAAAAGCATGCAGACTCTGCAGTTGGGCTGCTCTGAGCTGGGGCCCTCACTATGCCATTGAATCTGTTTCTTTGTCTGTCAAGTGGGGTAATATCTAGCACCTCTAGGATTGTTGTGAGGATTAAATTAATTAATTTAGGGTCCCCTGTGTATGGTTAACAGATAGGAGTTTACTTTTTCCCCCTATATCGTCCCCTTTATTTAAGGCAAAGCACCCTTTGGGGAGAGTCTAGGCATCACAAAGTACTGATCCCTATTGGCTAATCCCAGTGTCCAACAGGGCCTGGGGAGTACAGGCTCCAGACTTGGTAGGTAATGTTGTGTCAATGAAAGAAATTCTATTAGCAAAGACTCTTGGGTGTGAGTAATAAAACTCCAGCTCAAATTGGCTGAAGCCCCAAAGGGAATTTATTGGCCCTTGTAACTGAAAAATCCAAGGGTAGGATGGCTTGCAGCAGAGCTACAGTTGGATGCTTAAATGTTATGTCATCAGAAAAGTCTCTCTCTCTTTTCTTCTTCCTTCCCTCCTTTCAGACCTGCTTTCCTTTGAGCTCGCTTCATTCTCAGCAGGTTTCTTTAAGAGGTGGCCTCCATGCTACAGGCTCACACCCACAGCTGAGCAACACAGCAGGGAGAATGAGCTTTAAATAAAGAGGCCCCCTTGCTTAAGTCACAAATCCTTCCCTGGATGAAATAGGCCAGCAGGCCACACCTGGGCCAGGTGCCTACCCAGGAGGGGAGGATAAACTCTATCTGAATGAACCACATGGACCCAGAATGGAGAGAAGAGGGGACTCAGGGTCTGGTAGCTGCAGCAGAGGACAGGGGTGGGCAGAAGTCACAAGTGTCAACTGCATCAGTCTTCTTGAGGGCAATGAACCATGAGCTCCTGTGACAGATGGGCAAACATAGTATGCTATGGCTTCTTAGTAGTACATTTGAGCTACTATTGAAGTGGTCGGTGGTTAGTAGGTAGGCATAAGTTGGGCTGCTATAACAAAGAGACCCTAAAAATCTATAGCTTAATGTATTTATTTCTCTTTCATGTGAAGGTTCGGACTAGGTATGATGGCTCCACGATGCTCAGGGACTCCTTCTGCCCAAGTGTGACATCTACCTGGTATACAAGATGGCTGATCCAGCTCCATGTCCACCACTAGGTTCTCATTTCAGCCAGTGGGAAGGGGAAAGGGAAGGGGGAGACCACATCACTTCTGTTCCCATTCAATGGCCTTAAACTTTCACAGTTGTACCTGGCTGCCAGGGAGGCTGGGAATATAGTCTTCAGCCAGGTAGCCATGGGCCTATGTAAACTTTCTATAGTTATATTTCTGATATGAAGACTGGGGTGAGACTAGTAGTTTCTGTCCCAGCTGGAAGAGTATTCATGGTGGGTAGAAGGGCAGGGAAGTGAGAAAGTTCCTGGTATATAATCAGCTGCTCATTGAATTGAAGGTAAAGGTGCTGGGGGGTAAGGACAGGAGTGTGGTGGGTGAAGAGGCTGGAGAGGTGGTGGTGCAGCCTACTCCTAGAGGGAGAGATGAGGGTGAAGAGGCCCACGCAGACCCTGGGACTCAGGGCAGTTTGAACAGTGTCAACGCTGAGAAATGTCCAAGGCTATCAAGAATTTTTTAAGAGTTTATTTGAGCCAAGATCTCAAATGCTCTCCAGAATGACATTTTGCAGTTTCTTTTACATATCTGCAGTGAAGGAGAGAATGTAAGGAAGATTACATAAAGTTGGGAGAAAGCAAGGCGGGAATTGGATTACAGGATAGTTAAGATTATGTGCTCCCTTGAGAGTGGTTACACTTCTGAGGAGTCTGAAAAAGGAGGCATTCCAAAGTTTTGTTAACCTAAATGCACAAACACAATGGACAGGGTTGGCTTAAGGCAAAGGTAAACCTTTTACTAAAGAAGTTATAGGCCTGGGGCGTGACTGCCCAGTTAGGATTTTATGATCAGATCACCCTGCGAGGTTGCTTTTGGGCACTGGACTTGCCAGATTTATTATAGAGTCCCTTTTTTTTCACAACAGGGAATTCCAGGAACTGGCATGAGGCATCATGGGCTCTAGCTGGTCACATCTCCTTGGTCTCACAGACAAAGGGACACAGTTGGAAGAAGGACAAAAGGGGAAACTCCAAGCAGGGTTTTCCAAAATTGACAGCACTGTACAGTCAATTTAGAGGCTAAAAAAATAATGATGCCTGGCTACACCCTCTGGAGACTCAGATTTAATTGTTCTGGAGTACAGTACACACTGGTATTTCAAAAAGAAGTCCCAGGTGATTCCAAAGGATTTCCATGTTCAAAAGCTCAGGTCTGGGCAGTGCTGCCAGGGTCTTTGTTGGGTAGCTGGATGGCTGGTAGTGCCACACCTTGGGTAAGAAGGGCCAATGTCTGAAAATCACTGCCCATCATCTTGAAATATCTTTCCCATATTTGTGAAACATTCCAGATTCTTGCTGGGCCCAGACAGTCACTTTCTTAGCCTCTTTTGCAGCCAAGGACAGACAATTGCCCCATACTGCCTAGTTATTGTGTCTACAACAGATGCTGAACGGGACGCAAGAGCTATGACAAAAGAAGCCTAGTGCAGAGCCTATTCTTGGAGGAAGGGGTATTATATCAGTCCTCAAAGGCAGCAGCAGAAGTTCTGGTGGGGAGTCTGGGCCTACCATTCAAGGGGTGGGCAGTCCCCATGCTATCTGCACCCAGGTGTGCAGGGAGATTTGGGGCACTGTTGCTGGCTCAAGTCGTTTTAGTATGTGTGCAGCTAATGACAACAATCGAGAGCTTATCATGTGCCAGACTCTGCTCTAAGCACCTTAAAACAATTCTATGAGACAGGAACTATTTTATAGATGAGGCCAGTGAGGCCAGAGGACTGACACCATCTGCTGAATGTCACTCAGGAGAGAGGTGACTTTAAACCAGGCCATCTGGCTACAGAGTCCATTATTGTTGTATGGGGTTATTATTATTGTTACTCTAATTTCTCAGATGGCAGAGGAGGTACAGTGACCTCCCCAAGGATACCTAGCGAGGATATAGACCCAGGAAACCCAGTGAGCCTTCTTTTCCCTATCCAGGCTGCCAGGTGGTACAAGTGAGCCTTATGCCTGTCAAACCCTGGCGTCACAATGCCCAGGGGGCTGGCGAGATTGTCATTGATGTGAATAACTTTGCTGCCCACTCTGAGCATTTTGATTCAGCCTTATCAGTCTGGAACTTCCGGCAAACGTGTCTCAGCCAAACCTGGGCCCCAAATTCCTGGTGGGTGATGTGTGCTCTGTCTTCAGTAACAGCCCTGGCAGGGCTCCCAGGGGATGGCCGCCTTGGCTGCATCTCCAGCTCAGATAACAGAGTACGGGGGAAGTGTCTCCACTTTATCTCCTGGAAAGCTGGCTTGGCTTTGGGCTCTCAGCAGGCTGCAAGGTGAGACCAAATCTCCACCTATTGCTTATCGTCCAGGCTCCAGGAGCCTGCTGCATGGAAGGGATCTATATCAGAGGGTGGGAAGTTGCCCAGGTGAGTAAGGCAGGTATCTTCTATCACCCCATGCTGCCTGCCGCTGACAGAAATGTCAATCTGTCATTCACTTACTCTTCAGATTTTTACTGAGCACTCCTCTTGGGCCAAGCCCTGTTCAAAATATTTGAATTCATTTAATTTTATCAACAACACCTAAGATAGGCCCTGATGTCATTATGTTAATTTTACAGCTGAGGAAATCAAGGCCCAGAAATAATTGCCCAAGCTCACACAGCTGGTGTGTGGTAGTGTTCTTTACCCTAGGCTATCCTGCCTATGGTTCATTTACAAATAAATAAAAAAGTCAGGTAATTACAAACACTCTAAGTTGTAGAGAGGGTAGAGCAGTTGCTACCTCTGCTTCCTCTTAGAGAATGCTCTTTGCAAGGGTGGTGACTTTTCGGCCTTATCTCAATGCAAAGAGGAGGCAGCCTTGGGGATCTAGGGATAGGGCTTTTCAGGCAGAGTGAACCACGATTGCAAAGGTCCTGAGGGAAAACGAGTTCAGGCCTAGAGAGCAAAGGGCCTGCCCAGGGTTAGACAGAAAGCTGGGCCAACTGGATCCAGGTTCTCAGTCCAGGCTTTGGCCCCCATATCCCCTCTTGGCTCCTCTGCGGTCAGCCCTTTCTGAGCCCCTGGGTATTTCCAGGCTGTAGCTCCTCCCAGCTGTGTGACCCTGGGAAAGTGGCTTCCCTTCTCTCTGCCTATCCTCTGTGCTGCCTCACCCCTGTCCTGGGGCTATAGTGAGGCCCCTGGAATGGAGATGGGGTAGGGCGCACTCTGGGCTCCTGGCTGCAACCCAGATATAAGGTGGCAATGACTGGGCTATGTGTCATTTAGCAGTGTGGGGAGTTGGTTCTGGAGGTTCTGAAGTCCCAGAGGGCCTGGTCTAGGCCTTAGGTCCTAGAGAATGTAGCCCCAGGACTGAGAAACCAAGAGAGAGATTCAGAGGGAAACAGAGACCAAGAAGGACAGAGTAAGATGGAGAGACAGATCGACCTTAAAAATGAAAGAGAAGAATGGAAAGCAAGAGACAGGATGGGTGAAGAGTGAGAAATTCCGAGAAAGAGAGAGAGAGAGACAGACAGACAGACAGATAGACACAGAGAGAGGCACTAAGAGTAGACATGAGAGAAAATTGTGAATATTCTAAATGCCACTGAATTGTACACTTTAAGATGGTTAAAATGTTGAATCGCATGCTATGTGACTTTTACTACAATAAAAAAAGACAGGAATAGACACAGACAGAAGATGGTCAACAGAGAGAGACGGAGATGGAAGGACAGAATTCCAGGATTCTGACTGGATTCTGGGACCCTTTAAATTGATGGTGAGGGATTGGGATCCCTGTGCCAGAGTCCAGGTCTGCAGGGCCCCATGGGTTTGGGCTAGTCCTCCTTTTACTTGGGCTGCTCAGGTGCCAGAATGTTTGCCCTGGTCTAGCAGTGCTGGATTCTGCTTGTGTGGGTTTTGGGGGTGGAGTTTTGAGACCCTGGTCATGGGAAAGGGCCTGAGTGGTAGTCTCTTGCCAATTGCCTGCTCTTTGTAGGGCCTCTTACGAAGCACAGGCTCCTAGTCTTTTGAATCTGGTGAGTGGGGACCAGATCGTGGGATGTGCACCCTGATGGATTATGGAGATCAGAGTCACAGTAATTAACGTTTTGAACTTACATTTTGCAGGGTCCTGTGCTGAGGGCATGACATGGAGTTCTCTATGTCTCCCCATCAATGTTAACCTTTTCAAGAGATGAGGCAGCTGGGCTCAGAGAGGTCAAGGCTTTGGTTGAGGTCACACAGTGGTCACAGGCGGCTGTGTGGACGGAGGAAAATGACAAACCTTGACGGCCCCGAAGCTAGGGGTTGGAAAACCATGTGCCCAAGGACCTGTAGTAGCAGTGTCAAATGCCAGCTGGCAGGGTGGAGAGTGGGGGCCCCCAGGATAGGAAGTAAGGCAGATGGAATGCTGGGAACAAGATGGGCCTGCTCTCTGACCCTTTCATACCGGCCTGCCTCTTGTCAGTATTGTACCCAGGCCCCTCAGACCCTCCCAAGTTTCTGGGCCCATTTCTAGGTGGGGACACTGATGCTCAGGGCGGCTGAGGTGGCAGGGCCAAAGCCCCCAACTCAGAGTTTAGCCTGAATGGCGCGGGGAGGGGAGGGGGAAGGGGGGAGGATGGGGGTTTAGGGAAGGGGTTGAGGGGCTCAGCGAAAGCGTGGTGCCGCCAACCCTGGGACGTCTCTGTTCCGAGTGAGCGGCGCCAGGCTGCTCACCCCCACCCCTCACCCAGGCCCTGCTGAGACCCCGCCCCGGAGGCGGAGGCAGGGGAAGGGGCCCAGAGCCGCC
>NW_006440638.1:907066-924723 GCF_000325575.1 Pteropus alecto
GGCCCCACGGACGCGCGCCCCGCGTCCCTGTCCCAGCCGCGAGGATGGCGCCCGAGCGCAACCCTCTGGGCCCATTGGAGAAATGCGGGCGCTGAGGCTGGCGCCTTGTGGAGGACTAGGGCTTCGCGGGCAGGTACCCCCGCCCTCCAGGTTCCGTCGCCCCTCTCTCTCCGCTGCAGTCTCTCCGGTCACCGCCTACCCCTCCCCCCTTGTTCCACTGCTTCTCTATTGCCCCTCGGTCGCGAGGCCCGGTCACCTCCACCCCCACCATCCCCTTCCGTAGAAGGGAAGACTGGAATCCTAGGTCAGGCACCACCCCCGCCTGCACAGATCCTCAGCCTCCCACCGAGTCACACTCACTGCCATACACCAGCAGAAGTTCCTGCACACTCAGCGTGGGCACACCCGCCGCTATCTCTGTCACCGCATTCTCCTGGTATCTTAGTCCAACGCTTAGAACACACCTCCCCCCAAGTCTCTCTTACACATTTGGGCTTCTCACACTTGGATCTTTTGTTCACACATGCTTCATACACACGTGCCTTGCACACGGACGTCTTCCAGACATATGTGCCTCTTTATCAAAAGGTTATGTTTCTGTTAAATGAGTGTGCAGCTCTAACATACATTCATGTCTGCCACACATGTCTATCAAGCATGCCCCTCACATGTCACATACCTGGTATCACAAACAGTCCCGTGAATCTTGCACACAGTCACATACGCTAACAACTTGATGGTCCCAGGCGTTTCTTCACACGTCCCGCCTCCATGGGCACAGTGCTGGGGCTATCCCGAGTGAGGTAGGTTTCAGGGTAGGGGAAGGCTCTTGGATGAGGCTTCCTTAAGGTTGGGTCTGGGTGGCTGTGGGGAGCACAGGGAAGGGGCTTAGTCTGCAGGGGTGTGCCTGACTCTGCCAGCCTCCCCACTCCTCATCGCCGCCTCACCTTCTCTCCCTCCCACCTCTCCTAAGGAGGGGTGCCTTCCCTCCCTTCTTTACTGACACTTTACTTGTGACAGCCACTTGGACTGGTCCAAAGCTGGTCTGAGCCAGCAGATGTGACCATGACAGTCCAGAAAAGAAAAAAGATTTGGGTGCTGGTTATCATCTAGAGCCCTTGAATAAGCGAGCCTCAGTGGATGGTCCTGGCACTGGCTGGTGTTTGTGGCTGAATAATTGGGTCTCTGGGCCTCACATGCAAATTGAGGGTGACGATCTCCACCAGAAGGAAGGGAGGGTCTGGGAACTGTTGTCCTCACTGATCCCTTCTCTCCTGTGTCCAAAGCTGTGTGATCAGGGAGTGGGCAGGGGATAAATGAAGTCAAGGAATCTTGTTTCTTTGGTGCAAACCTGCCAGCTCTGGTTGTGGCTGGCCTTGCATGTTTTGTTTGGCTCTTACCATGTTATTATTATTTTTGAAAATGTAATTAGTTGCCAGCATTTACAAATTGGCAGGTTTTACATAAAAGTCCGGATTTCCATCTTCTCTTGAAAAATCACAAGGTCTGGCACCTCGGAGTCCACATCTCTTCATGATGCCCATTGGCTGGTGCTGCCTGCCTGCTGCCACTGGGAGTGGAGCAGGAACACCATTTGACCACATTCCCCACCCAGCCTGCTTGCACATTCTTGGCTCCTGCCTGGCCTGCATAGGCCTCTACGTTGGTTATGCCTACTATATAGACAGGACGGTTTTTGCTGTATGCCCAAAGTGGGCATAGGCTAGTCCCTTCATGCCTGGCTGGGAAGCTTTGAGTGAGCCTCCTACTGTTCAAGTCCTTAGTCATTAGAGCATTGAAGGGCATGCCAGGGGCCTGAACCTCAGGGCATTCTGTGATGGTTGGCAGGTACTTTCTGCTGGATTGTAGGAGACAGTGGCCTGGGGCCCCATGAGAGGAAGGAAGTGATCTCAGAGTAAGGCCTCATCCATTGCTTTTCTTTCCAGATCTTCTCAACAGTCCTGCAAGGTCGCATTCTTACCCCCACTTGAAAGATGGGGAAACTGAGGCTCAGAAAGGGTCTCCTAACAAGCAAAGGGTAGAGCTGGGATTTCAGCTGAGGTTTTCCTGACCCTAAAGCCATGCTCTTTGTTCCTGCTAAGTGCATCCATGAGTTGAAGGACTTGGTCTCATTGACCCTCAGCAAATTTCATGAATCAGGTCCACATGTGACACACAGTAGGTACTTAATATGTACTTGTGGAACAACTGAGAGAAGTGAAGCTGCATTCTCTGAAGAGGTCAAGGTGGAGCTAAATTCAGGGCCTAAGATGAAGCTCTCACATGGCCTACATGACCACAAAGGTTTCTTTGAATTAGCCTGAAAGCCCAGTCAGTTTCCTGCTCTGGTCTTGATGGTCAAGTTCAGTGTGATCCTGTGTCCACCAGGGTGGAGATGTCTCTTGAGTCTGCATGGCCTCGGGGGCATTGTGGTGTGTCCTACTGGACATCAGATTCAATGTTTGCCCTATTTTTCAGGGCTGTAGGTATGAGCATTTTTCTCTTAAACCCCTGGTAGGCCCTGGTGGATGAGATGCCTTATAAGGAGGGACTCAGGCAGAGGAGGGGTGGCTCTCACCTCCTGGCTGGCTTGCACTCTGATGGGTGGCATGGAGTAGGGCAGCTGCTGAGTTATTTTAAGTCCTAGTTCCCATGACTCTCTGCTCTCTTGTTTGCCATGTGCATGTGGCTGAATTAATGTAAGCTAAGGGCCACCATGATATGTGGCCTCCTGGAAGTTTGTTGACTGACTGAGGACCAGTCCTCAGTGGCACATGGAACTTGGAAATGGTAGACAGTGCCCAGCCTTTTCCTTGTACCTCCTGAAGGTTTAATTTTCTGCTGGGGAGGCAGGTGCTGGACCTGACTGCATAAGGTGGTACAGAGGGCCTGTCCCTCTCTTTTCTGGGCCTTAGTCTTCCCTCTTGTAACGTAGGTAATGTCTGATGGTTTATCAGTGCTCATGGTCCTTTAGAGGAGAGATGGGGATAGAATCCTGGGGTCTGCTGGCCAGAAGGCAGTTGGGTATAGTCCTCTTTTCTGGCTTTCTGAACTCTTGGGCACCCCCAGCTGAAGGCCTTGCCCTGGGATGTAGTTTCAGCCTGTGACAGGATTCTCAGTGCTGTGGTCTGCCAGCCTACGACCTCCTTGAGGGCCATCAAGACTAATTGTAATAGGCAGGAGCTGCTGCAGGAGCCTGGCTGTCCTGGACTGAGAGTGGAAGTCACATGAAACTAGACATAGTCTGGGTAGAGAGCTCATGGTGGGCAACACAGACACTGTCTTTGCTCTCATGCAGTTTATATTCTAGTTGGAAGGGCAGAGGTGACGTAAATCGGTCAACAAAGGAATGAATGAAGTTGATTTCCCACAGGCATAGATGCTGTAAATGAGCTTAAGCCAGCAGGGCAACCAAAGTCGGATGGGCAAGGAAGGTCCCTTTGAGAAGGGCAATTCTGAGCTGAGACCAGAGTGGTGAGGGAGAATGTGCAACAGAGGGCATAGCTAGTGTAAAGGGCCTGAGGCGAGACCCTGCTTGGTATGTGTGAGGGACAGAGTAGGAGGAGGCTAGAGTAGATGAGGGATGGCAGAGAGGGGCCAGGTGTAGGGAGATAGAAAGCTGCTATGAAGTTTTGAGCCAGGGAATGATGAGAATCGATTTCTGTTTTAAGACACCTTCCCTAGCTGCAAGATCAAGAGACTTTGTGCCTTCATGGAGAGGATGTTGGTGAGCTGCCTCATAACTGTTCATTAGAGCCAGCCCTGTGCCAGATTCTGTGTGGGGGCAGTTCTCATTCTTAAAATGGCAGGTGGGGGACCTGCCAACAGACATTTGAGATCCAGCGTAACACACCCTGCGTAAATAGATGCGGGTGCAGCCTTACAATGAAACATTATTGCAGCTATGAAAAATGGGAATGCTCTTTCTGTAAAGATCTCTAGGATCTACTAAGAGAGTAAAATAAGGTGCTGAATGGTATGTAAAGCATGCTACCTCTTATGTAAAATGAGAAATAGAAATTCACATTTACTTGGATGTGCATAAACAAACTGAGAGAAGACACCAAGATTGTATCTTACGGTGGTTACCTATGGTTACCTGTGGTTGCCTAGGGAGGCAGCGGACAAGGGTGTAAGAATGAGGTGACACTTCTCAGTGTACCTTTTTATATTTTCTGGTTGTTGAACCATGTGATTGTATTGCCTGTTTAAAACATTACACTAAATTCAAAAGCAGCTGGGCAGTTGGTGAGTGACTGTTCATTTTTGAGTTTTAAGTGGAAATGTTTAAGGATGGTTTTTAAATTCCCTGCTTTACTGACCTTGTAGTGGAACACACTGACTTCTTTCTGGCTTGGTATACAAAAGTTTCCACTGCGATTAAAATTAGATGGTTTCAAAGTCACTTTTTTTTACAAAGTTTGGCAAAATGGACAAAAGAAAACACCATTTCTCTCTCCCCCTTTTCTTATGTGTGTTTCGCCTGGTGGTTTGGTTGCTGGCTCCTTCTGGGGAGGGCGCCACAGCACTTATCATTCTGTTTTGAGTCTGTTTCCACAGATTACTGACTGGGAGACTAGCGACAGGTCCAGACCCCATGGAGGCTGAAGCAGAGATCAGTGGGTACAGGGAAGTCCCCATTTTGGCATCCTACCAAGTTCATATTCCAGCTCTGCCACTCATAGATTGTGCTCTCTTCAGGCCAGTGACTCACCCCTCTAAACCTCAGCCTCCCTCATCTGTAAAATGGGTACCATAACCTATATCTCTTAAGATTGTTGGAATGAGGTATGAGACCACTCATTCAGCAGAGATTTATTGAGCACCTTCTGGGTGCTGGTCACTGTTCTGAATGCTGGGAACAAAGCAGTGATAAAGGCAACTCCTCTGCCCCCACAGAGCTTGCTCCCTGGTGGGTAATGTATATGGGAGACAAATGGTTGCTCGCTGTGGTGTGCTGTGCTGGCTGTGCCTGCAAGGAAGAGCAGACAAGCCAAGTCAAACGGTCTGAGGCTGGGAGTGGGGGTAGGGCTATTTTAGGGAGAGTGTCAGATCCTGGGTGCAGTGTAGACATTAGGGCAGAGGACACAGCAGGTGTAAATGATGGGGAGCAGCTGGAGGACAGGACACCTGTGAGCAAGGAGAGTGGTCCGGGGGCAGGCCGAGTCTGGGGTTTTGATTTTATTCTGGATGTGATGAGGGTTCAATTTCGGGAGTGGGAGGTCTGACTGAGATTTTAAAGCTTTCCCACAGCACAGCTGGCTTGGAGGATCAGGCTGGGACTTATAGCCAGGCCTTACTGGACAGTGGGGAGTTGTGGCCTTCCTCCAGAAGGGTCAGCATCCCTGACCAGGAGTTGTTGGGAGCAGCCAGGGAGAGGTTTGTGTAGTTGAGGTTTTTGCTTAGTGGCTCTCTGGACATCCATGCCAGGCATGTGTGACCAAGGCTTTGGGTTCTCTCTCTCACACGCAGCGCTAGCCGTGGACTCTAGTATGAGCCATCCCATGGTCCCTCCCATGGCCATCTTGAGGGCCCCAGAGACTCACACAGGCAGTTCTGAAATTGTTTGGTCAGGGCTGTCCTGGAGTAGAGCACAGAGGCTCTGAGAGCCAGGAAGGCATCCAGCCAAAGCTGGGGTGGTCAGCAGGGAGGGCTTCCTGGAGGACTGCTGCTGGCACTGTGATGTGAAGGTAGAGGGGTGAGGGAGACACAGGGACAGAAGAAAACCCAGCTTTTCTTGGAGAGGTGGGTTGGAGGGGAAGTTGGGAGGAGGAAGAGCTGGAGCCAGGTCTGTCCACCTCCAGGTTCTGTCCTGGCAGGCTGCCTCTTGATTACAGGGTACCACTGGCACGCACACACCATTAATTCACCTTCTCTAGGCTGGTCTCTTTCCAAGGCTCCTCTCAGGCCAAGCCATGTGTCATTTTGCACCATTGTCCTCACAGTTATTGGAATTTGGAAACACTGCAAAAATGACTCTGTCTTCTCATGTATGGAGAGTGTTGCAATGAAAGTGCTGGTTTGGGGAAAGGTTATTTCCTTCCTCAAGGGTGGGGAGACTGGCTTTTTGTAGGGGGCTGTATTGTAAGCCAGAGTGACCCCGCCCAAGTTACAGTGCTGGCGAGGAAGTGGTGTTGCCTGCCTGCCTGGGGCTGGGGGATGCTGGGAGTCTTGGCCTGGCCAACAGGGTAGAGGCCAATGAGCACCCATGTGCCTGGGGAGCGGATGGCTGCTTGTAGGCACAGGAGGCGTTTGCCTTGAGGTAGACCCTGTTGGCGTCAGGTCAGCTCATCTCTTGGGCCCTCAGTTTCTTCATCTGTGAATTAGGGATAGCCTAACTCTCTCTGCTGTCATTTAGTCCCCAGGAATGGCCAGAAATATGGGGAGAGGGCTCTGAAGTGTGGAGTGACAGTGGAGTTAAGGCCCAGCCAGGTGTGTGGGAAGCACAGGGATACTGGTGCCTGCCTAGCCTGAGTCATGTGATTCTGGATAATAAGCCTCAACGTCTCCATCTGTAAAAGGAGCCTGATGGTAATGCCTACCTAGTAAGGTTGGTGTGAAGACTGAGGATGTATGGAAAGCCCCAAGTGTGGCTTTGGCAAGTATATGGTACTTAATTAATACATGGTCACACTCTCCTGTCAGTTTTCTCTATTCTGATCACTGAGATGCCATTGTTTGCATTGGGGCCAGCCCTGGGCTGTGTGGTCAGGACACACCAGTTCTTGATAAGGCTTCCAGAGTTCTTCCTTCTTCAGACTGGGTCTCCCATCCTGGCCCTAAATTCCCAGTTGTGAATTTGGTCACCAAGTGAGCTTTTGGTGATCCAGAAAATACTCTTTTTAGAGTCTACTCACAATGAAAACACAGCATTAAAAAATATTCTGATAGAGACCTTTCGGGACTCCTGAGAATACCCGCCCTAGCCGTCGCCTCCCCGCAACCCCACCATGAGTCTGTGGCTTGTAGTCAGAGTCATAGAGAGCCAGGGAAGGGTCTTGAGCAGGAGAGTGTAGCCCACTGGGGAATATATTAGATGGGCAGAGTGGGGACTGTGTGGAGGCAGGACAGGGACCCCTGAGGATCAGGGTCAGCTCAGAAAACGGTTGGTCTTGACACATTCTATCCTCTTGAAAACACAACCACACTGTACCCTGTACTGTTCTTGATCCCTGCTTCTCCACTCCACCCTCTGACTACCCTCCCCCCACCACTGCTCATTACTTCTTCACTGGCTGAGCATCTCAATGTCTCTTATCTGTTCCCCTGCATATCTTCAGAGCAGATTAAATCTGCCACCTTGTCTGACTAGGGGCACCCCCAGGGTGCTACTGTTATCTGATTACAGGGTTGATAGAAGCAGGCTCCATGGGGGCCCTGAGCCCTTTCTTGGGAAGAATCCAGTGGGTGTTGACTTCCTCTTCTGATAAAGAGAGTATTAGCATAATTGTATCTATTGTCCTGCCTTCCATGCCTTTACATTATTATACTGAATATATTTTTTAAAATCTATTCCCTGTTTTATACTTATTTTAAAAAGAGACTTTTATAACAACTGTAGATAGAAATAGAAATCAGGATCACTCGCCCTGAATCAGCAATAACCAGTAATATAAGGTTAACAGCTACAAAGCAGGACTAAATCCTTGCCACCTTCTGTTCCCTGCCTCAGCCTTGAGCTAGTTAGTCATGCCCTCTCTTTGTTAAAAAGGAAGATTGGCAAGTTTTAAGGAGATGTTCACAGCATTGAGAGTTTTCTATCATCGTGATTGGTTAAAAGAGAATATGAAGAGGGTGAAGGGGATCATTACCCTGGGGCCTTGTCCTGAGATCTGATCTCACAGAGTATGGTTATCTCTAGCCCTACTTGGAAAGGTCCCTATGGCTGGTTATCACATACCTCACATCTTCCTGGGACCCCACCCACTTTCTGGGCCCTCCTTAGCATGTTTCTTGCTGGGCGGGGCCGTCAGAGGAGGGAAGAACCACTCTAGCTAGGATGTTTTCTCCAAAACTAAGTCCTCGGGTTTTCAGGTGGTGGCTGGTGCTCATTCTCATGCAGGGGCTGTCTCCTACATCCCTCAGCTCTGCACCCTATGTTCTGCCTTTGCAGAGCCCTGGAGATGAATGTTAGCCTGGGGCGTCCTGCAGCCTGGAGTCCATGTCAGGGGAAAGCAGGCCAGCTGAGACTTAGACTAGGGCTACAGTTCTGAGAGAGGGGAGTGCAGACTGACAAGGTGAGGCTGGGCCAGGATTCTTGGAGGAGGTGGGGATCTAGGCCTGGCCAAATGGGAAAGTTCCTTGTAAACCGTAAATTGCTGAGCTCAGGTGAGTGAAGGTCATTAATATTAGTTTTCATGGGTAATACCAGTGACACCCACAGTATTGGCTGGTTGGCCCTTAATTAGCTACAGGACCTGGTGTGAGGAAAATTTGCTACAGTCCTCTTGCTACACCCTCCCCCACACGTGTTTTCTTGAACTGAGTATCCAATCTCCTGCTTTCAGGAAAGCAGGAAATTGCTGGGGATGGAAACATGGTGACATTAGCTGCCTGTCCCTGAAATCTCCCACCATAACCCCAAGGCCACACGTGCCTGACCCAGTTATACTCCCTTGGAATGGCTGTGGCTTCTGTTGCATGGGGTAGGAGGAGTGGTCCCTCAGCATGTAGACTGGGTAGCCCACACGTGGCCCAGGCTCCATTCCTCACAGTGCTGCAACTAGGGTCTCCAGTGCCACCAGGACTGCCTCATACTCATCTGTCTTTGTCTTTGATTTTCTGTGTGAGCCTGGTTGATTCTCTCAAAATGATTTAAAGATGCCCACCTTCAGCTTGGAGGCCTCCTGTCTCATAGTTTTTTTCTACTAGAGATGGTCCATGGGTTTTTTTTTTTTTTTTTTTTTGGTTCTAGGTCAAAGTCCTGGGAAAGAGCTCTGATTGGCCCAGCCCTACCCTGGGCTAATTGGCTGTGGCCAGGGGAGGGATACCAAGTCATGATATTGACAAGGCTTTAGGGGCATATCTCCAGTCATTCTCTGACTGGAATGGGCTTCGAGCGAAGCAGGCTGCTGGCCCAAGAGGTGTATACTGCAGGGACGAAGTTTTGTAACTCCAGAAACTCAAACATTCTTAGAGTCTAGTTAGCAACAGATATAGTACAATTGCTATTTTTGCTTTCTTGTTACAGTTGTCAAGATTATTGGTTGCAGATGATAGAAAGTACAATACAACTTAAGCAAATAAGTCATGGAATTGAAATTCTAGCTTCAGGCTTGGCTGAATCCAGGGACTATGGTGCTGCTGTTAGGGCTATGTCTCCATTCTCCATGTTGTGTTTTTCTTAGGCAAGCTCTGCCATGTGGCAGTCAGGTGGCCCAGCAGCTCCAGGCTCACTCCTTTGGGCTCAGGAGCTTTAGCATGGGCTGGTGTGACTGGGTTGTTGACTGTCTCTTGATCAGTCGTGGATGGGGGAAGGAAGCCTCTGGCCGTCCAGTGGTCCACATAGCCTGAGGGTGGGAGAGAGTGGCTCGCTAGAGGAAAATTGGGGCTCTCTTACCAGGAGAAGGGGGCAGAGATCCCTACAGCCTCTCTGGCATGCTCTACATAAATGGCCTGTACATTTCTTTCCCTGTCCCATCTCACATGATGGACCCATACCAAAGAGAATGTGAGGATGTTATTTGCTTAACAGTAGCTCTTCACCAGCTGGTATAGTTCATGTTAAAATAGTCGGAGAGAGAAGGTGAGGGCTGTGGGGTCCAGACTTCTAGCCCAACCACAGTTACCTTGAGTAGTAAGAATATGGGCAGCGTCAGTTATTCTCTGAGAGTTTGTTTTAAACCTTTATTCTCTGAACTCTGAAGATTCAGGAACTCTGTGTACAGCATGCAGAGAGGTCAAAAGAGGCAGCCCTGAAATCTGAGTAAACAATTCCTGGAAGAGAGGATATTGAACTGGGTCTTTAGGGATGAACAGGAGTTTGCTAAGAGGCAGAAGGGTGTGCCTGGCAGAGAGAACAAAGGAATGGGCAGACTTGAGCTGTGAAAGATTTAGGGTAGCTGGGGCCAGTAATTGTTTTTTTCATATTGAATATGTATTGAATGCCTGTTGTTTGCCAGGTATGATGATGGGGTCTTTACATCATCTCTAGTCCTCTCTATGTTGCTAAGAGGCTGCTGTGATGGGGCCAATGTGCAGAAGAAAGCTTGGCTGCTCAGGGGGTCACATATCTGAGTCACCCAGCAGCCTAGGAGAAAAGCTGCGTTCCAATTTGAACCTTCATCTGTGGGAGTCCAGATCTTGATCCTGCCTCCTGTCTGTCTACGCTCTGGCAGTGGTGGCTGACAGCCTCTGGGGGGTCTGAGGTTATACCACAGCCTGGGCCAGAACCTATTTGCTGCACAATGGCTGCCCCACTGGCAGCCCTGAGAAATTCCTTAATTTCACAGCCGTGCAAATAAGTTGGGGCACTGGCATGGCAAAGGCCTGGGGCAGTTGCAGAGTTTCTCTAGTGGCGCCTTCTTCCAGATGCCTCAGCAGCTGAGGGAGCCGGGGTCTGCTGTCTGTCACTATCATCTTTGTTTCCTTTTGTCCCTTTTTGTCTGTTTGGCTTTTGGTCTCTGCTTCTCTCTGTCTCTTTTCACCTGTTGCTATTCTACTCCACCCCACTTCATCTAGAATTCCAGGCCTTGTGAGTCTAAAAAGAGATAAGGGCTTCCTTATGAGGGTGAATATGTACCATGGTTGGTACATGTGAGGCTCCCCACTGATGTGCCAGGTGACCTCAGGTAGGTTTTTGTTTACCTGTGAAGGCCCTTTTGGGATGAGTATTGATTGCACTCACATTTATAAGTCATTGCGTGTTCTGTGTCAGACCTGTGCTGGTGCCACACAAATTAATTAATCCACCCATCTCCACTTACCAACCAAAAGTATTCTTGTGTGTCCACATGGACCAGCCTCTGGGTCAGGGCTGAGCAGGAGAGCAGGGCTCATGCCTCAGAGTCACAGTCCAATCAGGGAGACCAGCAGGCAGACACATCAGTATAAGGTGTCATCTCCTAGTGTGGGGAAGGCACCTGCCAGCCCTAGCCCCTAATGAGCATCCTATGGCTGGAGGGGAGGAAGCAGGAACTCTGAAATGCAGCCAAGAGCAGAATATGCCTGTCCAGGGTGGCAGGGCTGTCTGTACTGAGGTTTGACAGAAGTGGTGGTGTAGGAGCAGATGGGCTCCAATGGAGCTGTGACTGAAGTAGGGGAAGGGATGTGTCCAGGGAGCAGAAAGCAAGTCATGGGGGGACTGAGAAGGCAGTGTGGTCCAGGCAGAGGGGAGCGGGCAAAGGAGAGGAGAATGATCAGGGGCATTGGAGATCAGTGACCCACCACCTGGGGCTGGAGAAGAGGTGGGGACCCACCAGGTGAGGGCGCCCAGCACTTGCGTGTGCATGTACATGCATCCTCACATAGTCTCTCACACTCACACTGCCTATAGACTCAGACACACTTACAGATACTTAAACACACCTCACATGTACACACCCTCTCACACACTTACAGTTCATGCGCACATACGCTAACAGTCTTGCACAGTTACACCCACACTTATACCTCATACATACTCATACACCTTGCATGCACACACCCACTCCATACCCCCTTACATGCACACAGATGCATTCATACACCCAAACTAATTCTAATTCTGTCTTTCTCTCTCTCTCATACACACAAGTATCCTCATTCTTATAAAAAAGATTCTTGGTCTTTTGGCTTCCCTTGAAAAAAATTTTTTGTATCATAAAGAGAAAAGAAAGCAAGAGAATGTCTGCTTGAGCCCAGAGACAGGCTGGAAACCTGGTCTAGGCCCTTCTCCGGGGCTCTATTCCCAGCCCCAGATCAGTTCATTTTCTGCTAGTTTCTCAGCGTAGATGGACTCTGCACTGTACCTCTGGACTCAACTTCAGGGACTGGAGAAGGGGTGAAAGGGGCTGAGCCAAGATTTGGAAGGCTCTGGAGGATAGGTGGGCCCCAAAGTTTATCTCCTTCTTGCCTGCTGCAGACCTAAAATCTCACCTTGCTGTTCTCTTGGGGAGGCGTTAAATCCCTCCAAAGACCAGTTTATTCTCTGGAAGGGAAGATGGGTGAACTCATTCTCGGTGCCTACTAGGGAGGGGCCATCCCATAGGAGCCTAGTGGATGGTCCTCTTTGGCAGGAAAAACTTTTTTCTCAGTTTTAAATCACAAAATGTCAAATTTTATTGAATACTTTTTTTCCCCAGCATCTAGTGAGATAATCAAGTAAAATTTTTCTTTTAGTGAATTGCATTGATATCCTATTAAACTACCCTTGCATTCCTGAGGCAACTGCTTGGGCACAGTATATTATTATCTCTGTAATATGCTGCTGGACTCAATTTTCTGATATTTTATTTAGGATTTGGCAGCTAGATTCATAAGTGAAACTGGTCTATATTTCTCTCGTTGCAGTATCCATGTCTGCTTTTGATATGTAGATTTTCCTAATCATATAAAATAAGAGGAGAAAGTATTTTTTCTTTTTCTAGGTCCTGGAACAATTTTTTAAAATAGAATAGAAATTATCAGCTTTGGATGTACCACGACTTGGGGCTAGTCTCTGTGATTGTTTTAAATTTAATCCCAAAGCACCCTGTAAGAAGAAGGACTTCTCATTTAACACACCAGAGAATGAGGCTCAGAGAGCCGGAGTCTCTGGTCTGTGGTCAGACAGTGGGAGGCGGCTCAACTGGGCTATGAATGCAGGCCAGGTGCAAGAATTGTTTGAGAGGCTGGCCTGTGGGAGATCCACTGACCTTGTTCTGAGTGTTTCCATGGGGGCTCAGAACAGTATTGACTGAGTGTTGAGAACTTGCCTAGCTCTACTCACCCACCTACTGGCCCACCTACCTATGTACCCACCGTTCATGCTTCCTCTTATCCCCTGACCCATTCATTACCTGCCCAGTTATCTAGCCATCCCTTGGCCATTTGTCCCTAGGCTGATGCACCCACCTATTAGCCCACCTTGTCATCTATGCATCCTTCATCTTTTCACCCATCTCTCCACTCACCCACCTTCCCATCCTTTTGTCCTCCATCTACCATCCATTTACTACCCATTTATCCATGATCTAACTACCATTCACTTGCTCACCCATCCATTTCTTTATCAACATCCCATCTACATACCACTTCATTTACCCTTCTACTAATCTACCTCTCATCCGTCTCTCCTCCATATGCTACCTGCCCATTGAGCATCATCCATTCATCCACTGACCCATCCATTTGTCCGTCCGTCCGTCCATCCATCCATCCATCCATCCATCCATCCATCCATCCAATCTACCCACCCCTGGGGCTTAGCCTTAAAATAGGTATGCAGAGATTCAGAATGGAGGGCACTCTGATTTGAAATAATGATACAAGCAAAAATGAAGGGCTGGGAACCAGAGTCTTCCAGTCTAGCAGGAATTGGGTACTTGGAGGGCAACAGAGGGAAGTGGGTTAGTAAAGATAGGTGGGGGCTAGATGGTGAAGGACTTTGAATGTCACTATTTGGAGTTTTCACTTTTCCTTGGGCTAGGGGTCTTCAATCAGGAGTCGATGAGTAAGTTCCAGGAAATCTGAGCCTCCTAATATGATATACAACTGTATTTGCTATACATCCATATATCTGTTAAGACTCTCATTTGCAAGTGACAGAAAACCTGGTCCAAGTTAGCTTAAGTAAAATGGGTTTGTCTTGTTGTAAAGTTTAGATTTTCAGTTAGCTCCATCCAGGTGCTCAGCAGCTATCACTATGACTGTTTCTCTTTTTTCCACCTATTGACATTTTTTTTTTTTTTAGTTCCAGCCTCAGACCTGACAAGATGGCTTCAGGGTTCCTCAGTGATAAATCATCTCGGGTCTAATACAATGGGAAAGAGAGAGGTTGTTTTACCCAGTGTCTCACTTGAATTGGTTCTCATGGGCTTAGATTGGCTTGGTGTCCATCCCTGAGTTAGGTGGTGTGAAAAGAATGAGAAGCACTGGAGTGATAGTGGAGTGGTCTGGACCCCAGAATGAAATCCAAGGGCTGTTCCTGGAAGCAGGATGGATATATGATGGGTGGTCAGAAAGTACCCCATGTCCACTACTATGCTTGGTTTGTATTTTCCCTTTTTCGATATAGCAGGTGGATTATTCATAGCTTTTTCTCAGGTTCTCAAAGGGACCAGAGGTGATAAGGAACCATTTAAGGTTTTGAGTAGAGATGGGAGATCAGACAAGAAGTCTCCAGTGGCAGGACCATGGGCAAGTTGACAGAGAATGCCTTGAGATCTCACAGAGGGAGGGAGAGGAGAGGTCAAGGATGCAATGCCTGTCAGTCTGGGGCTGGGTGGAGGCCATGGGGATGCCAGGTGGGAATAGCAGTGAGCTCAGCTTTGGCTTCGGGTAGGGCCATTTCTCATCACTCCACCCTAGCAGTGTTTCCTCTTTCCAGAGTTGTGAATTGAGGGGAAGGAAAATATCAGCTCCTTCTTGGTGCCAGAAGCAACATTTTCTTTTCTCAAAGGTTGATTATAAGTCATGAACATTCATCTTTGTAATTTTTCACCTGCTTATGTTGGTAATGAGATTAGTAATTATATATGCAGGGTCAGCTTTTACCCAGGGTTTAAGGAGCTTTTTATTCATCTTTCTTTCTTTTTTTCTTTTAGGGACAAGAGGGAAACAGAGGGGAAAAAAACCTGTCTATTCCACTTGAGTGACATTTCCCAGTATTTTCATGAGCTTACCCATTGAAAATATACAGGGACTATTGAGTGTGTGGGAACACGGGGCTCATGGCATTCCACCTGGGGTCACACTGCTTGTCAGCACTTTGCATCCAGTGTTTGCTCAGAGACCCAGTGGTCGTTGTCCTCTTCGTCTCGGTCCCCGCCACCCCCCATCCCCGTGCTTTGGACCTAGCTCCTCTCTCCTCCTCTGGGATCTCAGGCCATCCCACCTGTGCCTTCTGCTTTGCCTGTCTCTCCTCTAGCCTGGTTTGCACAGGCTCTGAAAGGACCCAGGCCTCTTCCCTAACCCTCTGCCCTGTAGCCTGACTTTCATAGCCTGACTTGCCTTTTTGCAAAGGATGCCATCAGTTATTCAGACTTTTGCCCACAAGGAAGTGAAGGAAAATGCCTTTGAAGACAGAAGCCAAACTTGATAACTTTTCTTTTGATAATTTGTGACTATTTTTCACCTCCCTTCCCTCCTCTCCATTTCTTCTGCCAAAACTTTCTTGGCCTTTGTTTCCTTTTTCTGGACTGCTATAATTGGCTCTTTTTTTTTCTTTCTTTAAAAAGCCTCTTGTGAAAAATCACACATACAAAAATTACATAAAAACGTACAACCGAACAAGCCCTCACATAATCACCACCTGGGTGAATTAAGAGGACACTGCCCACCCCCACAGTCTCCTGTGGACCTTCTCGATCTGCCTCCCTCTGCCTCGGTACCCACCACCAGATTTTTATGGTGATCATTTGTCTTGGCTTTCTTGTTCTGCCTCCTGTGTTTGTGTTCTCTAAATGACGTTTAGGTTTTACTTGGTTTTGCACTTTATGTGACTGGAATCTTCCATAGACTTTTTAAAAAGGGCATCTTTAGTCCTTTCTTGAATTCCCAGTGTGCTGCGACCTAGTGGTCGCCCCCACCACCCTGTTGGAGCAGAGTCCACTAAATGTCCTGGATGCTTTGCTGAGTCCCTGGGGCACTGGGTGTGGGTGACTGACCTTTCTTCTATTTCAAGCCTCTTCCGTCCTTGATTTTCATGTCACATCACCCACTTTTTCTCCTCTTGCTACTCACCTCCCTTCCCTTCTCTTGTTCCTTGCATGCCAGCTACAATGTGTCAAGCTGCTTCTTGCTTCAGGGCTATTGCATATGCTGTTCCCTCTACCTGGGATTCCATTCCCCAGATCTTTGCATGGCTACTACATTTTTGCCAGACAAGTTTCAGCTGAAGTGTCACCTCCTAAGTAAGGCCTGCTCTGACCATTCTTGCCCAAGGAGTGCTCCAGTCCCTCTCCTTCACAATGCCAACATTATCTTCTTATATATTTGTTCCTTGTCTCTTCCTTCCACCAGAATGATGGCCATATGAGGGTGAGACCTTTGTTGGCCTTGTTCACTGCCACATCCTAGTACCAATGATAGGGCCTGGCAGGTAGCAGGTGCCCAATGAATATTTACAAACTGATGGACACAGGTCATACTCCCTTGGCCAGATAGACCTGGGTTCAAATCCCTGTGTTACTTTTTACTGGTGATATGACTTTGGGGAGATCATTTCCCCTGTCTGGGCCTCAGTTTTCTTATCTGTAGAGCATGGTTAAAGAAAATAAACATCCCTGGAAACTCTCAGTCCAGCGT
This sequence comes from Pteropus alecto, assembly GCF_000325575.1. NCBI lineage: Eukaryota > Metazoa > Chordata > Mammalia > Chiroptera > Pteropodidae > Pteropus > Pteropus alecto. The sequence continues at coordinate 923,492 of NW_006440638.1, forward strand.
TTGGCATTGCGTCAGCACTGAGGAAGTGAGAGTTATAAATATGAACCTGATCAGCAGTTAAAATTCCTTCTAACATTTTGTGCCAACAATAAATTAATTTTTCCTAGTAAACTAGATGACTTCTCTTATCAGATGAGGAGCACCAGGTCATCCTCTAATTTCCCTTTTGACCTTGGCTGCCAGGAAGCTTACTACTAAGGGGAGGTCTCAGGAGTAGCCCTTATTTCCTGTTGGGTCATCAGTGCAGTTCGTTCTTTTCCTCTTTCTGTCCTTTTTATTATTTGCTTTTGGCTTTGTAGTACACCTGTTATTATTTTTTATTATGGCAAAATATACATAACATAAAACTGACTATTTTAACTATTTTTAAGTGTCCTCTTCATTGGTATTAAGTACATTCAGATTGTTGCGGATCCATCACCACCGTCTCTCTCCAGAACTTTTTCATCTTGCAAAACTGAAAGTCTGTACCCATCAAACACTAACTCCCCCTTCCCTCTCCCCGCCACCTCCCATGCCCCTGGCAGCCGCCATTCTCCTTTTCCGTCTATGAATTTGACTACCCCAGGGACCTCATATAAGTAGAATCACACAGCATTTGTCCTGTTGTATTTGGCTAAGTATAATAATAATGTCCTCAAGGTTCATCCATGGTCTAGCCTGTGTGGGAATTTCCTTCTTTTTTTAAGGCTGAAAAATATTTCATTGTATGTATAGACCACATTTTGTTTATCCATTCATCTGTTGATGGACACAGGTTAACTTTTTCCTCTTGGCTGTTATGAATAATGCTATGAATATGGGTGTACAAACACTATTTAAGTACATTACTTTCTTACCTTTCTGAGCCTGGGGCGAGCACAGACTGAATTATAAATTAAAGGTATTTTTTGGATGGTTTGTGGGACCAAGCTGTCTTCCTGCCTTCTGCCTGTGTGTGTATACTTAGGTCTGTATGGCGACTCCGTGGTTACTGCTGATTTCTCGTCTGGTTCCCCCTCTCTTGAAGGTGCACTCTGCCCCCAGCTGCCCCAGATGTTGGCTCACACCTGTGCCCTTCTCTAGATCCCCTCAGGTACCTGGGAGGTCACCTCCCCTCTTCCCCACACCTCGGCCCATGACCGACTGATGTTTCTATGAGTGGGATGAACCCTGGGGTGCCCCGTGGGATAAGGCTGGCACTAGGCTCCAGGGGAGGCCATATCTTTGCCCAGCTTTGTCACCTCTTCTAT
>NW_006440638.1:924771-933928 GCF_000325575.1 Pteropus alecto
CTGGGGATTCTGGGCTAAGACAGTATGTAAATTTGTATTCCCTCCTATAGTTGTATGTCCTGTATGGCTGTGAGAATGCCACTGGATTCTAATATGATTGACATACTGATGCCTACGAGGTAGGAGTGGGCTCCTTGTGATGCAGGGCAGGGCAAATTTCCCTGAGTGTCGGGGGCAGACCAAGCCCTGCACTGAGAGAAGAGGGTCCTTTGGTGGAGAGTGTAGAAAGAATTCAACACACATGCCAAAGTTAAAGAGAAAGTTTATTTAAAAAATGGTAATACTCCACAGAGTGTGGTCTCCTCAGAGGCAGAGTGTTCAGGGAATTCAGTTTATGTAGTATTCTTTAGTTCTCATTTCCTTTGATATGGACATTTAGTGAGGAAGGAGAAGGAGAAGGGGAAGAGTATGTAGCCTGAAAGGCCTGCTGGCAGTTCCCATCCTTTAATCCATAGGTTCCCCATGGTTTTAGCCATAATGAATGAATGATTTTATTTTGTGTAGGGCAGTCATTCAAAGACTGTTGTTTCTGGTTCTCCTTCACAGGTGTGGGGCATGGGTTGTTAGCAATCCCAGCAGAAATCTTCCTTTGTTCTGAAGGTTTCCTCCTGGCTTGGCTGCAGCAGAGTTGATCAGCATATTGCAGTCTCTGAATGTAGCTTGATTAATATTTTAATTATCTTGCCTTCTCCCTACATTACTTGGAAGGGGCAAAATTCCCAGGGTTCCACCACTTAGAGAATAGGCAGGTCCTAATCCAGGAAACTTGGACATTCTGGAGGAGACCTTGGGCAGGAGAAAGCAGGAACTCCCACCTCAGGGCCTCTCTCCTTTGGGTGTGGACAAGAGGAGCCCAAGGCCCAGGAAGGTCCAGGGGGATAGTAAGAACCAGGGAGCCCAGTGATGGCAGTGGAGAGTGAGCATTGATCACAATGGGTCAGTGACACCCTGCTGTTCTGCCCTTCTGATTTTCCTAGAGAAGTTGGGAATCCAGCTTCAGTGTAAAATGTTCTGATTTTAAATGTTATTAATCTCTGGTTGGACTTGGAGCAGAGTGCAGCCGTTTGGGGCAGGCGTCTGGGTGGAGCTGGGGACATTGCTGCCTTCGGGCATGCCAGGTGGTCTTGATTACTTATGTGTTTGTAACTGGTATGTCAACAAATGTCTTATATGTTTATTTCCCTTCCGTCATCCCCAGTTGTTTGAGAGTCCGTGTTTTGATGTAACTGCCTCATGTTTAAAAGAGAGATCCCCTGCAAATATTTAAAAAGTTTTCAAACCATACCAGCACAAACCTGAGACTATTCATATCCAGGGTTGACTGGTAAAAATGTAGGATGTTAAATTGGAATTTCAGATAAACAATGAATAAGTGTGTTCCAAATATTGCACAGGACATACATACATTAAATAATTATGCATTGTTTATCTGAAATTTCACTGTAGCTACATGTCTTGTATTTTTATTTGCTAGCTCTGGCAAGCCTATTCTTGTCAGAATCTGAAGGTTCTGAGAACTGGAAAAAGGAAGAATTTCTATACCTTGTGATTTGAAGTCAAGTAAAGCAAGATCCCACTTTTAGTAATGACGTTACTGGTGATGAATTTGTGTCTCCCAAGGCTATCTGGGCCTCGCCAGCCCAGAGAGTTTTTTTTTATCTAGGGCCTGCTATGGATGGGTATGAGGTTAATTTATCAAAGGAGGTGGTGTTACCTTACTGTAGGGATGTGTATTTGTGTTGTTACTATTTTTTTTGGAGGTGGGGAGCAGCAGCGAGAATGACAGAGAAGAGCTTGCAGTGAGGGTGAGTGAAGGCAGCTGAGGTTCAAGTAGCATCCTGAGGCACCGACATTGATATGCCACAGACCTCTGTCCCTGACCTTGCCTGCCCCCATTTGGCCTGTGGTGGGGGGCTGTCTCCACACAGCATACTCAGCCACCTGTCTCTGCAGATGCTCCCTGAGAATGGACCATCATCGAGTATCGTCTACCCTCCACAGCTCTGTCTTGCCTTGTTCAAGTTATGGCTTAAGAACCCAATCCAAGGCTACATCAGAATCCCTACTGCCCCTACCCACAGCAGGGATCTGGTCAACAAAGACCAAAGCTGTGACAGCCCAGGCTGTGACCTCAATCTGCCCTCAGCTCCTGCCTTGAGCCCACACTGGATCTTCAGCTTAATAGTCAAAGATTCACCCCAGATAGGCTGGATGCACTCCCAGACTGTGTGTTGGTGACTCCTCATCCTTCATTCTCACCTAAATACCAACTGCCTTTGTGACTTTTCATTATGGAGAGTGACAATCCAAAATATAGACAACCAGAAAGGACATCCAGTCACCTTAGATTTCATAGTTGTTAACATTTTGCCATATCGCCTTTGATTATTTTTTTCATGCAGAAGTATGTTAGAGCATATTATAGACATGATGATATTTAAAATATTAATCTTTTAAAAAATGTCAGCCATCATGTCTTACAGAATGATCAGCTGTCCCTTGATATCACCTGGTCCTCAGTCCATCCTTGGAGTCCCTCAATTAGGCTCTGTGTCTCTTTCAGCTGGTTTTTCATGCTGCATCCCATCAGGGATCCCACATGCATTGGATGATTATATCTCAGGCCTGTTTTAATCTAGAGCAGCTTCTCTCCCTGCTTTTCTTATGTGCTGAGGAGGAGGGCATTTGTCCTATAGAAATGCTCTACCTCTGAATGATTCTGCTTTTCATTGCGGCTTTAGATCCCAATGGTCTGATTACATTTTGCTGCTAACCAACTACCCTGACTACTAGGAGGCTGAAAGCAGTAATAGTCATATAATTTGCCCAGGAATTAGGTGAGGTTAGGCCAAGACCTACCCCACCCCCCTTTTTTTATAGCTCCATCTGGCCATTTACTGGGGATATTGGTGGTATTCACCTGCTTCCCTGCTGAGAGAGCCTCCCACATAGGCTCACGTATACATCCAGCACTGTGACCTGGAGTAGTGGACCAGCATGTGGTCTCTCAGGCAGAGGGTCGGGGGGAGGGAGGGTGTCCCTGGTGGCTCAGTGCTCTTAGACACCCAGGCGAGGCTGCCAGGCTTCATGGAGGGGCTCAGTTTGCCTTCTGCAGGTCCCTGGTGGGAGTGGTCACAGTTCTGAGTCTCATTGGTTAGGCGTGGTCGTAGGCCCATCCCTCAGCCAATGGCAGCACACCGGGGCCGGGGTTGGGGGGGGGGTTTGGGGAGGAGAGGTATGAGCTCTGGATTGGCTGGGTGTAGTCCCGCCCTGCCTCCGCTGAGTGCAGGAAGGCTCCGCTCCTCCTCCCCCTCCCCCGTCTGGTCTGATGGGGTTCCTGCTTGGAAAGGGGCCTAAGTATGGGATTCTTTTTGTTTTTTCAGCTAGACCTCAGAAGCTAAGAGTTAAGTACACTCCTTAACTAATAACACACTATTATCTTGGTGTCTGCATGGTCCTGCTCTTATTTTATTGGCTGGTTTATTCCCCTATCTCTGCTCCCTCACTACAGGCAGACATCGATTCTGTTCTGTGTGGATGTTTTCTTTGCTTGTGTTTTACAAGTGGTATTTTGTTACCTTGAGTGTGTGCATTTTTAATTGACATGAATTGGTGTTTGGCTCTCTATCTTGTTCTGTGTGTGGTTTTTTTTTTTGTTTTTGTTTTTGTTTTTTACCTTTTCCATTTAGTGCTCTGCAATCATTGGCATAGAATCCTGTGGGGTCCTCGTGGGGATGTGTCTTTCAGGGTCCCAGCAGGAAACTAAGAGGCCCCTCATAGGGCTTATGGAAGGAATTATTAATGAAGAAACCTAGAACAGAGGTGTGGGCAGGGTTGGGGGAACTTACAGGGAGTGGGCCAGCTCTTGGAGTAGCAGTGGTGAATGGGTGGGGACCCTTAGCGCCCTGAGCCTGCAGGGTTGGGGAGAGGCAGCTCTTGGAACTCAGCAGGGTCACCCAACAGGAGCTACGACTGTGGGGGAGGGGAACAGCCACCAAACCCCTACCAGGAGGGAAAAATAAAACATCAATCTCTCTCCTATCCTCTGATCTCCTGTCAGCGGCTGCCATTGGAAGATGTGGAAACCTGTGGACACAGTCTGAAGAGGTCAGCCTCCTGGGTGCAGAGCAGGGTGGAGAAGGGTCTGGAGTGGATCTGGGGATATGTACCAGCATGGTGGCCTACCCCTGCTGTGCCCACCTACCACCACACAAGTACCCAATGACCACTGTGGGCGTGTGGACCTGGCGCAGACGTCTTTGGGTAGCTCACTGGGCACGAGAACTTGGCATCATATACTGCTCATGTGGACTTAATTGCATATGTGCTGCTGTCTAGAGTATCTGCTCCAGTGGTCACTTAGGTCAGCTGGCATTATAATAATCATCATCTTAAAGAATAATCATCTCATTATTATGGATGTGCATGCATTATCCAGCTTTTCATTCAGTGTTGTATGGTAAATACTTTGGGCTTTTGCTTTATCTCTCCCTGGTCCCCTGTGACTCAGCTCTCAGGCATTAGACACCCTGGGTACAGGGTCTTTGGGACCAGTCTAGGGCTCCCCTCTCCAGGGAGGTCAGGTCCTCTTTCTCAGCCCCTCCCCTTTTGGCTTTTTTTAGATTGGAGGTTAGGGGCCCATCTGCAGAAGCTGGACATTCAGGGGCCATTTGCTGTGGGGGCCATGGGAAAATAGAAATTGGAGATCCTGTGAGGGACATATTCCAGTCTGAGAACCAGCAATGTAGTGATTGTATCTTCCTACTTCTCATTTGTATTAATGTTTCCCAGTCCTGGTCGCTAATTTCCAGGGACAGGTTGCTCACCCCTCTACTTTGCAGCCTGGTCTGTCCTTGACCTGCAGAAAGCTTTTCCCATGTAGAGCTGAGATCTGCCCTCTCCCCCATCCCACTCCCACCAATACACATCTATAGAACCACGACCCATCTAGAAGAGCTGTAGAAATGTGCTCTTCTCCAGGTAAGTCACCCTAAGGGGCCTGGCTCCTTCCCCGCTGGGCTCCCTCCTCCAGACACATCCCATCCCTCTCATGGACGGGCACACAACCTTCAGATAGCACAAGGGGCTCTGAGCAGCATGCAGGGGGCCCAGACCTCCGTTCTCCCAGCTGGAGGCCACAGTGGGAATGACCGTGGGCTTTCCTGTTCAGAGGTGAGCCTGGGGAGACTCTGAGTTTAAACATACCCAGCCACGTGTGAGTGAGTGGAGAGGCCATGTAGGCTTCAAGGGAAACTGAGAGCCTACCTTCTGTGTGACATCTCAGGGTAGCCAAGACTCAATAGTTTTCAAGAGGAGTTGGAAATCTGAATTTTCACGTGACCATTTCAATTTGTAAATGCTGGTAACTAATTTAAATATCAGCCATATGGGACAAACAGATGCAGTCATGGGCTAGATAGTGCCATGACCGAAGGTGTAGTAGAACCTTTTCACAGATACAGATACAGATGCAGAGCTGAGGCTCAGAGAGGACAAGGGCCTTGCTTAAGTTTACACAGCAAATAAGGAGAACACAAAGTCAGGGCCTGATGTTCTTTATCATTCCTCTGGGCCTCAGATGGGGATGAGGAGTGAACCCAAGATCTAGAATCATCTGGATGTGGGCCAGAATGTGTGGGGGCCAAAAGGGTGAGCAGCACTAGGGGACTGACTTGTAGTAGAATTTGAGGTAGGGTGCAATAGCATGGCTGGGAATAAAAGTTGTCTGAGAGAAGCCTGCCAACCTCTGTGGGAATATTTCTCTCTTAGGATGTATTCATGTGAGTGTGATGAGTAGAAAGGCAGGTGGACGGCAAGAGGAGGGTTTCGGTCTTGGTCTGCAAAGATTTCCTTTCTTCAATGACACTGTTGAGAGTGGACTCTAGGGCTCTGTACCCTACACCCCATCGCCATGTAGAGAATCATTGATTTGTCACTGGGGATTGCAGGCCCTGGCTCTCTCAGCAACAGATTTCTAATCATACTGGTTTTATGGAGCCCTGCACCCTTCTGAGGTAGCTTTTCCACTTTGGGCTTTGCCTTCTACTTCCTTTCTCCTCTTCTTTGTAAGAAACTTTTAAGAAGTTGTTATTGTTTTTAGGTTTGAAATTACAAACATTTTAAAATACCGAAAGTGTCACTTCATTGTCTTTTTGTCCCTTTAAAAAAAGAATCGGACAGTTTTAGCAAAGTGACGGCAAACAGTGGCCCAGGATTGGGAGCTGGTAGTGGGTTGAGAAGGAGCCCTCATCTGTGATTCAGGAGCACACAGCCTCATTCGGGGCAGGGCTGGTCCTCAAGCCTTGGTGAGCAGTGTGGAGCAGGATGGTGGTGGGGGAGAATGATGACTGGTGAGAATTTGAGTGGCGAGGAGGGGCTGGGGAAGTAGAGGGTCCTGTGGGAGTGTCATGTGAGGGCCCATGAGAGAGGAGGGTTGGACATCTCCCACAAGGACTCTGGTCCTTTCCTTGCTGGTGACTGGGTGCAGGGGCAGGGTTTGGGGCTTCTGATGTGTCAGGTCAGCTGCTCTCAGTCACACTGGCTTTTCAGAGAAAGAGCAGTGGTAGAATTGAGGAGGGCAGGGAAGTGAGGGCTTTGTCCTATACCTAGAGAGAGGCGGGCAGAGAGTGGAGGGCTGTTCATGGGGGTGAGTGGATAGGACTTGAGAGGTATGCGGATTGACGAGGGTGAGAGCTTTTAGGGGCAGTGGGTGTTTAGGATAATCCTGGGAATGGTGCTAATCTTTGCTGGGGCAGCTGACAAGGTTAGTAGTTATGTCTTGCAGTCCAAAGAATTCTCTTGGGTGTGTGGGGATTGTTTCTGAGTCCTGGGGTCTGCTGAGGGCTGTGGTGGGAGAGTTGGCTGACTGTGCCAAGACCTAGAAGGAGGCCTGTTCCTGCGCATGTGACCTTATCCTCTGGCCATCAGCCACAGGTCTCTGAGCGGATGGCTGGGGAATCAAACAGGATTTAGGGGGAGAGGAATTGGTTGGTTGTGTGTGTGTGTGCATGCATGCAAATGTGTGGGACTATGTATATGAGACCTCCTGTGGTGTCCTGGCACATGAGTGAGGCTGTAGGTGAGAAGGTGTGTGTAACTGTGCGTGGAGGGTTGGGGCAGGCATGTGAACAACTGAGGGTGCCTATGATAGAGGGTGTGAGAGACCCAGAGTGCCCCCAGGTACTCTGTGTCCCAGTGAATGAATATGACTGAGCTAGGGTGTAGGCATGAGTCTGTGTGTGTGTGTGTGTGTGTGTGTGAGTGAGAGAGCGAGAAAGAGAGAGAGAGAGAGACAGACAGACAGACAGACTGACTATGGGCAGGAGAGGCCCACTCAGAGGGCATGCGTCAGAAGGCAGCTGAAGGTGGGGGTTAGCTGCTCTGAGTAGGGCCATGTTGCACTGTAGACAACAGCACCTGTGATGCTTGAGCGACTGTGATGCTTTCGTGCGTGTGGCAGAGCCTGTGTGCATCCAAACACATATGACAAGGACTGGGTGCATGGGGACGTGGGAAGGAGTACATGTGTGTGCTACATTACAGGAGTGCACACGTGTGAGTGAAGGTGGCTGAGGTTGTGTCCAGCCATGTGCGTGTGCTGGTGTGTGTGCCTGGGTCGGGGGAAATGGACATGTCTACATGTGCAGGCTTCATGTGGTGCTGACAGGTATCCTTTCTGATTCCTCCAGGGCCTCGAAGAAGAGGGGACCTTTTGGCTTGTGGTTGCCCCTTTGCTGGCTGTGGGACCATGGTGCTGTTCTGGGAGCCTGCAGGAGCTTGGCTGGCTCTGGCACTGGTGCTGGGAGCAACTGCAGGTACAGCAGCCCCACAGCAGGACTGCACAGGCGTTGAGTGCCTGCCACTGGAGAACTGCATAGAGGAGGCACTAGAACCTGGCTCCTGCTGCGCCAAGTGCGTGCAGCAAGGCTGTGCCTGCGAGGGCTACCAGTACTATGACTGCCTGCAAGGTGGCTTTGTGCGCGGCCGTGTGCCTGCTGGCCAGTCCTACCTTGTGGACTTTGGCAGCACCGAGTGTTCCTGCCCGCCAGGCGGCGGCAAGATCAGCTGCCAGTTCATGCTGTGCCCAGAGCTCCCACCCAACTGCATCGAGGCTGTGGTAGCAGCTGACAGCTGCCCACAGTGTGGCCAGGTAGGCTGCCTCCACACTGGCCGGAAGTATGCTGCTGGCCACACAGTCCACTTGCCGCCGTGCCAAGCCTGCCACTGTCCTGACACCGGTGGTGAGCTCATCTGCTACCAGCTCCCTGGTTGCCACGGAGAGGCCGAGGCCATGCCCACTATCACCACTGGCAACTTCTCAGATGCTGAGGAGGGTGACCCTGAGCGACACTATGAAGACCCCTACAGCTATGACCAGGAGGTGGCTGAAGCAGAAGTGGCAGTGGCCCTGGCAGGCGAGCTCCAGGCAGGCGCAAGTGGCCCAGCTGCTCTGGGAGGCGGGAGTCAGCCACTGTCTGCCATCCAGGCCACTCCCTGGCTGGCTGCCCTCCCTAGGCCAACAGTGGCTGCTGCCTTGGGCCCGCCAGCCCCTGTGCAGGCCAAAGCTAGGAGAGTGACAGAGGACAGCCAGGAGGAAAAGGAAGAAGAGAGGGAGGAAATAGCTGTCAGGGAGCAGCTGGCATCAGCTGGCCTCATGGGGCTTGGTGGGCCTCCCACTATAGGCCCAGCCCGGCCCAGTCTCCCTGTCCAAGAGGAGGGGGAAGATGCCAAGGCAGATGCCAGAGCAGGGCCCGAAGAGAACCTCATCCCGGAGGTCCAGGCCTCACCCCAAAGCACTGGGCAGCCTAGAGCTGGGCCCATGCTGGGTTCAAGCACAGCCAGTGTCCTCCAGTCTCAGGCCACATCAAGCTCTCCTGGAGACCCAATGAAGCCCAGCACTCACACCATCTTGACCACACCTCCCCATGATGCAGCCCGGGCCCTACCTACCCAGGAAGTACCCAAGCAGCCACCGGTTCTGCCCCATCGGCCAGAGGAGGACACAGACCCTAACTCTGTCCATTCTGTCCCCAGAGGTAATCCTGAAGGTAAGAGCTTTTCTTAGTTCCTTCAGGGACACTCACTCCATGGAAAGGCAGACTTGGGCCCTAGGCCCCATCACTGCCTGGGGTCTCTGCACACCTGTCTGGGGTAGGGA
>NW_006440638.1:933966-935824 GCF_000325575.1 Pteropus alecto
TAGGGAAAGCGGTCTACATCTGAGATAGAGCTTTCTCCCTGGCTCAGCTCCTGGAAATGAAGTGGGTAGGTGGCTGTGAAGTCCCTGTTGCAGTCGGTGCTGGGCTACATGTGTGGTACAGCTGTGGTCAAGAGCCTAGTAGGCATCCCTCATCAGGCTGGGGGTTTCCTGAGGAGAATTTCTGCTTAAGTGAATGTTGGGCCTGGCAGGGTCCATGGTACCCCAGCAGGAAGTGGGCAGTTTCACAGACCTGGTGTAGCTGCCTTCTCACAGCTCCCCTGATATTAGCCTCCAGTTATGGCTTGATCTTTCTTGGTCTCTGAGGTGGCAGCTGAAGGAATATGGTCTCTCATGGGGGCTCTTGAAAAGAGCCCAGGACCAGTTCTGCCATCTCTTCCAGTCAGTTAACACATAAGTCGTTCTAGTCCCTTCCGTGCTCTGCACCCTGCCGTGACTCCTGCCTACTCAGAGTAGAAGCCAAAGTTCTCTCAGGGACTACAGGCCCTGCACATCCTGTCTCTGTGACCTCTCAGACCTCCTCTCCATCACCTTTGTCTTAGTTCCTTTGGGCTGTTGTGACAAAAATACCACAGACTGGGTGGCTTCAACAACAAACATTTATTTCTCACAGTTCTACAGGCTGGGAAGTCCAAGATCAAGGTCCTAGCAGATTGGGTATCTGTTGAAGGCTCTTCCTGATTTGCAGATGGCTGGCTTCTCACTGTGTCCTCACATAGCAAAGCAGATGAGGGTACATCTCATCTGAAATACAGGAGGAGCATGCTCTTTGGTGTTTCTTCTTAGAAGGGCACTAATTCCATCATGAGGGTTCTACCTTTAATATCTGATCACTTCCCCAAATCTCCATCTCCAAATACCATGCCACTGAGGATTAGGGTTTCAACATGTGGTTTGGAGTAGGAAATAAACATTCAATCCATGGCAGCACTCCCTCTCACCTACTCTGCTCAGCCCCACTGGCTTCCTGTCTAGGCACCTTGCAACCCCAGGGCATTTGTACTTGCCACTTTCCTCCCTTCAACTCTGTTCAAGGTCACCTCCCCAGAGAGGCTTTCCCTGGATACCTAGCTTACCTCGCTATAACTTCTAGCAATACCTGACATCATTGTATATAGTAACTTGGTTAATGTTGTTTCCCCTAGAATGCTAGTGCTATGGCAGGGTGATCACTTCTGTCATCTTCTCTGCTGTGTCCAAGGGCCTCCAGCAGGGCCTGACACACAGTTGGTATTCTATAGATATTGGGTGAATGAATGAGTGAATTAATGGGGGCTTTATGCCACCCCCTCTTTCAGTTGTCCCTCCTCATTCTAGTTCCCCTGCTGTTCCATGGGCACCCTGTAGCACCATCTCCCTTCTGATCTACCCATGTGCTCACACTTTCCAGCTAGCACAGGTAGCACCTACTCCAGGAAGTCTTCTCTGAATCTTTGTACCTTGTCTTACTCTCCCCACCCAGCTCCATTTTCCTCTGAGGTCAGAGTGGCTCTAGGTCACAGAATGGGAGTTGATAGGCTGGGACAAGAGCATTGGGCTTCAGGAGGCTCCTCCCACATAGCCCTGAGCCAATGGGAGGTGGGGAGTATATGTGGAGTTGGGGCTGTAATGAAGTTCATGTGTTCCCAGAGAAGGCTCGTAGGCCTGACTCCAGAGCCTGGCTCATGCAGTGCATTTGGGCTGCAGTCTCCAGGGTTTTCAGAATAGATGCAGGCACCCACTCCCATCCCTACCTCTTGCTGCCAGAGGCTTCCCTTTCTGTGGTTCTGGACCTTTGCATTCCTGGAGAATAGCTTTGTTCTCAGGATCCTTATTTTTTGTTTGTTTGTTTTATTCCTGC
>NW_006440638.1:936043-954090 GCF_000325575.1 Pteropus alecto
GTGTGGCGTTGATGAGGGTTGCTTAGGGGTAAGGGCCCCTGATTGAGTGCCCGATATCTGTCCGAAGACTGTCCTGGCAGAAGGCCTCACACATGCAAGGCCCAGAGATAAGATTGATCAGGGCATGGATGGGCTGCTGCAGCTTTTAGTATGAGGGTAAAGGGAGGTACAGGAAGTTGGGGTGGGGATGGGGGTAGGGTGGTAGGTGGCTTTAAATGGGACCCAGGAGTTTGACCCTGGGCAGATGAACAGGGGCTGGCCTGCCATCCACCATCTACATACATTTTTTGTCCTCTTACTCACCCAGTGTTCACCTGCCACTTGTGTGACTAAGGCGAATGGATTACTGGTTTGCGCCTCCGTTTCTCTATCTTTAAGCAGCAGAGAAGTCCCAACTTCATGGGGTTGTTTTGAATATTATTTAGCTAATTCATGTCTAGTGCTTGGCAGGAAACTTAGTATTTGGTGAGTAATTAAAATATTAGCCATTATTATTCACCCTCCATTCTTCAGTTCACTCACTTCTACAACAAATCCATGCTAGGGGTTGTGCCAGTGAAAAAGGCAGGAACAGCCTCTCCCCTTTTTGGGGTCTCATGGGGGAGGAGGGTATTACATGGATAAGTTCACATAGATTTATTCATGGTCACAACTGTGGGACCATGAATGCACACTGTGGGAAGGGAGGTTGGGGCAGTGGGAGACCTGATGGAGGGGATCTGGTGCCCACTTTCTTTCTGGGGAAAGCGGGGGCCTTAGAGGCCTCTGGCTATTGTCATGGGGATGGCCTGGGGGGTCCCCAGTAGTGGAGGGGACCTGAGCGGGGAGAAGCTGGGGAGATAGCTTTGCTCAGCTCTCCTGTGGGGTCTGCTGAGAGGTGTTTAATGGAGCTGGAAATGACCTCCAGCCATGTTGCCATGGCAGCCCTACAGCCTGGAGAAGAAGGTTTCCAGCCATTGCCTCAGGCCTGGCTGGGGTGGGGGTCCTGTCTTTGAGCCCAAATGTGCCAGGGATCCAGGCTGTGTCTGAGCATGTCCAGATGTGGCCTAATGCAAGCCACATGCCTGGCTCCGCTGGCCAGGGAGAGGGGTCTGACATATGTTGTCAATCCGGGGGCTTTGTGAGGGTGGCTTCTACTGCTGGGCTGGCACCTTGGAGGGGTTTGGGGAGTACCCGTCCCCTCACCCCCCCTCCCCCCGCCATCACTGCCTTCTGGGGCCCCAGAGAGAGAACCCTGGGACAGGAAGTCAGAGGTTCTTGGAGGAGCTGGAGGCAGTCCCCTTCCTGGAAAAGCCTCCAGCACAACAACCTCTACAGGCCCCAGGAATGTGACAGGAAAGGGAGACCCTTCCTTGGGGCCTCACTTAACCAGATTCTGCAGGACAGGGATCTCTGAGTGCTTTGACATTCGGATAACAGCGAAGCTATTTAAAATCAAATATCTATTAATTGCAGACACCATATAGTGCTTATGACTTGTGCCAGGCACCATTGTAAACCCTGTGTGATTATTAACCTCTTAAATCCTCGCATCAGCCCCTTAGTTTGCAGCAGGAGAATCAGGTCACTTGCCTATAGACACGTGCAGAAAGTGGTTTCCCTCACATGTGTTCATGTTTTCATCTCTTACAGTCGTCATTTCTGACTGCCAATGTGTGCACGGGCTGTGATAGATGATGAATATATAATGTTGAACAAAATCCAGCACGTTCTCTGTCCTCTGGAAGCTTATGGTTTAGTGGGAGAGATAAAGAATGCAGTAGTCTTGAGGTGTGGAGTTCCTGTGCTCTGTGAGTTTGTGTGTGTGTGTGGAGGGGCAGGTGTTGTCGATTGGGGGAGGGAGTCTGACTACTGGGGATCAGGGAAGGCTTCCTAGGAGAAGTGATGTTTGAGCATGAGGGTTTGTTGACCTGGTAGTAGGAGGGGAGCAGAGAGAAGACAGTGCTCCGGACAAAGGACATGGTGTGTGCAAAGGGCCCATGGCCTGAGGGAATTGGATTGAAAGGAGGTTGTGTGGCTGGTGTGGGAAACAGCTGGGAGGGTTAAGGGCCAGGCTCAGGGCAAGGTGCTTATAATTGGTATGAAGGTTTGGGTTTTTGTGGGAAGCCTCTAGGTAAGTCAGGAAGTGGTATGATCTTATTTGTGCTGTGCAGTACTCTCTCTGGGTGTGGGGAGGAGAGTGCAGGAACAGGGCTTTCCCTGCCTCACCTGTAGCCCCAGGAGCCAGCACTGGGCCTTCCTAATATCTCTGATCTCCAAGGCCCCCCCAGAACACCAGGCTGTGGTTCCAGGGAACAGGAGTGAGGGACCCACCTAGACACTGTTCTCCAGAGGATCCCTATAGACCCTGCCCTCTCCTCTCCAGTCTTGGCCTGTGGAAGATTTAAACTTGTGTGGAGTCTGAAGAACTCATGAGCATGGCCTGGGACCTGCAAGAGCCAGACTGGGATTCTGGACACCCAAGCCTCTGTGTCCTATACAACAGAATCTCCTCCTACAAGAGCTTAAGGCTCCTGGGGCAGGCTGGGAAGGGGGTCAGCAGAGCCTGCTGAGCGCACACTAACCAGCACTTCCCAAAAGAAATACATGTGGCTGATCATCAAAAGACTGAGAACGGGACTGTGGGGTTCTTAGCTCTGCTCAGCAGCAGAGCACTGTGAGGTGGGCCCAGCTAGCCCTTCCTCTCCTCACTCCCAGCCTATGGGGTTTTGAAATGGGAAGTCTGACTCTGCTAGGGCTGCATAGGGCCTGCTAGGAGCAACTAGGACCAGAATGGGCGGACAAGAGGCCTGGGCTTCCCACCAGCCCCTGCAGGTCATTGGTAAGTCCCTAGTCGTTGTGTGACCTGGATCCTGGAACATCACCCTTCTGAGCCCTTGTTTCTTCATTGGTGAAATGGTATGCTTAGTACAGGAGTCTGTAGTGAGTTGAGAGCCAGCACTTCTGGAGTGGGGGCTGTGTGGGGGGAGGTGAAGACCAGCGTTGGCTCCACTTCTGCCTGCTGTCTTGCTAAAATGCTGCCTGCTATCTTGCTAAAATGGTGCATGCACCTCTCATGTCCACTCGTTAGCTTCTTTCTTCAGAGCATATTTGTAAGCACTAGAATTGTTTTGCAGCATTTAGAAATTGGAAAACTTCACATAAATTTCGGTTTTGTGACTTTTGTTGAAAAGTGGCAATTGTGAGCATAGGCTGGCCATCGGAGAGCTGAGAAGAAGCTGCTGTTCAGATTGGACAAGTGCTCTGCTCTTTGTTAAGCCAGCTTTTCTCAATTTTATCACTGGCCCAGCCCTGGTTGGCTCTCGGGTTGGGTGCTGTGCTGGGGGCACCTGTCAGCAACTTTGAGAGATCTGTGTGGTTATTTTATTTTATAGAAGAAAAACTGGCATCATGAGAGAGGAAGGAGCTCTTCTGGAGGTCATAGTAGAGCTTGGCAGAGGGCCCTAGTCTCTCAGTAGAGGGGGTGGGCTCATGGCCCCGTGGGGGACCTGGAAGTAGCAGTGGGTCTGTGTGACCTATAGCCAAGCCCTCCCTGTGCTTGCCTTCCAGAGCATGTGACTTGTGCCAGATACTTGGAGGAAATTGGTGCACTTCACATCTTCACCCCACAGTGAGGGTCTGGGGCCAAGGCTAGGTCTTTGGTGGGTTTAACTTTAAAAAAATGTTTTTCTTATTTCTTTCAAAACAACTTTATTGAGATATTATTCATATACCATAAAGTCTCCCTATTTAAGTGTACAATTCAGTAGTTTTCAGCACAGTTGTGCAAATATCACCAGAATCTAATTTTAGAACATTTTCATCACCCCCAAAAGAGACCCCACACCCAATTGCAACCATTTCCCATTCCTTCTTCTCCCAGCAACCATCAACCTACTGTCTGTCTCTATGGATTTGCAGATTCTGGTCATTCCTGGACAGAGAATCATACAGTATGATTCTGTGGATTTGCAGATTCTGGTCATTCCTGGACAGGGAATCATACAGTATGATTCTATGAATTTGCAGATTCTGGTCATTCCTGGACAGGGAATCATACAGTGGTCTTTTGGGACTGACTGTCTTCTGTCACTTAGCATAATGCTTTCAGGATCCATTCATGTAGTAGCATGTGTCAATAATTCATTCCCTTTTATGGCTGAATAACATCCCATTGTATGGATAGGCCACATTCCGTTTATCTTCTGATCTACTGATGGATGCTGTGATTCCACCTCTTAGCTATTGCGAATACTGCTGCTATTAATACTCACGTACATATTTTTGTGTGGATGTATGTTTTCATTTCTCTTGGAAATATACTTAGTAAAATTGTTGGGTCATGTTAACTCCACGTTTAACTGTCAGATGAACTGCCAAACTGTTTTCTGCAGTGGATGCACCAGTTTGCTTTTCTACTAATAAGGCATGAGGGTTCCAGTTTCTCCATATCCTTGTCAATACTTGTTATTGTCTGTCTTTTTGAGAATAGCCATCCTAGTGGTTTTGATTTGCATTTCCCTGATGACCAGTGATGTTGATCATCTTTTCATGAGCTTACTTTAGAAAATTCTAGAAAACACAGAATACACTAGCATACATTCCATTAAACATCAAACTGATGTCATTATCACAATGTCATGTAGTCTGGAAAAATCTGTACTCATGGGAGAAAGAGCATGAAGAAAGCAACTAATAGTGTTGTTATGAAAATCATGTTGACCTAATGCTTCCTTGAAAAGGTCTCCCCAGGGCCCAGGACCACATTTGAGAACCACTGGTCAGTACAACTACAAGAATGTAGGGGTGTGCACATATTTTTTACTAATACTAGCATATTATGCACACTGTTCTGTCCTGTCCTTTTTTTTGGTTAACAACATATCTTGGAGCTTTTCCTTGTCAGTATGTGGAGTGTTCCCTTACCAGCTAGGGCTCCACTGTGTGCATGCACCTTCTTTTGTTTCTTGGTCCCTGCCGATGGACATTCAGGTTGTTTCCAGTCTTTTGTCATTAAAAAGCAGTGCTGTGGTGTGGAATCGGTGTGTGTGTGTGTGTGTGTGTGTCAATGTGCATATGCATTTCTTTATTTTTATTTTGTAAACCATTTATTGAAGTATAACAAATACAACCTAGCAGAAGCATAACGCTCAGTTATACGTTTTCACAAATGAACATACCTGTGTAACCATCACTCACGTTCATGAAACATCATGAGACAACAACCCAGGTCACCTCTCAGTGCCCATCGCATGGAACCACTGTCCTGACTTCTAACAGTTCCGTTCTCAGTCTTTTATAAATGGAGCCATACAGGCGGTTCTCTTTTATGTCTGGCTTCTTTCACTCGGCACAGCATTTCTGAGGCTCCCTGAATTGTGAGTATTGTAGTTGGCCCTTTTTTTATTGCTGAGAGGTCCTTCATTGTCTGGACGGGCCCAATTGGGCTGTTCGTTCTCCTTTTGAGGGGTCTTGAGGTTGATTTCAATTTGGGGCTGTTAGGAAGACTGTTGCCATGTACCTGCTAAGACCAATCTTTTGATGATCAGCTGCATGTATTTCTTTTGGGAGGTGCTGGCTAGTGTGTGCTCAGCTTTAGAAGACACTGAATACATACTTATAATACTGATAGATGTTGTCAATTTGTCCTCCGTTGTTGGAGTATCCATTTTCACTCATACCTGCAATATATGAGAATGCATGTTTCCCCAGTTTATTTATTCAATAAATATTTATTGAGTGTCTACCATACTGTTCTAGGTGCTTGAGGATATGGTAGTGATCAAAACAGATGAACTTCCCACCTCTCATGGAGCCTTCGCTCTCTGTGTGGAGGACACACAGTCAATCACACGAATACATAAAATCTATGTTAGATCGTGAAATGCACTAAGGAGAGAATTGAGCAGGGTGCTATAAAATGTTGCTAACTTGGCTAGTCTGGGAGGTGGAAATTGATGTCTTTCAGTGGTTTTAGTTTGCACATGTGCTTTGTTCTCCCCCTGCCTTCATCAAGGGTTCCTAGGCAAGTCTGTCAACACTGCATGAAGGTGTGGGGTGGTCTTTCTACCACTCTTACTGAACTAGTTGGTGCCAGTCCTTCCTGCTGGGGACACATATACTATATGTGTCATGATACAAATGATCTATTGCCACAATAATGCAAGTGGCAGACAACCACAGAACCTCAGTAGCAAGCACAGTAAACATTTTTTATTGTTACCAAGTCCACAGGCCAGACTTTGCTATGCCAGGCCAGACATAGCTGCTGTAAGCTGGGCTCACACTTGTGAGTGTCCTTGGTCAGCCAGCAGCTCAGCTGAGGCTGGCTGTCTGGGATGCCATTTGTCTCTGCTCCATATGCTCTCTCATCCTCCAGTGGGTTAATCCTGGCTTGTTCTTGTTTCAGAAACGGGGCCCCGAGTGAAACATTAGAAGTGCAAAAGGATAAGTGGGCCTAGGCTTGGAACTAGCAGAACTATTGGTTTTGCCATATTCTGTTGCCAGCCAGTCAGGAAGTCATCCAGGTTCAAGGGCTCCTGCTGACGAGAATTGCTGTGACGTTATGTTCCAAATGGTGTGGATAAAGGAAGGGAGGAGAGTTGGGACAGTCAGTGCAGTGAATCTACCCTAGACCCTGGGTCGGGTGCTCCATGTACTTCATCTCACTTAGCCTTCAAATGACAATGAGTTCTTTCCTACCAGGAAGAAAATACGTGCTTGGTCCATGGCCCAGCTCTGAACTCAGGTCCATCGATGCTTAAGGCATCTCTGGATTTCCTTCTTGCCTCCTTGGGTAGGCCTGGTGCAAGGCTCTCCAGGTTTGAGGCTGGCTCTGTCCCTCACTAGTTGTCTGACCTTAGGCAAATTGCTTCACTGCCCTCGGCCTCAGTTTTCTCATCTGTAAGATGGGCTTACTGAGGGCTCTCATCTAGGCATGAGTGTGGCGTGTGATTCCTGAGAATCAAGTCAGTCCTGTGGCATTCCCAGATCAGTCTGCGAAGGCTACTCATGGTCTCATTCTAGAGGTGCTGGAGCCAGCTGCTGATTGATTGTCAATTGAAGGTACGGTTTCAACAGTGGGAATGCAGTCTGGAGCACAGGGCATGGGTCTGGGCTGGAGGTGGAAACCCAGTCAGAGACCAATTGGGCCCCACTTGGCAGATGGACAGCGGGTGGGTGGTGGGTGAGTGCCCGAGCCAGGTTTCATGATTCCTTATCCATCACTTCTTGGTCCCTGAAGCCTGGATGCAGGAACAGAGAGACCAAGGGTATTGCCTGAGGTTGCTCAGCCAATAAGAGACAGAGCAGGGTTCTAGGCAAGGTTTTTTGATGTCTTAGCTTTGTTCCCACATATGCCCAGCTTATGGCCTTCATTAGGGATTGTTAACTTGCCTCTCCTGGGCCTCTTTCATGGTGCTCATTGCTTCACTTTGAATATTCAGTCACCAGTCACTCTGCAAGCTGCAGGAGGAACAGACTAAGCATAAAGGTTTTTGGGGGTGGTGGGGTGGTGGAGTGGGGAAAAGGTCTGGTCACGGGCTAGGTGGTGGGGGGCCAAGTATGTAGATGAAGAAGAATGGAAAATTTCTGGGCAGAGTCGCTGGGAATTGGTTCTGGAAGGCCCCCAGCCTGGCCCTGTGGCATTCCCATTTGAGAATATTGAGAGCCTGAGGTCACCGACTTGTTACCCCCAGACCCCTCACAAGTTCAGCTCCTCTGCCCTCATATGCTCCAGCAGAGCTTCATCTGGCGACTGCTCCTAGGGTGCTTGGTGCCTCTTCTCCAGGCAGGATTTCTTGTCTACATCACTAGGGCTAGCATGGCTAGCTGGGATTTGCAGGAAACCATACTGGTGCCCTGCTTCCTTGTTTGCCTCTAAGAGGAGAAAAAAGCCCATTTAGTTTTTCATAAGATATTTTAATATTTGTCTTTTTTTTTTTTTTTTTTAACCAATCACTATTAAGGTAAAAAGTATGTTCACATTTTTATTATAGTAAATACTGGCTCAGGAAAACCAAAATTGCCATACAGTTAGTTGTCTTCTGTTATTAAACTAACTGTATGCATGATGGATTGGTAATTAAATCGAATTATTTGGAAAGAACAATCTGATACAAGTAAGTCATTTATTAGATTCATCTGTAAAACAAAATGTTATTCCAAGAATTGGAATTTCATCAACCTCTGGTTTGAGTGTAAGTATAGTCTCTTAGGCAGCAGCAGGTTCTTAAACTAATAATGAAAGAGAAATAGTTTACAGTTCTTTCTGAGGAGGAGCAGAACACATTTCATGTGTCTTGGTAAAGTTCTAGAAGTCCACACATTTGGTTTGTTTGAAGTTTGAGTTACACTGGAAGGCTGTACTGAGAGGGAGCTGCCGGGGGTGGGGGGTGGGGAGCGGGTTCCCAGAAGCCTCTGGGAACATGGGAGGGAGAGGGATGCTCAGCCTTCGACCTGGGGCCACTGTGAGCCTCAGGTGATGAACATCCTAGTAGTCTGGAGTGAGCCTGCATGGAGGAGGAACAGCTCTCCTTTTAGACGAAGGCCACCAGCTGGTGAGAGACCATCTACGTTTGGTCACATGCTGTGTTTTAGAAAGACGCTTGCAGTGTTCTGATTCTGGAGCCATCTTCCAGTGATTGGTTCATTCTTATGTATGAGATCACTCCTGTGTCCAAATTCTGTCTTTGTTCTGGGAAAGCTCTTTCCTCCTCACAAACGAACGGGGTCGGTCTCACTCAGCTTTTGCCTCCAGCTTCTGTATATCTGGTGACTTGAGGGTGGCATCCTCTAAAAACAAAAGCAGTTCCATATACTTCTTTTGAACAGTTTTTGCACTGTTTCTGATCAGGGAAGCCTGTTTTTGTGCAAGCTACTTTTCTCTTTTTGCATGGAGTTAGTTTCTCATTGACTTTAAAAGTCTGAACAGAAATAGCCATTAAAACACCAGTGACAGGCATGCATGCACCACCTGCACCCTAGGAGGTTGTGGAGGGTAGGGTCTGTCCACAGGTCATCTGACCACTGAGCTACTACCTCCCAAAGCTTCCCAAGGACCAGCCTGAATCCAAGTGCTGTGGGGCCTCAGGACCCCAACATATGAGAGCCCACCAAAGTACCCCCTCATAACTGTGGCTCCACCAGCCACAATACACCAACATCCTGGGGTTCTACTTGGAACCCCAGCCCACACAAGGCAGCTGGGACAGACCTTTAGTGAGACCACCTCTAGGGGAGAAGGCTCAGTCTCATAATTGTCCAATGCTCACTCTTTCTCATTTGAAATACGATATGTGTACACTGCACGTGTGTATGCATGTGTGATGGAAACATTTCACCCTTGACACTGTATATTGCAACTCTAAAAAATAAAGGCATTCTCCTGTATTACCACATAATATGATCCTACACTTAACACAATTACCGATTCCCTGATGCCATCTAATACTAAGACCATATTCGTAATTCTATACTTGTCCCCAAAGTGTTCATAGATCTAATCCATGGTGATTAACCATTATTTGGTTTATATTTTGTTGTTACATCTCCTGAGTTTCCTTATTTCTAAAACTTTGTATTGAAGTATACTATAGATACTCTTGAGTATCATTTAATCTAGATTAATATAACAGTACTTCCTTTAAATGTTTTTATTTTTATATTTTTATGTTGTTATATTTTCTATAAAGTGTAATATATAGACAGTAAAGCACAGGAGTCTTCATAGAACAGCTTGGTGGATTTTCACAAATGTGTAACCCAGGCATCTCCATTCCAATCAAGAGATAAAACATTTCAAGCACTCCAGAATTTTCCTGGTACCCTTTCTCAATTTATCCTCTCTACTTCATGGAAACTACAACACTGACTTTTATCACCATCAATTTTTCTTACCTATTCATTAATTTATTTTGTATAACGGGAACCATGCAGTATGATTTTGCTTGTGTTTATCTTCTTTGGTTCAGGATAATTGATTGAGATTCATTCATGTTGCATGTAGCAGTAGTTCATTTAAAAAAATTGCTCTTTACTATTCCATTGTAGGGATAAAACGTAGTTTATCTGTTCTAGTGTGAATGGATGTTTGGGCTGTTCTCAGTTTTTGGCCATGATGAATAGAGTTGCTGTTAACATTCAGAAGTGTGAGTTTTTTGGTAGGTTTAGACATTCATTTTTGTTGGATATAAACCTAGGAGTGTAATTGCTGCATCAGAAGATTTGGTTAGCTGTAGCAGATACTGCCAAACAGTTTTCCAAAGTATATTACCAGTTTAATTTCCACCAGCAATGAGTGAGTGTTCCATTTGCTCTATATCTTTGCCAACATTGGATGCTGTCCTTTTTTTTTTTTTTTTTTTCATTTTAGCCATTTGGGTAGATACATAGTGGAATCTCATTATGATTTTAATTTTCATTCCCTCACAACTTATATGATGCTGAGCACATTTTCATATTACTGTTGGCCATTTTGTTGTTACTTACTCATTTTTAATTGGAGTTGTCTTGTTGATTTGTAGGAGTATTTTATGTATTACTGATTATGTGTCTTTTTTGGATCACAAGTAGCTTATCTCATTCTGTGACTTTTTTCTTCTCTCAATGATTTTTTCTGACGAGAAAACAAATACTGTTTTCTGAGGAACAAAGATTTCTAATTTTAAATGTACTACAATGTTAGTACATTTTGTGTGTGTGTGGTTTTTTTAAAGAAATCTTTGTCTATACAGAGTCATGAAGGTATTTTCCTATGTTCTAGACATTTTAACTTGTTTCACTTTTCATATTAAATCACATTTAGATTTGTTTCTTTGGGTGGTATGAGTAGGAGTCAGAATTCATTCTTTTTCAAATGGTCAGTTGACCCAGCACCAGCTAGAAATGGACGTCTTTCCCCCACTGTACTGTGCCTTTGTCAGAAATCAAGTGACTATATGTGAGGAGGTCTGTTTCTGGCCTCTCTTTTTTGTTCCATTGTCAAGCTGACTATCTTTGCACATTGTCTTGATTTACTGTAACTAACTCTATAGTTATTTTGGTATCTAGTAGTGGGAGTTTTCCAGTTTAGTTTTCTTTAAAGATCATTTTGGCTATTTAGGTCCTTTGTATTTCCAATTTCTACATTTAAGAAGCCTGCTAGGATTTTAAAATTGGTATCATGTTGACTCTGTATTTCAATTTTGAGAGAATTGCTATCTTAACAATATTAAGTTTCCAGTCCACGAACATAGCAGATCTCTCCATTTATTCAGGTCTTCTTTGGTTTCTTTTAGTAGTGTTTTATAATTTAGAGTATAGATGTCTTACACATCTTTAATTACATCTATTCCCAGCTAATTACTTGTGGCCGGTGTTAGTTTTATAACCATGTGGGTTAGCAATTGGTCTGGGCTCTGCTGACCTGAGCTAGTCCTGGCTGATGGCAGCTGGGCTCACTTGTGTAGATGGTCAACTTGTGTAGGTGGCTTAACTGGGGATGGCTTCAGCCAAGATGGCTTGTCTCTGCTCCATGTGGTGTCATCCTCCAGATGGTTAGCCCGGGTTGGTTCATGGCTTGGCAGGGTCCCAGGAGTGAGAGAGCAGAAGCTGCAAAGCCTCTTCAGGTTTCACTTTTGCTGTGTCCTGTTATCTAAAGCAACACAGTTACGAAGCAGCTCAGATTCAGTGGGTAGGGAAATAGATGCCACCTCTCTACACAGAATTGTGGCTATTTTTGCAGTCCTCATGGATAGGATGGCAAAATTCACACTGAATTTACCATCTGCCTCTGGAGTGTTGAATCATCATTGAAGTCTTTCACATGTTAACTAGCCAGGTGTGGGCTAAAGTGAACCCAATGCCCACATGACAAAAGCACATGAAAATATTTTCAAGTCAGTTTCAGAAAGATAATAGCTTGGGCTTTGGGGACAAGCAGAGCCTAGTTCTGATTTGGTTCTGTCCCTTCCCTCACCTTTAAGAGGAAGATAATATCTCTAATTTTCAGGGTTGTTGGGAGAATTGTGAGGTGCTACCCTTGAAATTCCCCGTGGGAACTGCAGTAAGGAGCTCTGCAGGCTCTCCCATGCAGAAAACACCTCTCACCTGGGGGCCAGCACCTTGGGCTAGTAGAGCTGAAGGTCAGGCTTGCTTCTAGGTAGTACGGGGTAGGGGAGGCAGAGTGATCGGGGAGCCCGGAATCCCCAACTCCCTGCCCTGTACAGGGTGGAGGGGCAGTGTTGAGTCCTCTGGGGGAGTGGGCTTGGGGAAGAAGCCTGAGGAGTGGTGGACCCTACTTCTCTTGGGACAGCTAATATAGAGTGAGGGACTTAAACTACCCCTTTCTCCCTTTCTTCTCCACCCCTTTCCTTGTTTCCTTGGAAGCCTCTGCTCAGGAACAGGCATTGTGGAGCACACAGCCTGCAGTAGATCCCGTGCTGCTTCTGGCTGGTGCATGTGGTCTCGGGCAAGTTGTACATCCTCTGGATTGCTGTCTGCTCATCTGTAAAATGTGGGTGGGAATAGGATCCTCCTAGAGCTGGAGGGAAGATGCAGTGGGTACAAACTGGAGCCTGATGGGTAGCCTAGCCAGGGCGGAGATCTAGCTGGTCAGCAAGAGTGGCTGAGTGCCTTCTTGACCAGGTTGGAGTTGTGAGCAAGTGGGCCAGCTGCTGACTGGGGCAGCGGTAGGCAGTAAACATCCACACATGAGGAACCAAGGTGATTGGGAGGTGCTGGAAAGGACAATGGAGGCTGGGGTCACCTAACCCTGCGGAGTTGAGGATGATATCTCTAAGAGGCTGAATTGGGTGGGCCCTGGCGGATGGGCTCAGCCCGGCAGCTCCTGTTGTTTCTCAACCAGCCATTCATGTCTGTGATCCTGGGGCAGGAGGACAGAGCTCAGGAACCTTTCAGGTGCCTCCCCCTCCCACCCCGCCGCCCCCCAAGAATAGCAGGCTGCTGGGAGCTATAGCATTCTCTGGGCTATTTGCTTAGGCCCGCAAACATCCTGTCCAAATGGGCATCTGGCCAAGATGGCCCACTCATCACCCTCCTGCCAGGGTTAGACATTTTGCTGCAGCATTTCCAAATCCATAGTTCTTTTTTTAAAAAAATTATTTTCCAATTATTTATTTTCCAATATTATGTTAGTTTCAGGTGTATACCATAGTGATTAGACATTTCTATAACTTATGAAGTGATCACCCTGATAAGTCTAGTACCCACCTGATACTATATATAATTATTAGAATATTATTGACTATAGTCCCTAAACTGTACTTTATGTCCTTGTGACTTTTTATAACTGGCTATTTGTACTTTTTTATCCCACAGTTCTTTAGGGCTTTAATGTTAGAAAAAGGGGACTGTCTAGAGGGGTCACAACCTCTGGGCTGGATTATTCAGGACACCCATTGTCTCGTGATCAAAGGGAATTAGCATTTCCTGAGTCTCAGAATCTATTTATAACAGCTCTTCTTATAACAGAGCTCTTCTTGAATGGACAATACCTACATGTGATCAGCAATGCACAGAAACATAAATGGGGAAACAGTGAAATGTCATTTTGTTTCCTCTCTCCCTAGGGCCAGGTCCCTCCCTGAGGTAACCACTGTCAGTCCTTGGGACTCCATCTAGAAATACTCCATGTATGTCCACACATCCCTTTAAAAAAATAATTGGTGGCTTATTACACATGGTTTCAGCATTGAGCCCTTTCTTCTTAATTCTTATAGTACATTCAGAAATTGTCTTACATAAGTGTATAACAATCTAACTCTTTAACACCGGCATCAGATTGGATGGATATAAAATTAGTTATTCAATCATTGTCCTATTGACAGGATTTTGGTCGTTTCTGGACCTTTGCTCTAACAAAATTGGCTGTGGCAAGCACCTATGACATACATATTTGTGTCCATGAGACAGGCTGTCAGCAGATTAGATTTCTAGAGGGGAAATGCTGGGTCACATTTTTTTTATACTGCAATGCATTGCTTTCTCTTTATTGAGGTAAAGTTTAATTATTTTAATTGTCTAGTTCAGTGGCATTAAGTATACTCTTATTATTATTGATCCATTACCACCATCCATCCACAGAAAAATTTCATCTTCCCAAACTGAAACTCTGTGCCCATTAAACACTAGCTCCCCATGCCCCTACCCCCAGCCCCTGGGAACCACTATTCTACTTTCTTTCTCTATGAATTTGCCTATTCTTGGTACCTGATGGAAATGGGATCATATTTGTCCTTTTGTATCTGGCTTGCGTCACTTTTTGGGTTGTATTTTTAAAGATTCTTTTAGTCTTTAGTCTTAGAAATTTCTAATCATACTACCTTTTCAAATAATGTTTTAGTTGTGAAGTATTTGTGAATAGAGAGCTGTGGGACTTAACGTGGATAGTTAATGAAGCGTTTAAAGTGGGCACCCAGGAAGGTACCAGCCAGTAGGAACAGAAGCCATATCTGTCTGGCCTGCCCTGAACCCTCCCCACTCCACAGTTACCTCCATCCTGACTCCTGCAAGCATGAGTTCTTTCCTTTTCTTTAGATTTTTACCACCTAAACAGTCGTTTACTTTTTCCTGTTTTCAAACTTCATGTAAAAGGCAGTATGCAGTATTCTTCTGTGACTTCTTTCTTTCCCCCATGGTCAAATCTGTATGATTACCTGTGTTGAGATGTGTGGTTGGAGTGTATTCATTCACATCATGTGATCGTGCCATAGCTTAGTCAGCCTTTCTTCTGTTGATGGGCACTAGGTTATTTCCAGCTTGGAGCTACTGTATGTGGATCTCACGTGGAGACCATGGGCACCCGTTCCTCTTGGACATGTACCTAAGAATGCAGTTGCTGCAGTATGGGCTTTGCGTATCTTCTACTTTACCTGATGTTGATTGCTCTCTATGCTGGCAGGGCTGTGGAGCCCTGATTTCTGTGAGGTGTATCAGAGTGTTGTGAACCCAGGAAGCCAGAGAGAGCCTGCTGGGCCAGGGCTGCAGCCATTACAGCAGGAGATGGCCTTCACCTCTGTGTGCACACTGTTATGAATAACTGACAGGTAAAGAACATGGTCCCTTTGGCCTGAGCTCACACAAAGTGGCAAAGTGGACAGAAATGAGCGAGTCCTTGAAAACCCAGAGGAGGAAAACAGAAAAGATGCAGTAGGATTGTTCTATCTGTGCATTTATTGGTCTTTTCCTTTGTTTTTTAATTAACTAATTGTAGAATATTTAGGTATATTGCCAAACCCCTTATGTGTGCTAGCGGGCAGGGAGGCACTGTTTACTGACCACTTGTTTGCCAGACACTGAATCTTCTCATCTCTCCACTTTGTAAACTGTGGTCAGAGAGGTCATTTCCCCATTTTATAGGCAGGGAAATGGAAACTCATAGGATGGGAGACTTGCCCACATTCCCCAATGGGTGAGGGGTGAGGCCTATGCTTACAAGGTGCAGCCCTGCCTGTACTCACCTCTATGGCCCAGGGTAGACACTGCTACATAGAGGTGGTGTGAATGACTTCGTGGGACACCATTTGTATTCTTCCTCCTTATTTTCCTAAGCCTGTGCCCTTGGGCTGTATAGCTTAAAACTCTTAGATCTCTATTTACCCTCTGCTGTTGTTGATGTCAGTTTTACATGAGATGATATATACCAAGGGACTGGTTATACCCCAGCCAGTCCCAGATTTCCTCAAGTACCAGGTCTGACTGGAAACGATGCAATGACTCACACCCCTGAGACCTTAAGTCTGGTGGTTGAGACAAGCGTGTTACCTGACAGTGACATCGTGGTGAAAGTATGTACTAAGTGCTAAAGTGAATGAAGCCAGAGGAAAGAGCTGTTTGTTCTGCCTGGGATGGTGGTGTGTGATGGATGGAGGTGCAGTGGACAGAGAGGCAATGAGTCACATGTGGTTTAGCTCATTAAGAATGGATAGTTGGACTTTTGATAGTTGGACAAGTAGAAGAAAGGAGTCCCAACATGGGACAGCATGTGCAAAGACAGTGGCAAGGAAAAGTATATATGGCCAGGGTAGAGGGGTATGAGCTGGGGTGTAAGTCTGCTGTGTTGTGAAGGCCCTGATAGTCACACTGGGGAGGGGCGCTTTTATCTCATAGGGTGGTCTGTGGACTACAGGGCTCCCTGAGATGACTTCGGGCTGGCGAACGCCAGGATGTTAAGAGGAAAACTTCAGTAGGAGGGCTGGGGTGCATATTGATTTAGATATGTAAGTCAGGGCGATCCTCTCTGAGGAGATGAGATTCCTAAAGAAGGAAAAGGAACAGTCCTATAGAGAGTGGAGGTTGAGCAGGGCACAGGGGAGGGGTGAAGGATTCCAGGCAGAACATATAATATGTGCCTACGCCCTTGAACAGGAATGAGCCTGAAGAGTTCAAGGAGTGGAGGGAGTGAGTGAGAGAGGGGATCAGAGAAGGGGATGAGGTGGGGAGATTGGTAGGGCCACATCATGTAGGTCTTTGTAAAGAAAGTGAGGATTCCTGGGGCTCATAGGCCTAGGAGAGACACAGTCCAATTGACTTTTTGTGAATGAGAACTCTGGTGATATCTGGAAGATGGACTGGAGGAGGACACAGGTGGTAGGAAAGAGCCTGGAGAACCAAGAGATGGTCATAGTATGAGGAGTGAAGTGGGTGGACTAGGATTCACCAGTGGGTGATGGATTGGAGGAGGGAGGTGAGGAATGACGAATTGGCCCAGGAGGGCTCTGAGATTGGCAGGAGCCCTTCACTGACAGAGAGAAGACCTGGGGAGAAGTGGTTTGGGAAAAATTAGTTGCCGAACATATTGTGGCCCAGGGAACACGAGAGTGACACCCAGTGGTAGTTCCTTAGCCAGCTGTGTGTGTATGCAGGAGACTAAGGCTGGAGTTGGATGTGCAGGAGGGGGTGAGGTGTAGAAGGCATTTAAAGCTCAGAAACTGGGTGGAGAAGAGAGGAGGGCCGAGAACTGAAACTTGAAATGTTGCTGCCCAAGAACTTAAAAAGAACCACAGAGAACAGGGCTGGGGGGCCTCCTTAGAGGGGTGGTCAGGGAAGGAGACCTGAAGGAGAGAGCTTGTGGGCTGAGCCTTGAGGCATTGCGCTGGGAAAGGGGGTGCATCTGCTGGACAAGGAGATGGGCAATACACATCTTGTTGAGCTTTGCCTGGACCTGCCTCCTATATGTTGGATGGTGCTAGGCAGTGCCATTCTTGGCCCGGTACTAATTCCTCTCCTGTTCCAAGTGGGTGGCCATCACAGCATAAGGGGTCATGGTTGTTTTGTCTGAAAAGGAGGGAAGCCAGGGTGAGAAAGGCCAGGAGAGAATGGTGGGATGTTTGCCAAGCACAGGCTGAAACCTGATGTCTGATTAAGGAGGGGACAGGAAAACACCAATCAAGCCATAGGGAAGCAGAATTACCTCTCAGGCTGGTGATAGTCATTTTCAAAAAGAGGACTCAGAATAAGGTGGTAGGAAAGAGCCTGGTGAACCAAGAGATGGTCATAGTAACAGCCCAGCCTTGGGGAAGCTGAGGAATAGAGAGGGGAAGGGACAATGGGAAATTGAGACTTGGGACCTCTTAACTCTTTACCTGATTTGTAAAGCCCAGAGTGTAATTAGAGAGGATTAAGCATGGAATAGTGATATCACTCTCAGTGGCCACAGAGACTCAAATCCTGACTCTGTGGCAGGAATCCTGGGCCAGGTGTATCAGTGCCGTGTTACACTATGATGGTGAGGCCTCAGTCCTGCTGTCTGAAACAGGTTTGCAGTTGCCCAGTGTCTCATTGATTCATTCAGCAAATACTCATTAGATACCCATTCTGTACCAGGCACCATGCCGAGATAAGTAAAACTCCTTGGAGCAGATATTGCAGAGGAGGAAACTGACAACTGAAAAAGAGAGCTCATAAATAAACAAGATGATTTCACATAGTGATAAATGCTATGAGATTTAAGAGTGAATGATGGGATAAGAAAGTAACCAAGCCAGTTAGATGAGCTGTCTTTTGCCATATAGGTATTTTAAACTTTTATGTACTCAGTTGTATTGAGGTTTTCTTTTTTCCTTGTGGAT
>NW_006440638.1:954229-980312 GCF_000325575.1 Pteropus alecto
CTTTATTGAACTATAATTGACATATAACAATATGTAAGTTTAAGATATACAATGTAATAAGTGCATGTATATATTATGTAGATGATTACTCTAATAAGACTAGTTAACACCTTATTACCTCACAGTTACTATCTTTTCCCTTATGGCGAGAACAGTTAAGATCTGCTCTTAGCAACTTTCGAGTATACAATACAGTATTGTTAAATAGTCACCATGCTGTGCATTACATCCCCAGGACTTGTTTATCTTATAACTAGAAGTTTGTACTCTTTGACCAACATCTCCCCATTTTCTCCACCCCCATCTCCTGGTAACCACCAGTCTACTCTCTGTATCTACGAGTCAGTCAGCTTTTTTAGATTCCACATGTGATACCATTGCAATATTTGTCTTTCTCTGGATTATTTCACTTAGCATAATGCCCTCTAGGTCCATTCACTGTTGTCACAAATGACAGGATTTCCTTCTTTTGTATGGTGGAATAGTATTTCATTGTATACATATGCCACATTTTCTTTATTCATATATTGATGGATTCTTAGTTGGTTTCCAGGTCTTGACTATTGTGAATAATGCTGCAGGGAACATGAGGGTGCAGATATCTTTTCAAGACAATGTTTTCATTTCCTTCAGGTAAATACCCAGAAGTGGGACTGCTAGGTCATATGGTAGTTCTATTTTTAATTTTTTAAGAAGCCTCATACTGTTTTCTATAGTGGCTGTACCAGTTAACATTCACAGCAACAGTGCACAGGATTCCTTTTTCTTCACATCCTCACTAACATTTATTATATCATGTCTTTTTTTTAAATCTTTTTTTTTTTATTAGTTTCAAGTATATAGGTACATTGGTTAGACATTTATATAGTTTATGAAATGATCCCTCTAATTACTCTTTCTCTCCTCTGGTTCTACACCTAGCCATTACATTGCTCCTGACTACATTCCCTATGCCATGCTTCCCATCCCCATTACCATCTTATCAACTACTAATTTGTACTTCTCTAACCCTTCACCCCATTCTGCCAGCCCCCCAACCGCCCTCCCTGGTTGTCACCAGACTGTCCTCTATATTTGTGAGTCTGTTTTTGATTAGTTTGTTCTTTTTTTTCCTATATATTCTGCATATAAGTGAAATCATTTGGTATTTATCTTTCTCTGTCTGACTTATTTCACTCAGCATAATAACCTCTAGGTCCATTCATTGCATATGGTAGGATTTCACTTTTTTAATGGCCAGGTAATATTCCATTGTATATATGAACATAACTTTATCCAGTTGTCTGTTGATGCCCACTTAGATTGCTTCCATATCTTGACTACCATAAATTGTACTGCCATGAACATAAGGGTGCATAGATCTTTATGAATTATTGTTTTGGTTTTATTTGGATAAATACCTAGAAGTGCAATTGTTGGGACAAAAGATATATCCATTTTTAATGTTTCGAGAAACCTCCAGACTATTTTCCATAGTGGCTATACCAATTTACAATTCCACCTATGGCGTATGAGTGTTCTAACAGGTGTAGGTAAGAGGTCATTGTGGTTTTGATTTGCATTCCCCTAGCTCAACAATAGCTAGCATTGTTGAGCAACTTTTCATATATTTGTTGGCCATTTGTATGTCTTCTTGAGAGAAGTGTCTGTTCAGGTCCTCTTTCCATTTTTTGATTGGTTTGTTTGTTTGTTTTTTGGTTGTTGTTATTTGAGTTCTTTGTATATTTTAGATATTAGGCCCTTATTGAAGGTGTTGCTTGCAAATATAATTTCCCATTTGGATGATTGTCTTCTTTACTTTGTTGACGGTTTCTTTTGTTGTGCATAAGCTTTTTAGTTTGATGTAGTCCCATTCATTTATTTTTGTTTTTACTTCCCTTGCCTTTGAGGTCAAATTCATAAAATCCTCTTTAAGTCCAAGGTTCATTTTGAGTTAATTTTGGTGTGTGGTGATAGATAACAATCTAGTTTCATTCTTTTGCAAGTGGCTTTCCAGTTTTCCCAGCACCATTTATTGAAGAGGCTTTCCTTTCTCTACTGTATGTTTTTGGCTTTTTTGTCAAAAATTATTTGCCCACATAAACATGGGTTTACTTCTAAACTCTCGATTCTGTTCCACTGGTCCTGTGTGTCTGTTTTTCTGCCAATACCATACTGTTTTGATTACTATTGCTTTGTAGTATAATTTGAAGTTGGGCAGAGTGATGCCTAACACAGAATACCTTCCCATTTCCTTGTATCTTCAATTTCTTTTAATAGGGTCTTATAGTTTTCTTTATATAGGTCCTTTACATGTTTCATTAGATTTTGTCCTAGGTATTTTATTCTTTTTGTTGCAATTGCAAAAGGAATTATTTTTTCCAACTCTTTTTCTGACAATTTATTACTAGAGTATAGGAACACTATAGATTTTTGACATTGATTTTGTATCTAGAAACTCTACTGTATTTGCTTATTGTTTCTAGTAGTGTTCTTGTGGAGTCTTTAGGGTTTTTTTACATAGGGAATCATGTCATTCGTAAATAGTGACAGTTTGATTTCTTCATTTCCTATTGGGATGCCTTTTATATATTTCTCTTGCCTGCTTGCACTCGCTAGGATCTCCAATGTTATATTGAATAACAATGGCGATAGTGGACAGCCTTCTCTTGTTCCTGATCTTAGAAGAAAGGTTTTTAGTTTTTTACTATTAAGTATTCTGTTGGCTGAGGCTTTGTCATATATGGCCTTTATTATGTTAAGGTACTTTCCTCTATACCGATTTTGTTAAGTGTTTTGACCATAAATGGATGCTGTATCTTGTCGAAGGCTTTTTCTGCACCTATTGATAGGATCATATGATTCTTATTTTTAGTTTGTTTAGTGGTGTATCACATTAATCGATTTGTATATGTTGAACCATCCCGTGCCCCTGGGATGAAGCCCACTTGATCATGGTGTATAATCTTTTGAAAATGTTGCTGTATTTGGTTCGCTAGTATCTTATTTAGGATTTTTGCATCAGTGTTCATGAGAGATATCGGTCTGTAGTTTTCTTTTTTTGTGTTATCTTTGCCAGGTTTTGGTATCAGGGTAATATTGGCCTCATAAAATGAGTTAGAAAGTATTGCCTCCTCTTCGATTTTTCAGAAGAATTTGAGGAGAAAGGGTATTAAATCTTCTTTGAATGTTTGGCAGAATTTGCTGGTGAAGCCGTCAGGTCTTGGAAGTCTTACTTTTTGGTAGGTTTTGATGATTGTTTTAATTTCTGTACTGCTGATCGGTCTATTTAGATTTTCCAGTTCTTTATTCAGTCTAGGAAGGCTGTATCTTTCTAAGTACTTGTCCATTTCCTTAAAT
Organism: Pteropus alecto; assembly: GCF_000325575.1. Classification (NCBI taxonomy): domain Eukaryota; kingdom Metazoa; phylum Chordata; class Mammalia; order Chiroptera; family Pteropodidae; genus Pteropus; species Pteropus alecto. The sequence goes on from NW_006440638.1 coordinate 957,569, forward strand.
TTGGTGTTATGTACTTTGTCATAGTATTCTTGTATGATCCTTTGTATTTCTGCAATGTCTATCATAATTTCCCCTCTTTCATCCCTAATTTTGTTTGTCTTTTTTTTCTGTAGTAAGTCTAGTTAGGGGTCTGTCACTTTTATTAACCTTCTCAAAGAACCAGCTCTTTGTTGCATTTATTTTTTTCTATTTTTTTTTGTTTTGTTTTCAATTTCGTTTAAGTCTGCTCTAATTTTGATTATTTCTTTCTGCTGACATTAGGCTTAATTTTTCTTTTCTAGTTTTTTAAGTTGAAGTGTTAGGTTGTTTATTTTGGCTCATTCTTTTTTTTTTTTTTTGATAGGTGTCTAATGATATTAATTTTCCTCTTATGACTGCCTTTGCCATGTCTCAAAAGTTTTGATATGTTGTAGTATCATTATCATTCGTTTCTATGTATTTCTTGATCTCTCTTTTTATTTCTTCTCTGACCCAATCATCCTTCAGTAGCATGTTTTTTAATCTCCATTTATTTGTGGTTCTTTCTACTTTCTTTTTACAGGTGATCTCTAGTTTCAAAGCATTAAGATCAGAGAATATGGTTGGTATGATTTCAACCTCGTATTTGTTGAGGCTATCACTGTGTCCCAGTATGTTCAATCCTTGAGAATGTTCCATGTGCTCTAGAGAAGAATGTATAAGCAGCTGTTTTGGTATGAAAGGCTCTGTAAATGTCAATTATCCAGTTAGTCTCTAATGTGTCATTTAAGGATGTCATTTCCATATTGATTTTCTGTTTAGATGATCTGTCCATAGCTGACAGAGGGGTATTTAGGTTCCCTACTAAGATAGTGTTTTAGTCTATTTCTCCTTTTAGTTCTGTTAGTAATTGCTTTATATATTTCGGGGCTTCCGGATTTGGGAGCATAGATATTAATGTGTTTGATTATGCATATGATTAACTTATTTGCAGCATAACATTTAACTTCACTATACCTCTCTGCTTTTATTTTTTTGTAATTCCTTTCATTTTTCACTTACCTGGAACATATTTTCTTTTTCAAAAAATACATAATCTCTACAAGTAAGTTTATTTGTTTCTTGCTTGGGTTACTTAATGGCTATTTTATTATTTTATTTTTTCAAAAAATGTCGTAAGACTGTATCTAAAACTCAAATTGCTGTGTGTAATGTCTCCATTGGACCTTGGTACTTAAGGCATTGTTTCTTTAGGAATACCAAATAAAGTTTATATGTGTTCCTAAAAAAAAAAAAAAAAGAGAGAGAGCTTCCTTTTATCATTATGAAGTGTTCCTCAGTATCTTTCTTTAACTTTTTTATTTTGAAGTCTGTTTTGTCTGATATTAGTACCACTACTCCTGCTTTTTTCTCTGAATGCCATTTGCTTGAAATATCATTTTTCACCCTTTCACTTTGAGTCTATATTTGTCTTTGGAACTGAGGTGTGTCTCCTGGAGGCAGCATATGGTTGGGTTTTGTTTTTTGATACAATCCGTAATTCTGTGCTTTTTTATTGGCAAGTAAGTCCATTTACACTTAGGGTAATTATTGAAATATGAGGTTTTCCTATAGCCATTTTATCTTCTTGTAGCTCGATGTTTTCATTGCTTCCTTGTCCTTGTGTTTCTGCTTTTTTATTTTGGTTCGGTTTTGTGGATTTTCCCTCTGGTCCTTCTTGTTTTATGTTATGTACTTTGGTTCTGAATCTTTGGCGTGTGGCTACCATTATAAATTTGTAAAGGATAGTTATATATATATAGTAGTCTATTTTCTTCTGCGTGTGCCTTATCTTCATTCCCCTATGCGAATTTGGATCTTTGAATCCTCCCCTTTTCTGTCATTGTTGTCTCAATTTGTCCCTATGTATGTTGAACGTTCATTACTATTTTGCAATAGCAAAACTCTTCTTATTGTTTAAGCTTATAATACTCTGTTCTTAATAAGAGTTGTACTCCTTTGCTTCTATCTGCCTGCTAGTTGCCTTACTCATAGTTATGTATTTTTTTGTCATTTTGTTTTAGATGAGCTGTCCCCTTTCAGTAGTTCCTGTAATGTAGGCCTTGTAGTGAGAGAATTCCCTGAATTTTTATATGTCTTGAAAAGTCTTTATTTCTCCTTCATATCTAAAGGAGAGCTTTGCTGGATACATTGTTCTTGGCTGGTAGTTCCTTTCATTTAATAGTTTGTATATTTGATTCCACTCCTTTTTGGCTTGTAAAATTTGTGCTGAGAAATCTGATGATAATCTAATGGGCTTTCCTTTAGAGGTTACTGTTTTCCCTGGTTGCCCTGAGAATTCTTTCTTTGTCATTGATTTTTGATCATTTTAATACAATGTGTCTTGGTGAAGGCCTTTTTAGATAATTAGCTGTTATGTTGACTTCTTGAATTCCAAGCTCCAGCTCATTCTTTGATTTGGGAAATTCTCATCAACTGTTTGTCTGAAAATGCTTTCTAATCCCTGCTCCTTTTCCTCCCTTCTAGAATGCCCATTATTCTTATATTTCTTCTCCTGATGGTATCAGCTAGTTCTTGTATTTCTCTTTCATTATTTTTCATTCTTCGGTTTCTCTCTTCTTCCTTCTGATTTATTTCTAGATTTCTGTCTTTGATATCACTGATCCTTTCCTCCGTTTGGTTGACTCTATTTCCTAAGCTTGCTATTCCATTTTTCATCTCTTTCAGTGTGTTCTTCATCTCCAGAAGGTCTATTCGGTTCTTTTTTGAGGATTTCAATCTCTGCTAAAGAACTCATTCTGCTCATCTAGCTGTTTTTCCAGTTCCTGAAATTGTCGATATGAATCATTTTGAATCTCATTGAGTTTTCAGAAGTACTATCCTGAATTCTCTGTCATTTAAGTTGCATATTTCTGTGTCTTTAAGTTTATTTTCTGGAGATTTTTCTCTTTCTTTCTGAGATGCCATGTCACCTTGGTTGTTCATGGTGTTTAGTGGACTATTTCTCTGCCTGGGCATTAATGGAAATGTTTTCTGTTTTTTTCCAGAAAGAAGATTTATTATATAAAGGTCTCTCTTTAACCTGTTACAAAGAAGGTGTTTTTCTTTTGGTTTTGTAGTAGGTGGCATCTATGCCTCTTGGGTTCTTGTTTTATATAAAGTCTTAATAATGCCTCTTTTTTCCTTATAGATATTCAATCACGCTTGCTACCCTCAGTCTCAGTTCTTGTCAGTGTTAGCAACAGTTTTGGTAGCATTTGCTTAGATTCTCCTAGGGCTCTGCAGTGTTCAGTTTTAGAGGATATGGGAGGAGGGGCCCACTGTAGGATGGGAGCTGCAGCTCAGTCTCGCATTTTGCAACCCCAGCTGGCAATAATTAACTGTTGTTTCTCTGCTGTCCACGCTTTTCTGCCTTCCCCAGTTCTCTGCTTTCTGCCCTGATACATGGGCACTGCTGCCAGCCGCGTGGAGGTCACGGCTCCCCCAAGCAGGGCTGTTAGGGAACCTGCCGCACCTTCACCCCTTCCCCTCCTCCTGCAGGGAGCTCCTGCTGCGAGAGTCAGTTTCTTTGTTTCTCCCAGTCTGCCACCCAACACATGGGGTTCTGAACTGTGGTAGCTCTTATGTGCAGATCCCACACTCAGACGTGTTGGTGTACAGGTTGGATGCTTTTTGTTGAGTTTTAGATGGTCAGCTTTTTGTTGTTTCAAAGGTAGAGTTCTAGTGACGTCTCTCACTCTGCCATGTTTCAGCTGGTCGCTTGTAGTATAATTTGATGTTGCAGAGTGTGATACATCCGGCCTTGTTGTTTTTCTCAGGATTGCTTTGGCTATTCAGGGTCTTTTGTGGTTCTGAACAAATCTGATGATTTTTTGTTGTTTCTTTAAAAGATATCATTGAGATTTTGATGGGGAATTGCATTAAATATGTATATTCCTTTGGGTAATATGGCCATTATAACTATATTGATTCTTCCAATCCATGAACATGGAATGTCGTTCCATTTCTTTGTGCCTTCTTCAATTTTTTTTAAATAATGTCTTATAGTTTTGAGTGTATAGGTCCTTCACTTCCTTTTTAAAGTTTATTCCTAGGTATTTTATTCTTTTTGTTGCAATTGCAAAAGGAATTATTTTTCATTTCTTTTTCTGAGATTCATTGTTAGTATATAGGTAATGTGATGACTTTTTGTACATTGATTTTGTATCTTGCAACTTGTACTGTATTATTTCTAATAGTTTTTTGGTGGTGTCTTTAGGGTTTTCTATGTAAAAGATCATGTCATCTACAAAAAGTGACAAGTTTACTACTTTTTTCCCAGTTTGGATGTTTTTTGTTTCTTTGTCTTGCCCAATTGCTCTGGCTAGGACTTCCAACACTATGTCGAATAATAGTGGTGATAGTGGACAGCCTTGTCTTACTCCTGGTCTTGGAAGGTTTTTAGTTTTTCACCATTAAGTATGATGTTTGCTGAGGGTTTGTCATATGTGGCCTGTATTATTTTCAGGTACTTCCTTCTATACCCATTTTTAAAGTGTATTATAAATGGATGCTATATCTTATCAAATAAATACTTTTTTTGCATCTATTTATATGATCTTATGATTTTTATCTTTTATTTTGTTTATGTGGTGTATCATATTAATCGATTTGTGTATGTTAAACCATCTCTGTTATTTGAAATAAAGATGTAGATTTAAAAAAAATCCCTGGGCCCCTGGGATGAAACCCACTTCATCGTGGTGTGTAATCTTTTTAGTGTCTTGTATTCGATTTGCTAGTATTTTATTTAGGATTTTTGCATTCGTGTTTGTAAGAGATATTGGTCTATATTTTTCTTTTTTTGTGTTATCTTTACCAGGTTTTGGTATCAGGGTTATGTTGACCTCATAACATGAGTAAGGAAATATTGCTTCTTCTTCAAGTTTTTGGAAAAGTTAGAGAAGAGGAAATATTAAATCATCTTTGAATGTTTGGTAGAATTCGCTGGTGTAGCCATTTGGTCCTGGATTTTTACTTTTTGGTAGGTTTTTGATGATTGTTTCAATTTCTATACTCTTTTTTTTCTTTTCTTTTTTTTTTTAATTTAAATCAATTTCCATACTCTTGATTGGTCCTTTTAGATTTTCCAGTTCTTCATTATTCAGTCTAGGAAAGGTCATATAATTCTAAGAATGTGTTCATTTCTTCCAGGTTATTAAATTTGCTGGTATATAATTTTTCATAGTATTCTTGTATGATTTTTTTGTATTTGGTATTTGTAGTAACTTCCCTTTCATTTCTGATTTTGTTTCTTTAAGCCTTTTTTTTCCCCCTTTGGTTAGCTGGGGTTTTATCGATTTTATTAATCTTTTCAAAGAACTGGCTCTTTGTTGCATTAATTTTTTTCTATTGTCTTTTGTTTTCTCTTTCGTTTATTTTTGCTCTAATTTTATTATTTCCTTCTTTCTTTGGCCTTCATTTGTTGTTCTTTTTGTAGTTTTTTAAGATGCAGTGTTAGATTTTTTATTGGGGATTTTTCTTGTTTCTTGAAATAGGCCTGTAATGGTATAAACTTTCCTCTTATTACTGCTTTGCTGTATCCTAAAAGGTTTAATATGCTGTATATTCATTCTCATTTTTTTCTATATATCTTTTGGTCTCTCCTTTTATATCTTCTTTGATCCAGTTGTTGTCCAGGTGCATTTCGTTTAAACTCTACACATTCGTGGTTGGTTTTTCCTATTTTCTTTTTGCAATTGATCTCCAGTTTCAAAGCATTGTGGTTGGAGTATGTGCTTGGTATGATTTCAGTCTTTGAAAATTTGTCAAGGCTAGTTCTGTGCCACAAAATGTTGTATATCTCTGAGAATGTTCTGTGTGCACTAGAGTAGAATGTATAATCTGATCTTCTGGGATGAAAGGCTTTGTAAATGTCAATTATGTCCATTTGGTCTAATGTGACATTTAAGGCCAGTATTTCCTTATTGATTTTCTGCTTCGATGATCTATCCATAGCTGTCAATGGGATATTTAGGTTCCCTAACATAATTGTGTTTTTTTGTCAGTTTCTCCTTTTAGTTCTGTTAGTAGTTACTTTATATATTTTCGTGCTCCCTGATTGGATGCATATATATTGATAAGTGTTATGTCTTCTTGATGTATTGTTCCCTTTATCATTATAAAATGTCCATCTTTGTCTTTTGTTATTCTTTTTATCTTGAAATCCGATCATCTCTAAGTACAACTACACTCGCTTTCTTATGGATGCCAATTGATTGGGGTATCACTTTCTACCCTCTCACTTTGAGTCTGTATTTGTCTTTGCAGCTGAGATATGTCTCCTTAAAGCAGCATATAGTTGAGTTTTGTTTTTTGATCCAGTCTGCTACTCTGTGCCTTTTTATTTGGTGAGTTCAGTCCATTTACTATTTAAGATGATTATCGTTGTATGGAGATTTCCTATAGCCATTTTATCATTTCTTTTCTGGTAGCTTCGTGTTTCCATTATTTCTTTGCCCTTGTATTTCTGTTATTTTAGCTTAGTGGTATTCTATGACTTTTTCCCCCCTCTGTTCAGTCTTGTTTTATGTTATATATCTCAGTTCTGGATTTTTTTTTTTTTTTTGATGTGGTTACCATTAAGTTTATGCACAAGGAAGTTTCATCTATGCAGTAGTTCTTTTTATTCTGAATTATCTTATCTCCATTCCTCTTTGCTAATTCAGACCTTTACCCCCCTCCCCTTTTGTATTTTTGTTGTGATAATTTATTCCTGTTTATACTATGAGTTAATTTCCAAGTTGTAGTAGCTATTGTCTTTTCTCTTTTTAAAAATGTTTTTATGTCCTTTAACCTTTATATTATATTAAAATGTGTAATACCTTATTGTGAATAAGGGTTTCAATTTCCTGCTTCTGTCTGTCAGTCATCTTCCTCATAGTTTTGTATCCTTTATATTTGTGTTTCAGGTAGAGTAATCCCTTTCAGCATTTCCTGTAGTGCAGGTCTCATGGTGGCAAATTCCTCAGTTTCTATATGTCTTAAAAAGTCTTTATTTCTCTTTCATATATAAAGGGTAACTTTGTTGGATATATTATTCTTGGTTGGTAATTTCTCTCTTTCAATGATTTGAATATTTGATTCCACTCTCTCCTAGCTTGTAGAATTTCTGCTTTAAAATTCAGTGATAATCTAATGGGATTTCCTTTATAGATTATCATCTTTTTTCCCCTGGGTTGCTTTGATAATTATTTCTTTGTCATTAATTTTGACAATTTTAATATAATGTGTCTCGGAGAAGGCCTTTATGGATTGAGATAATTAGATGTTCTGTTTGCTTCTTGGATTTGAGGATCTAGTTTTTCCTGTGGCTTTGAGAAGTTCTCATGGGTTTGGAATAGCTCTCTCTGTACTCTTGTCCCTCTCTTCTTCCTCTGGTATATCCATTATTTTTATATTGGTCTTTCTGATGGAGTCAGAAAGTTCTCATAGAGTTCTTAACTTTTTATTTTTTTCACTCTCATCTTTCCTTCCATCTGCATCCTTTCTAGATTTTTATCTTTGAAATCATTAATTTTTTCTCCATCTGGTCAGCTCTATTTCCTAAGCTTGCTAATTTATTCTTCATCTCTTTTATTGAGTTCTTCAGCTCCAGAGTTTCTATTTGGTTCTTTTTTAAAGTTTCAGTCTCTTATGTAAGTACTCATTTTGTTCATGAATTTTATTTCTGAGTTCATTAAACTACCTGTCTAAGTTTTCTTGCATCTTGTTGAATGTTTCCAGAATTGCAACCTTGAATTCTCTGTCATTTAAGTTACATATTTCCATGTCTTTAAGTTTATCTTCTGGATATTTTTCATTTTCTTTCTGAGCTATCATGTTACCTTGGTTATTCATGATGTTTATTGGATAATTTCTCTGCCTAGGCATTTTTGGGAATGAACTAGTGTTTGTTTTTAGATTGCTACCTCTTTAGCAGATTCATAAGAAGAGGTCTTTCTCTTATTTTCCAATAGGTGGCGCTGCATTCATTGCAAATGTTTTATTTTCTCTTGCAATGCTCCAGCCTCTTGGATCTCAGTGGGCGGTAGAAGAATGTCTTGTAGTTCCTGGGGAGGTAGGCATCTCTTTTGACCAAGTTGCACCACTCCTATGGCAGAATGTGGTTGGCGATGGGCTTCCAAGGAAGCCTATGAAATCCCAGAGCTACCCCTGCAACCAGGTGCAGTGCTGCAGTGCAGGGGGTGTCCCAGGTACCCCCACTGGGGTCTGCCATGATGGGTGGGGGCAAGAGGAGAAGCAACTTATGGGTATATGGCTTTGTTCTCCTCCCAGTAATGACAACAACCAGACCTCAGCTGCCTCTCTTCTGTATTTCCACTCCTGTCACTGGGATTAACCACAGCATGCGTCCGCCTCTCAGAAACTGTCTCTTCATTTCTCAGGGCTATAGATACTTTGCCCTGTCATCCAACACCTACTGCTACAGTTTCTTCTAGGGCCCACTGCTAGCTCTGGGAGAATGAGGAGAGACAAGCTTTGGAGAGTAGGGGGAGCCAGCCAGGCAGGCTTCGTGGCTTTGTTTTTCTCCTGGGAATGCAGCTGCTAGAACACAGCTGATGCACTTCTGTATTCAGTCTTTGCTCCATCACTGTGTTCACCCATATTACATGCTGATCACTCAGGCAGGAATGCTTGAGGCTACACAGAGGTGCTTGCCCCCTGATTCCTCCCCTCTCCTGAGACCTGCAATGAGCTCTGGGCAGCCGTCTCTGCTCTTCTCCCTTCCATCCTCTCCTGTTCACTCAGATTCACCTACCTTCAGGTGTTCTGTGTGCTTATCTCTCAGGTGTGTTTGTGTGTTGAGCAGGGAATTCTTTGTTGAATTATAGCTGTTCAACTCTTAACTTCAAAAGGAAAGATCAGGGGGACCTCTCACACTGCCATGCCTCTGGCATCACTCTTCTTGGCTATTCTTAAACATTTCCTTTTTTGGATGAATTTTTTAATCAGCCTGACAAATTTCATGTTGGGACTTTGGGGTTGCATTGAAATTATAGATTAAGTAGAGGAGAATTGACATCTTTAAGGTATTGAATCTTCCCATCCAGATACATACTATATAGTAATTTTAATTTCAATAAAGTATATTGTTATGTATATTAGATAATTTTTTCTTCATGTAGATTTAGCATGTTTACTTTAGATTTATTTCTAGCATTGTTTCTGTTTTGAATGGGATGTTTTTCCCTACTACCTTTTCTATTTAATTGTTGCTGGTGTATTGGAAAGCCAGTAATTTGAATATGTTGATTTTGGTTTTGGCTACTTAATTATAATAATAATTAGTAGTTAGTATTCATTTTAATATTTTGTTAGTTTTGATCCACTTGGATTTTCTAGGAAATTGAATCCATAACATTACAAATACAGATTGTTGTCTCTTTCTAATATTTCTTCTGCCTCTTTTTGTCTTGCTTTATTGCATTTGCTAGCACCTCTGGGAAACTGCTAAGTGGTGGCAGCATCAGGAGGCATTTTTGTCATATTTTTGACTTTAGTGGGCCATGTGTCTAATGTTTCACCACATGTGATGTTTTGTAACTTGTTTCTGGTAGATACCAGTTATTAAGAATTCTTTTCATTCCTTCTGGTGCCTTTGAACAGCCCTCAAGTTGTTACTGAAGCTTATTTTCCCTGTTTTACAGAAAGTAATGGAAACTTAGAAAAGTTTGATGACTTGAAATATCCAGATAAAGATGATGATTCTAGCAAGCTCTTAATCTGTTCCTAGAACCTTGCAGGCTGCTGACACCCCTTGGTGCATTTGCTCCCCTGCCTTGCAAGGTGATGTGAATTACTCCAGGATATTTAGAGGTCTTCGTAGGCTTCTGCAGCTGTGCAGTCATTAGGTCCTCATATCAGAGAAGGACACTGAGTCTTTAGAGAGGAGAAATACCTACATATGGTAGTACCTGACACTTGGCCTCCAGCTCAAAGTTATTCCAATACGCCCTGCTGCTCCTCAGCATGTACATAGATGTATATGTTCTAGATGAGCTTTATTTTTGAATGTCATTTATTTTTAGACCTCAGAGGGAAATGGTTGGGTCAATTGTACTTCTCATTTTTTTGGCACCTTACACCTTATCATAACCTTTGAAAGGCTCTCTCTTGTTTTATTTATGTATTTTATTCCCTTTCCCTATTGCCATCCCTTTGCCCCACCATAGGCAACAGTTCTCTTCTGTTTAATTTGTGGATTTTTTTCTTTTTATGTGTTCTTAAAAAGCGCGTATTGTTATTTTGTATGTAATATTTTAAATTTGTATAATGGATCTCACTTGGTTTCTTCCTATTCCCCCTCAGCATTCCATTCCATGCTGCTGCATGCTGCTGGATATACATATGTTCAGCTTTATGTTGTGTGGACATCTTGTCTTTTGTTTCTGACACCTATGGAGTCCTACATGGAAGATTTCTCCAAATTCTCATCTACTCCTCCAGTATGAATTTCCAGATTGCCTCTAATCCCCTCTCATAATAATGCTCAAGTGCACATCCTTGTACCTATTGCATTATGGGCCTGGCTGGAGATCTCTCTGGAATGTACTCCCAGGAGTGGAACCACCAGGTCCTAGTTGATGTGCATACTTAACTGTGTAAGTGGTGGCAGATCGCCCTCCAAAATGGCTGCCAATCCCCACTGCCACCCCCGGAGCATATTTATTCTTCTTTCTGATTTTTTCAGTTTAATGGGTATTTTATGTTGGGGGTTTTTTCCTTATTAATTTTCAGGAGGTTATTATATTTTCTCAATAGCAATTCTTTGTCAGTTTTAGACATTCCAAAAATGTCACCCGACCCGTCAGCAGTCTATTATATGTCTTTATTATACAGAGATTTTTAATTTTGAGGCAGTCAGATTCATCCATTTCTTAGTGTACAGTTTGTGCCTTTGAGTTTTAAGATGTTCTCCCTGGTCCTGATTCCTTCCACCCTCCTAAGTCACAGATTTTTTTCCCATTAAGTTTCTTCTGTGGATTTTCCTGAGTTTTAAGCTTCCCTTGCTGCTGCTGTTGCTTTTTTATGTCTTGTCCTGTCTTGGCGTCTTAGGTTGGGTCCCTTAGAAGCAAATCCTGAGTTGGGGTCCTTGTGCACATGATGGTTGGGGGAGGTGCAGGGAAGGAGCCAGACAATGCTCCTGATCCCACAGGGAACTCTGGAGTGTGAGTGGCCCCACAGAGCTGTCACTTTTGTACTCCCATGCTACTCACTGACTGGCTGTGCTTTTCCCAGGCCCCTCTCCCATGGGGCCACCTTAACCTCTTAGGAAGTTCTCCAGGAGGGCTTAAAGCTGTGAGCTGCTGGCAGCCAACGTGCGGAGCAGCCGGAGTGAGTGAGTGAGTTACCTGCCCAGTAACAGGGATCTGGGTAGGCACCAGTAGCATCTACTGTACTTGTTGACCCTAGACACCTTAGACCTGCATGCCTCCTCTAGGGTGGTGACTCTGCCCATGTTTTTCCTCACAGTCTCCACAAAGGACCTGATCGAGACATGCTGCGCAGCTGGACAGCAGTGGGCCATTGACAATGATGAATGCCTGGAAATCCCTGAAAGCGGTGCTGAGGGCGACATCTGCAGGTAGGGTGGGTACCCTGGAGCAGGCAGACCTGCCCATTCCCCTTCTCCAGATCCCTGCTTGCCTCAGGACCCAGGCCCTGGCAAGGCAAGGTGAGCACATGCTTCACCTGCTTCCAGGTGCATAAGGGTGATTAGATGTGGCAGCTTGGGCCAGCTGGTGAGGCTTTCTGCAGGTGTGGAAAGCTCAAGAGTGGTCTCCAAAGTAAACTAGCCGCATATATTCATAGCTGGCCTAATGCGCATAATAAGAGGAGTGTACAGTTTGGAGCAAGTGTTAAAAGACCATTATCACCTAGGATTAATTGGGTGCTTTTCTTACCACACATTGGAGTTGCTGCTAGGCAGTGCTCAGCCCGTATAGGTTTTCCTCTCTCAGCTTTGAGCTGAGGTCCTCAGCCCTCTTTCTTTCCCCACTTTGCTAACTTGGGGTCTCCAAAAGGCTAGCCTCTCATTGTCCTCTTCTGCTGCCTGTGCTGATTGTTTCTTCTGACTTTGGTGTCTCAGCAAAGGAATGATTTATAGTCATGTCCTCCATGTTTCAGGCCCAGAAGACATATTGATCAGCCATTAATCACTCCTTTTTTCCAATGATACTGTCTTTTCCAATCTACTCATTTTTCCAGACAAGGAAGACAAGGTTCAGAGAGGTGATGTGATTCACCCAAAGCTACACAGCCCATTGAGATCATGGCCAGATTAGACTCCACGTTTCCTAATGTCCAGCCCACCATGCCTCCTTTAGAAACATTTAAATTTTAACTTTGTTTTTTTCCTTTCCTTTTTGTTGTCCCATCAATTTGGGGCTATTTAGGAGTTAGAGTGTGCACCATTCAGACTCTTGGAGTTTTGAGTGAAGCAGCCCTAGGGCGGGCTTACATCCCTCTCATGATGGGAAACTCACTACTTCACGGACAGCCAATTCTATCACTGGATAGCTCTTGCTGGGACATGCTTTTCCTCAAGTGGGGCTGAACCCTGCTTCCCTGTGACCCCTGACTCTGTGCCCTGGCTCTGCCATCATGCTGCAGACTCATCAGCTGCCACAGCCTTACAGAGATTGGGAGGGTGACCAGAGACCCTGTAGGCTGCTCTCTTCTAGGCCAACCCACCCAGCCCTTCCTAGGATTGAGTCTTCCTATCTTGGCCCTGTGGGGGATTCGGAGTACCAGTCACTCTTCCTTATTTGTCAGGGACACAACACTGAGTCCAGCAGGGCCCAGGCCTAAGTCTTCTTGGTTAAACCAAGGAACAGATTCATGTGACTCAGTGGGGATGTGCCGGCTTTGCCAATGCCCTGCCACCAACACTGGCCCCACTCATAGTAGACATGGGCAAGGGCCTCCCTTCTCTGACCCTCACTTTCTTCCTCTGTGAAATTGGGGCCATGATCCCTCTTAGAAAAGGTCACTGGGAGGTTGGGTCTGGGCACTCAGGTGGGACTGAGGTGCACCTCTGTTGCAGGACAGCCCAGAAGCACTGCTGCGTGTCCTACTTGAAGGAGAAGAGCTGCATGGCTGGTGTCATGGGGGCCAAGGAGGGCGAGGCCTGTGGGGTTGAGGACATCGACAACTGTGGCATTTCCCTGTACAAGGCAAGCCTGACCTGTGGCCTTCGTTGCCTGGGTTTGAGGGTCCTTGAGGGCTGAGGGATGGACTCTTATGCAGGGCTCCTCAGTAGGGGTGACCCTCACACCTGGGGGTGGGGGAGTGTCTCTTTATCTGCACAGAAAACATCATCAGTTATTATACTGACCTCTTCACGAAATAGTTACTGAATACCACTGTATACTGGGCCCTGTTTTAGGCATTAGAGATGCAGAAATGAGTAACATATGAAAATCCTTGTCCTCTCAGGGCCTTCATTCTCGTCAGAGAGACAGATGGAGATTGAGATGAATATCTTAATGTATAATATATTAGATATCGATGATGCTGAGGAGGAAAAACTGAAGAGAGGAGGGAGATAAGCTGTGTCAGGATGGGGAAGAGCTAGAGTTTCAGCTAACAGTGGCTGGAGATGGCTTCACCAAGACGGGCACATTTGGAGTAAAACCCTAGAGGAAGATAGTGGTGAGCCATATGGATGTCTGTGGAAAGTATCTTCCAGGTAGAGGGAACACAAGTGCAAAGGTTCTGAAGCAGGCAAATGCTTGGCATGTGTGAGAAGCAGCAGGGAGACCTGTGTGGTTGGAGTGCAGTGAGTGAGGGGGGAGTAGCAGGAACTGGGGCCAGAGAGGTGATGGGGAAAGACCCTGTCCATCATTATAAGGATGGTGGTTTACTCTGAGTGAGGCGAGAAACTTGGAGAATTTGAGGGACATTGCCTGGGTCACTTCTGGCAGTTGTGGAGACCATTCATTGAGGGGGCTCTTCTATGTGGATAATGCAGTCAAGACGGAGTAAAACCTCACCAGGCAGCCATGGGACAGAAAGAAGAGGACAGCTGCCTCGTGTTCTAAAGTGGTCGCTTGAGCTCCAGGCAGCAGGGGAAGGAGGAAGGACCCCCTCACCTTTTAAGTTATCTTTAATTGTGGCAAGTACATATAATGTAAAATGACCATCTTAATTATATTTATTATTTTTTAAATTTTATTTTATTATTAGTTTCAAGTATACAGTACATTGGTTAGACATTTATATAGTTTTTAAAATGATCCCCCTAATTGTTTCTTCTCTTCTCTGGTCTCCACCTAGCCATTATGTTAAAGCTAACTGCCTTCCCTATGCCATGCTCCCCATCCCCATGACCATCTATCAGCTACTAATTTGTACTTCTTTAACCCTTTACCCCATTCTCCCAGCCCCCAACCCTCCTCTTCTCTGACCATCACCCATCACCAGACTGTTTTCTATATTTGTGAGTCTGTTTTTGATTAGTTTGTTCTTTTTGTTCCTTAGATTCAGCATATAAGTGAAATCATTTGGTAATTATCTTTCTCTGTCTGACTTATTTCACTCAGCATAATAACCTCTAGGTCCATCCTTGTCATTGCAAATGGTAGGATTTCATTTTTTTAATGGCCGAGTAATATTCCATTGTATATATGGACCATAACTTCTTTATCCACTTCTGTTGATGGGCACTTAGACTGCTTCCATATCTTGGCTATTGTAAATTGTGCTGCCGTGAACATAGGGGTGCATAGATCTTTACAAATTATTATTTTGATTTTCTTTGGATAAATACCGAGAAGTACAATTGCTGGGTCAAAAGGTATATCCATTTTTAATTTTTTGAGAAATCTCCAGATTGTTTTCCATAGTGGTTGTATTCCCACCAACAGTATATGAGAGTTTAATTATTTTTTAGTGTACAGCTCAGTGGCATTAAATATACTCACATTATTGTGCAACCATTACCACCATTCATCTCCAGAACTCTTTTTTCAGCTTCTCAAACTTCTCAAAGTTTTCCCATCAAACACTTACTTCCTGTTTTCCCCCTTTCCCCCAGCCCCTGGCAACCACCACTCTACTTTGTCTCTATGAATTTGACTACTCTAGGGCCTCATATAAGTGGAATCACACAGTATTTGTATTTTTGTGACTGACTTATTTTACTGAGCGTAATGTCCTCAAGGTTCATTCATATCGTAGCAAGTGCTTGGATTTCCTTCCTTTTTAAAACTGAATAATATTCCATTACACGTATAGAGCATATTTTGTTCATCCATTCATCTGTTGATGGACACTTGGGTTGCTTCTGCGTCTTGGCTGTTATGACTAATGCTCTTGTGAAGAAACCCTCTTTTGAAGACAGACAGTACTTCCACTCATGTCACATTCACCAGGGCTTAGTTCAGTAGCCACACCTAGCTGCAAGGGAGGCCGGGAAATGTAGTCTTTATTCTGGAGAGGTTATGTGCTCCACTGAAAATTGGGAGGAAGGGAAAACAGACACTGGAGATTGACATCTGGCTAGCTATTTGGCAGAAGACGGGGCAAACTAGAGCAGTGGAAGTTTTAGGATGTTTGGAGGAGAAGGGATAGATTGGAAGAAGACACAGTGTCACAAGCCTGGATAACTGTGACAGAGACCTCTGGAGGAGGGTGGCATTTGGGAGTTGATTTTTACTTCAATTTTTGTCATGTTGGGGTTGATTTTTTTCCTAAAAATAACAATTTAAGGAAAGGACTTAGGTGATGGGCAGGTTTAGAATCCCATTTTTATCTGTATGTTTGACCCTGAACCAATCTCCTTTTTTGAGCCTCAGCTTCTCCATCTATAAAATGAGGATAATATATTTCTTATGGGGTGGTTGTGAAGATCAGAGGTAATGCAACCTAAGTATTAATTATATTGTGGGTCTTCAACAGGTGGAAGGGTTCACCACTGGGTGTTGCAGGCCTGGAGTATCAGTTAGAGATTGCTGTGTAACAAACAATCCACAAATATGCTGACTTATGACTGGCCTATCTCATGTGTCAGAGTAGTTTTGCTGACTTGAGCCATGCTCAGCTGATCTTAGCTGCATTCACTTATGTGTCTGCTGCCAGCTGATGGCTCTGCTGGCACTAGATGATTTAGGATGGCTGCAGTGGGATGACTTTTCTCTATGTAATCTCTCAAACTCTAGCAGGCTAGCCTGGGCTTGTTCAGGTAGTAACTGGGCAAGGTTCCAGCACCGGGTAGAAGTACGCAAGGCATTTTGAGACCTGGGCTCAAAAGTGGTACACTGTGACCTCTCTCATCCTGTTGGCCAATTCAAGTCATGAGGTACAACCAAGAGATTGAGAAGTAGTCTCTCTTTTGATAGGAGAAACTGCACTATCAACATTGTAAAGGCAATAGACCCAGAGAAGAGGAAGCAATTATTATTATAATCAATCTACTACAGTATTTGGGGCTGTTATTATAATCAATCTACTACAGTAGTTTAAACAAGTTAAAGATTTTCTTTTTACAGGTAAGTGGTCTGGGACAAGGGTGTATCTACACAGTATCTTCAGGTACCTTGGCTTCTATTTTTCTGCTCTGTCATCTTTAGCCAGAGTTTTCATCTTGAAGGTTACCTCATGTCCCAAGATCGTTGCTAGAGGTCCAGCCATCATACCTGTTCCAAAAAGGAGGAAGAGGTATGCAAAAAGAAAGCACTTCCAGGTTGAGTCAGCCCCAGTTAAAAGTTCTCCTGAAAGCTTCACCCAGTGATTTCTATCTCTAACTATAAGGAACCTTGGAAAATGCTGTCTTTTAGCTGGCCTAAATAGAATTAATTTGCTAGTAAAGAAGTGGTTAGTGGATATGGCTAGGGGTTCATCTGTAGTTCTTTTCACAGGGGCTATTTATTAATTATTTCAAAAAACTTTCATTAGTCCTCCCTGAGCCAGACATTGGAAATGGAGACAGATAATTCCTCTATCCTTGGAGAGCACAGACTGGACAAAAGAAACAAAACAAGATTAATACATTCTCATTTCTCAGCTTCTCCACTGAGCCTGACCTAGGGTGCCTCCTGGGGACCCTCAGTTAGTCACATGAGAAGGCAGATGGGTTCTGAGGAACCAGGATGTGGCAGTGACCACATGTCTCTCTCCAGCAATGCTGTGACTGCTGTGGCCTGGGGCTCCGCGTGCGGGCCGAGGGCCAGTTGTGTGAATCCAACCCCAACCTGGGCTACCCTTGCAACCACGTCATGCTCTCCTGCTGTGAGGGCGAAGACCCCCTCATTGTGCCCGAGATCCGGCAGCCTCCAGAGCCTGAAACCAAACCACAGAAAGGTGGGTACTGCCTCACCCTGGGACAGGGTATATGGGATAGTTGGGTGAGGGACAGAGAGCTGTTGGGGTTTCTAGCCAAAGCTGGATGCTCTCTTACCTTTCGTAAGGACCCTGGGTCCACAGCCATTTGTGGCTTGAGGCACAACTTCTGCTTAGACAGAGTTCTTCGGTGGCCTCTGACAGTGGACTCTGTTATATTATTTCTAAGATGGTGATCTCATTCACTTTTCCAAGTACCATCCATTTCACCCACCAAGCCACCAACTGCTTACTACCTATTACCCTTTTGTTTACCTACACATCCATCCGTCTTCCTCCTACCTACCCACTCTTGTATCCATCCGTCCATCCATCTGTCCATCCATCCATCCATCTATCCATCCTTCATCTGTCCATCTGCTCATGTATTCACCCACCATCCTGGTCAGCAAACCTTTCACTCACCTTTCCTTGTGTTCATTAATCCTTCATCCTTCTCACCTATGCCATTCCTGTGTCTTCTGGGAACAGGATATAACTAGTACAGAGAATGCATTTATAAATGTTGCCTCACCTGCCTGATCAACCCCTTCAGGCTAGCACCATCTATTTTCTCTGTCCCTCTGTCTCTGTCCCTATGCTTGGCCCAGAAGAGTTACTAGCAAATGACTGAATGAATGATGGGTTTGTTTGGTGGCCCCCTTCACCACCAGACCATGAGTTCTTTGAGTGCTTACCAGGCCTATACTCTTTCCGTCTCCATCTCTCTGTCCCCAGGCCACAGGCAGTGTGTGTGTGTGGGACGGGTGGCTCCAGTTGTGTGTGGGGCCTCCAGGTACCAGTGTGAAGCCTGGAGCCTGTGTTTGCTCTTGCCTGAGGGTCAAGAGCCACATCCTGGAGCTTTCATCCCCCAGTGTCCCTGGGATCTCCTCCCTCCCACGCCCTCCATGTGGTGGTCATTGTTCTAGCTGCCATATCTAGCCTCTGTCACCTTAACCAGGGCTATCTCCTGGACTCATGCCATTGCCTTCTATGTGCCTGTGGACCAGCAGGAGCCCAATGAGGGTGTTCCAGCGAGTAAGCTAATGTTTGTACATCTGGGCCTGGTGGCCCTGGAGTTGGTGCCATGAAAGCCCTAGCAGGTCACTTCTGCGAGCATTTGCTCATTTATTAGCCTGACCAACCAGGGACCAAGATGCCCAGGAGAGTTCCAGAACCACCAGCTTTGTTTTTTCTCCAGCTGTGTGGACTATCTGGAGCCTTATGGGCCTGTCCTGGGCACTGCAAGGATTGGGAATGAAAGCCCCAAAGGTTGTCCTAGCATTAAGGTTAACTCTTGGTGTCTGGAGTCCCTCAGACCTGATTGGAATTCCAGCTCCATCATTCTCCTCAGCAAGGCATAGTCATAATTGAAGACTGTCAGACGCGGGATCCTGCTCTTTACCTTACTCAGTGTGAGGATGGATGACAAGATGGATGCTCATCAAAAGCTTACAATGGTTCCTGACAGCACTCAGAGCTGCCACCCTGTTAGTGTTGCCATGTTTTGTGTGTCTGTTTTTTTTGTTTTTTTGTTTTTTACACCTACAGCACCTAGTATTCCTAGGTGGTTTTCCATCCAAGTACTAACCAGGCCCAACCCTGCTTAGCTTCCGAGATCAGATGAGATCGTACGTGTTCAGGGTGGCATGGCCGTAGACTGTTGCCAGAGGGGCAGGGCCTCACCCTAGGTGCACAGCATGCCTTTGGCATTGTTGGGACTAGACTTTTGGCTCTGATGACTCCCATTTTTAACCCAGGCTTTCTGGTATCCTGCACTCAACCAGACCCAACCATCCCTGGGTCTTTGTCTTAGTAATACAGGACAGTGGAGATCTATACATGGGAATTAGAATGCCCACTTCCACAGATTACAGACCCAGGGGCTCCTAGAAGAGCTCACATCCTGTGGGTACAGGTTTCCTGGACATGAGGGTGGGCCCAACAGATACCTGTCTCTCAAGTAGGGTGGGGCAGCAGTAAGTATATGGAGGATGGACCAGGCCAGACCAGGGGAAGCTGACCAGGCCAGCTTGGGCACAGAGACTGTCCAGTCCAAGGAAATGCAACTTGTTGAGCTTGGTTCTAGGAGGCTGGTTGCGTACTGGCGTGAAGGCCAGGTTAGTACCCATAACTGTGGATCAAGATACAATTGGGGAGGAAGTCCGGCTTTAGGGATCAGAGGGTAGGCACAGAGCTGAGAAGGGTCCAGAGATATGTGTTCTTCTCTTTTGATGAAAAACTGGTAGGTAATCTGGGCTTCATGGGACACAGGTGGCAAGTTCAGAGCAACCTGTGTTTCAGTCCTGCTGGGGTGACCTTAGGCAAATCACTAGGTTTCTCTAAATCTCAGAGTCCCCTCTGCTGGGAGAATCATTGTGGGAAATGTTCTGATGAGAGTGTGCTGAGCATGATCCTTAGAGATGCTGCCCAGCCTACAGCATGCCCAACAGAGCCCAGGTCCATCTGCTGCCAGCGTGTAGTGCTGGGTATCCATAAGGCTGGATCACCAGGCATCATTGCACTACCTGTAGGCACCATGCCGGGGCTAACTGGGCTGGAGCTTAATGTAAACACCCTCAATATGAAACATGTTCCTCAGATGTGACCTCATGCAGCTGCTCCTTTGCGGGGCTTGGCTGCCTGGTGCTGGTGGGCAGACCTGAGGCCCCAGGCCAACATGGAGCAGGAAGGGTTGCAAGCCCCTCCCTTTCCCATTACTGTTAGATGAAGAACCTTCCGAGTCAGCTAGACCCTACAAGCCTTCTTTCCTACTCTCATTTGCTCCCCACTGCAACCCAGGAGGCATGGAGAGACCTAGTCCTATCCAAGGTGACACAGCTATGGAAGGCCCAAGTGAGGGTTCAGGTCTTGATCTGATTGAACCCAGGTTTGGGACACTTTCTGTTCCTAGAGGTGGTCCTCCCTGAGGTTACTGAGGTCAGGGGTCTGAATCCAATTCAACACTATAGTCAAAGCTTCCTGAGGGCTGCTGTGGACCTGGCTCTGATGGGTTCACTCTTATTGCTGGGGGTCTGTTCATCTACTCACCTGTTCACTCAATCACCCACCCATCCTTCATCCACCCACCCACCCATTTATGCTATCTCAGCTGGCCACACACATTGTTCTGATGAGAACCTGCACTGACTTTCTGGGGGCCTGAAGTCTCAGCCACTTGCTGGGGCCAACCCAGCTGCCATTACGAGCACTGACCCCTGCTCCAGTTTCAGAGACACAGCTGGGGAGCCGGGAGGCCCTGTCACTGGGCATGGAAGCCGATCTGCCAAACAGCCTGCCTGGTGATGACCAAGATGAGTGCCTGCTCCTCCCAGGGGAGCTGTGCCAGCACCTCTGCATCAACACTGTGGGCTCCTATCGCTGTGCCTGCTTTCCTGGCTTCTCACTGCAGGATGATGGCCGCACCTGTCAACCAGGTAAGGGTCTAGACAGTTGGGGCACGTGCCAGGGCTGACCTTGCCAGCGGTGAGTGGCATGCCTGCAGTGGGGACTATGGGGTACTTCTCCCACCACCCCACACATTGGAACCCGCAGGACCCAGAGGCCCCTGGTGATGGACTATGTGAGGCCAGGCAGATGGGCTCCCTCTTAGAACTCCATCTGCAGGGGCAGCCCCAGTGCCCTGCCCTGGATTTGAGTGAAGGACCAGGATTCAAGCCACAGAGGCTCCCACCAATCCAAGCTGCATCTCCTGGGCTCATGGTGGTTAGGTCCCAATAACTAACCCGAGAGGCTGCTATAGCCCCTGGTCTGGGAGGGCTTTCTCCCTGCCAGTTTCTAGGGAGATTTGTTGTCAGTATAGAAACTCACTCCCCTTCTTCCTTGCTTCCTCTGCCTTGAATATGTGTGAGATCATTCTTGCCCAAGGTATGTTACTTCCTGAGCCTCAGTTTTCTCTCCTGTGAAATGGCTGGGGGAGGATTAAATGAGGCAGTCTCTGTCAGGTGCTGGCCTGGTGCCAGTTAGGGCCTGAGGCCTGGCTGAAGATGTAAGGCAGACTTCCCCTTCCTTTCTGCTCTGCCTGGGACAGATGGTGGCTCCCCACAGCCAGAGGCTGCAGAGGAATCTGCACCGAAGCCAGAATCCTCCCAAGTGGCCCCCAACACCATCCTGCTACCACTGCCGCAACCCAACACCTGCAAAGGTAACCTGGGCCTTGGGGTAGGTCTGGGGTGCTTGTAGGTGGTGAGCTCTCCAGTGCTGGGTGTGCACAAGATGGCCCCTGCCAAAGGGGTGCTTCTGCTTGAGGGAATAGATTGGTCTCACCTGTCTGAACTGAATGTAGCTAAAGAGGTGAGATTGGGGCAAGGGGGAGAGTCAGCCTGGGAGATGAGAGGGAAGGGGATATGAGAATAGAGGACAGCCTGTGGTGATTGTACGTGATCCCACGTAAGCCAGTTAGCTACTTTTTTGGTCTCAGTTCCTATAAAATTGAGAGACTTAAGCCTTTATTTGTAGAACTGTCATGGAGACTTCTATCCAGTAATATGTAGAAAATTCTTTGTTTTTCTGCTCCTCCCTTCTTTCTTGTTCCTTCTCCGCATCCTGTCTTCTCTTTCTCCTTCTCACTTCCATCGCTGTTACTCAAGGGAGGGGTTCAGTATTCAGGTGTTGGTGGTGGCAAGAGAGCTAGAACATTATCCCAGGCACCAGCCCATGTATGAGCTGATTTAACCAGTGAACTTGTAAAAAGGTCCAGGAGTGGGGTTCCTTAGCTCCCAGCCCCTCCATCTGTAGGTTAGAGCTGCAGGTGATGAGTCTGGTGGTCTCTGATTTCTGTGGTTTCCTTCCAGATAATGGGCCCTGCAAGCAGGTGTGCAGTGTCATTGGGGACACAGCCATGTGCTCCTGCTTTCCTGGCTATGCCATCATGGCAGACGGCGTGTCCTGTGAAGGTAAGTGCCACAGGGGCTGCCCTCATACTGGTGCAAACAAGGAGGGCAGGACAAACAGAATGAGGGAGGTGGTCTGAATCTAAAACTCATTGGTGAGAGAACAGGTTTGGCTGCTGTGTTGAAGAGCCTCAAATAGCTTAAGCAGGTATTCCCTGTCATGTCACTATGCACATGTGTGCATGCAGTCCAGGTCGGTCACACAAGTTGGTCAGGGCCCCAGGCCCCTTCTGTTGTATTGTCTGCCATTCCTTAGAGCAGTGCTCCCAAACTCCAGTGTGCAGCAGAGACACTGGGAAGTCTGGTGACAGCTCGGATCCTGAGAATTCTACAGAATCCCCAGAGATCCTGACCCAGTAGATCTGGGGTGGGGCCTGAGAATTTGTATTTCTCACCAGGTCCCTGGACCACACTCCAACTACCCTGTCCTTGAGGGTCACCCTTGCCTGTGTGGCTGAAGCTGTTTCTTACCACATTGACCCTATTCCGGCCATGGGTGGAGAAAGGGAAAG
>NW_006440638.1:980466-984670 GCF_000325575.1 Pteropus alecto
GACCTGAAAGTGACATTTGTCTCTCTGCTTGTCTCCGATGGGGAGCGAGACTGAGGAGTAGGAGCCCCCAACTGGACAGCACTAAAATCAGTTCTGTTACTGAAACCAAGGAGGGGATAGTGAATGTTGGTGACAATTAGCTACTTCTGCCATTCACAAGGGGCCGAAGAGGTTGTGAAAGCATGTCCCTTTCATGCCAGCATCTCTGCTAGGGTCTGGGTCTTGTCTTGCTAGGGCCTGTGGTCTGGGACCTCCTTCTGTGAGATGGGAGCTTTGGATCTGACACCTGCGGGGTGGTTTCCACAGGGAATGAGGCCTTGAGAACAGCCCGAGAGGCCTTGAGACTGCACCTCCTCATGTCTAGAGGCAGGACAGACATGGAGCATGCAGGTGGTCTCGTATACACCAGTGCAGCTTCCACTTTAGATGTGACTCTGGTGGGTGTCTGAGAGTATCAGGATTAAGTCTCTCCAGAAAAATGCCCGCATCCCTGCCAAAAGCTGAAATCCCTTGGCTGAGACTGTTCTCTGATGTGGGAAAAACAGAATGAGAGAGATGGTCTGGATTCAGAAGGCCTTGGGCAATGACTTCTCTAAACTTTAGTTTTGTCCTTTAGTTCCCAGAGAAGGCAGGAGACTTGCCCAAGGCACACATCATGGTAGTGACTGGCAGGCCTTTCTTTTGGGTGGTGGGTGCAAATCTCAGGTGCCCGCTGGGCTTTGCTCCTCATCTTTCATGGACCTGAAGACATGAGGATGTATCTCTCCTGGATTGCGGCTCCTTTTAGGCCCAGCCAGGCTGTGGGCCAATGTCTGTGTCTCTCCAGGCCTCCTTTCCTCCTCTGCAGAGCCCCTGGTGGTAACAGTTATGGGGGCCAGGCCAGAGGTTGCAGACTGGTATTCTGAGGGTACAATCTGCCCTGCAGAGGAATCTTGCTAAGCTCTGCCCTGTTTAAAACAATCAAATGAATAACCAACCATGAAAAACTCAAGAATTAAAAAGTCCAGGTTTCAGTTTTTTTCTTGAAAATCTGTAATATCTGCCCACTGGGAGTCTATATTCCTGGTCCCCCCTCTGAACAGAGCATAGGCCTTGAAGTGCCTTTAGAGCACTGCTCCCCATTAGCCCCTTCTCCCATTTATGTTACAAACTTGGCCCCCTAAACACTTGAGTTTGCAACCCCTGCTTTGTGTGTTTCCCTTGGCTGCCTGTGGAGGTGGAGCATCTCTAGAATGTGGGTGGGAGGCAGCCTCTGGTTCTGCCCTGATATTTGACTATGGGTAGGCTGCTTACCCTCTCCGAGCCTCACTTTGCTATCTGTCCTTACTGGGGTTCCATCTCTGACATCTTTTGACTGTATAAACTCAGACTTGGGCCCAAAGCCCAGAGGTACCACTGTTTGGCTGGGAGGCCCTGGGCAGATCCCTGCCCCTCTCTGAGTCTCAGTTTCCCCATCTGTCACTGGATGCTTCATGACAGACCACGTCTCTCTAACAGCCCTTCTGTTTTTCCTTCTGTGGCTGTCACTAGACCGAGACGAGTGCCTGCTGGGTGCTCACGATTGTAGCCGGCGACAGTTCTGTGTGAACACCCTGGGATCCTTCTACTGTGTCAACCACACAGTGCTCTGTGCCCAGGGCTTTATCCTCAACGTGCACAGGAAGTGCGTGGGTAAGCGAGAGCCCCTGCTGCCGCCACCATCATGGCGCTCTGCTCTGCTCCACACCAAGCCCGCCACACTGCAGCCACATGCTAAAGGGCCTGCCCTTTGCATATGAGCTCTCACCACAGCCGGCATCCCATGCTCTTTGTCACATCCTGGTGTCCTGTCCTGCTTCTCCACTGATGCCACTGGGAGGTCGCTTTCCCCAGAGATGTGCCTGAGAGTCAGAAAAGTAACTGACGTGTGACCTGGCTGGGTCACTGAAATGAGGAGGTCAGACCTGTGGGCAGCAGGATAGGATGTGTGAGGTCTGGAGGCAGTGAGCCCGGGTTTGAAGCAGGACCCTCTAGTAGTTCTTTGACCTTGGACAAATGACTTTCCTTTTCCAAGGCTCAGTTCTGTCATCTATAAAAAGAGGGTACTGAGGTCATTGATCCTCCTTTGGGACATGTGTGTACAGCGTAGCATAGAGGCTGGGGCACAGTGAGCATGTGATGTCAGCTGCTGAGATTGTCTTTAGATGTTTCCAGAGTCCCTTCCAGATGTGAATGGATGGAGCTGGGATGTGGCAGACCCAGCTTTGCACCCCAGCTTAGTATTCATTAGCCGTGTGACCCTGAGCAGTGGAACTCTCCTGTCTGAGCCTGCTTCTTCACCTCTAACCTTAGTGCTTGGAGGACTGGGCAAGAGCTGCTACCCAGCTCCTGGCCTGTACATAGATGGGGTCAGTGACTGATAACAGCTTGTCCCTCCTGCTTCTCATTGCCCACGTGGGCTGAGCACTGGGGCTCCAGGCATGCTCTATGGGCATTGAGGAGGGTGGACTTGATGTTCTCCCATGGCTGGGGGGAATCATGATTGTCCTGAGCAGAGATAGACTCAAAGTAGCAGGAACTTGGAGCAGACTGGAAAATACTACAACAGGGACACAGACAAAGGGAGAGGTCATTCTAGCTGGTAATATCTGTACACACTTCCTGGACAAGGTGGCGTTTGCACTGGCCTCCACTGATGGCTAGGACTTGGAAATCAGGAAGGGCATGCAGGG
This sequence comes from Pteropus alecto, assembly GCF_000325575.1. Lineage (NCBI taxonomy): Eukaryota > Metazoa > Chordata > Mammalia > Chiroptera > Pteropodidae > Pteropus > Pteropus alecto. The sequence continues at coordinate 983,178 of NW_006440638.1, forward strand.
TGGAAGGAACAGCTCAAACAAAGGTGTGGAGGTAGGAACAATGCAGGTGCATTCAGGGCATGTGACCAGAGCCTAGCCCTTCTTTGTGCTTGGGAACCATGTCTGGCCTTACCATGTCCTCTTCTTCACCCTCCACTGCTGGGCAAACAGGTTCCTGGTACTGGGCTGAGCAGCCGCTGCAGACATGTTTGCCCCTGGCCTCCAGCCGTCGGCACAACATGTGCCCTCCTAAACCTGCTTGTCAACAGCTAGGCAGCTCCTCCTGTCTGGGTTGTGTCTGTGTATGTGTGTCTGGGATGGCAGATCCCACCAGGGCCTGCAAGCACCCCTCCCAGGATGCCCTGCCTGCCTGCTGTGGCCAGATGGGCAGGCTCCCCTGGTGGCCTGGAAAGACAACCTTTTGCTAAAAGGGTTCTCTGGGCAGCCAGAAAACAGGTTCTGGTATTAAAAGAGCAAAGGTACATTCCATTCAGCAAAATTTGAGCTCACATTTTCATTCTTTCCTTAATTTCCCTTCTCATTCATCTTGCATAGACTTATCAGGGTCTCTTCTTTGTCCTTCCATTCTACTTCCTTGTTCATTTTATCCTGTTAGCATCCGTTCTTTCCATTACTTATTCATTCTCAAATGTATACTGGTATTTTCTGTGGTTTGCTTGTTAGCTCCAGGCATGTTTATTCACCTGGCTGGTGAGATGTGAGACTGGTGCCTGGATGAAGAGTGTGGCTTCTGTAGCCAGACTGCCTGGATTCAAATCCTGGCTCTGCTACTTTCTAGTTGTATGACCTTAGCCAAGTCATTTAACCTCTCTGAGCCTCAGTTTCCTTGCGTGTCGAATAAGATAGTAATAGCACTTCCATCAAAGAGTCTCTGTGTAAACATTAAATGAGTTAGTCTAGAACTTGCAAGTGTGTGTCATTACTGTGATTCAATAAATGTACTATACTGAGGCAGTCTGCATGGGTTGTGATAAATCTGGTACTCGACAGATCCCTGTTGAATGAATGGCTGCAGAGACAGAGGTATGTAAGCTGAAGTGGGGGAAGTGTTGAGTGGTGCCAGGTCCAGAGGACATCTGATGGACACGTGACCTCTGTGGTGACTCCCCTGTGCTTTTTTGTTGTTAGCTTTTTTTGCCCTGCCTTTGAGGACTGTCTTGGCCCCTGGGGAAATTGTCCTCAGTGGGCTGGGCTCAGAGATTGCTGCCCCCATGAGGAAAGACTCTGACAATCCAGGGCCCAGAGAAGACAGTGCTGTGGCCTAGGCCCCAAGAATGCATAGCTTTTCTCCCCAGAGTCACCACCTACCTGTCCTTTCTCTGCCGTCAGGTTGGCAGTTCCTTGAGGGCGGGGATTGTGGCTGACACTCCTGCTTGGCCACCTGGACCTAGCACAAAACAGGCGCTAGCTAATGTGTGTCCAGGAATGAATGAATCAGCAAATTATTGCTGCACCTTCCCTGCCGACTGGAGCGTGGAGGCAGGCACTGGTCA
>NW_006440638.1:984805-990389 GCF_000325575.1 Pteropus alecto
CCTTAGCTGACCTGGAGTGATGTCTGAGTCGGTGAACTCTCTGAGGATTTTCCTCCTTCCTCCCTGCTGCTCCTTTTCTCTCTCTCTTTCTCTGACTTTTCACCTTCCCAACTGCTCATGTTAGGAGTCAATTTTTGGCCTCTTCTCTCTGTGCCTGTCCCCCAGATGACCTCAGCAGCTAACCACTCTCAAATTAGTACCTCCACTCAGACCCCTCCCATGAACTCAGAGCTGTGTCTCTGACTGTTTCTCTATTCTCGAATTCAGTGTGACCACAAGGGCTCTTAACTTCCCCTGCAGGCCTTCTCCCAGCTGTCCCTGTTCCCGGGGCTTATGCCCTCATCTGTCCAACTGCTTGGCCAAAAAAACTTTGCAGACCTCTTGGCTTCTCTTTTTCTCACACTTTCATCTTATCCACTGGTAGATCCTGTTGGTTCCACGTTCACAATATTTTCCATAATCTGACTGGTTTCCTCACCTCCATGGATGGCAGTCCATCATTTCCTATTCTAAGAGCCTCCACCCTCATCCCTGGAGTATTCATACCCAGGAGACCATGTTACATATAAGTCAGACCATTTTCTATCTCTGCAGGAACCCTTTATGGCTCCCATCTCCCTCCACTTCTCCTAACACTCTTCTCTCCCTTGTAGACATACTTCTTCCCAACTGGCCCTCGAACCTGCCTGGCAGACGCCCTGCTCATGGCCCTGGTATTGGCTGTCCCCTCTGCCTGGAATATGCTGGGCTCATTCTGTCACCTCTTCAAATGCTTCTTCAAATGTCCTTTGCTCTGAGGATCCTCCGCTGGCCTACTCAAAATGGCACACCCCCCACTTGCTGTCCCTCAGCATTCCTTTTCTTAACCCGCCTTTGTTTTTTCTACTACACTCATGACCACGTTCCTATTATGTTTGCTTATTTATCTGTTGGACCTCCTCCACGTAGTGTCATAATGTCAGGGATTTCTGTCTGCCTTGTTCACCATGTATCCCTGGTGTCAAGTACAGTGCTTGTTGGCACATGGCAGGCACTTGATCAATCATTGTTGAGTGAATGGATGCATAGACAGGTGGACATCAACTGCATACTATTCTCTGGGTAGTGAGCACCTTGAGGGCAGTGCTGGCTGCACTCAGCCACCATCCTAGGAGTATACTTTAGCCTCTGATGGCCTTGCTTTCCCCACAGACATCAATGAATGTGTGACAGACCAACACACGTGCAGCCGGGGTGAGCACTGTGTGAACACGGTGGGCTCCTTTCGTTGCTACAAGGCTCTCACCTGCCAGCCAGGCTACATCCTCAAGGATGATGAGTGCACAGGTGAGCACAGTGGTCTGCAAGTCCCACCCCTGATCTGCCCCGCTCCACCCCCTGCCCTGTCCCACCTCCTGACCCATCCCCTGGCTTGCCCAGAGCCAAGAGCTCCCAACCTTTGGGTTTCTTGTCTGTAAGAGGACCCCATAGATGATGGTATTTGGGGCAGAGGGGTTGTTTGAGGCTACTGGGGGAGGCTAGGGTATGCTCCTGGCTTTGCTACCTTTTCTGGTATCTGGGTGCTACTTACTCCCCTCACCATGCCTCAGGTCTTCTGTTTATATGTTGGGATGGAGGCCCATGGATCACTTCTGTCCCTTTCACTGGAAAATTCTAGTCTCTTAGGAAGAGGGGGAATTTTCATAGAATCATTTTAACAGATATTTCTGAGCTTCGTGTCCTTGTCTCTGACCTCCTGACGAGGGACATGGGGCCACACAGGTAAACAGGAAGGTGGCAGAATGGCTTTGGCCTGGATGTTACATTGGGGTCCAAAGGGGCTCTCTGTGGAGGTGATGCTGGAGTGGATACCTACATAATGAGAAGTTCCTGGCAAGGGTGTTCTAGGGAGAGGGAACAGCAGCTATGCGGCCTTTTGAGAGGGGAGAGATCTTGGCATGTTCAAAGAACAGAAAGAGAGTCTCTGATTGGGGCAAACATGCCTACAGCTTGGAAGAAGGGTATAGGCTTGGTAGGCCTGATTAAGGAAGGAGTTTATGGTTAATTTCACATGTGATAGGATAACTAAAAATGACCAGAAGAATGTCACCAAGGACAGAAGACCTATTGAAGTGTTCGTGTGTTATAAGCCCTGGAGAATGCTGATGAGAAGTAGCCCTGAGGTTGGGTATGAGCTCAGGGAAGTGGATTAACACACTCCCTGGACACGGAGTTGGGGGTGGGATGAGCTAAGAAGAGAGATGAGCCCAGCACCCTTTTCACAAGTGTGTGCACACCCACAAACAAGGGCATACACAGATCCATGGCCAGCCCTCCTCCAAAAACCCAGACACCTGGCGAGGGATGCCACCTCCTTGGACATGCCCTAGCACTCCCTGACTCTCTCTGTTAGGGCACTGGGCTCCTTAGAGTGGATGTGGAGAAGCCTGTTCAAGCACTGGACGGTCATCAGATGGGCTGTGCCACTTCATGTCTAGCTCCCAGAGGGTAGGCTACTGTGGGAAACTGGTGGAAGCTTTGGAAACCAGAGAGGGAATGAATGGAGGGAAGGACAATGGACAGACTACAGACAGACACAGAGGTGTTGGTCTGTCAGTTAGCAAAGCCAAGTGAGTTTTGGCCTGCCAGCCTGTTTCCTGGTCTGTAAAAAAGACCAGATGTGCCTGCTAAGCAAGAAGTATGGGGGGAAGCAGAGGGCCGGTGCTTTGTAAGCTGTGAAATACTGCACAGAGGTGAATGCCACACAGTAGGTGGAGGCAGCAGTTCTATCCAACTCTGGCACTCCATCCTCAGAAGCTCCAAGCCTTGCTGCTGCCAACCGCACGTTCAGAGAAACCTGGAGACGTGACTGTAGGGATTTGAGCATGTGTCCTCATTTCTGGCTGCCCAAGGAAGTTTGGGGCAATGGTTAAGAGTACAGGCCTCAGAACAGGTTCCCCTGGGTTCTGGTCCTAGCCCAACTCCCCTTAGCTGTCTAACTGTGTCTGTGCTTTGGTTTCCCCTGTGTAAGATGCGGCTTGTCATAGTCCCTACTTTGTAGGGTTGTTTGTTGTGAGCATCGAGTAGATAAATACCTCTCAGAGTGCTGACTCAGTAAATGTGGTGATGTTTTTATTTTATTATTGGATGTGGACAGTATGTTGCTCTGCCTGCTTTCTATGATCTAGAAAACCTTTGTAACCATCAAGGTCATGGCAAGGATGTGCGGGCAAGGGCCCGCCAGCCTGCCAGTCCCTGACTCCATGCCTCTGTGTGCCAGATGTGGACGAGTGTGAACTGGGCACACATAACTGCCAGGCAGGCTTCACATGCCAGAATACCAAGGGCTCCTTCTACTGCCAGGCACGGCAGCGCTGCATGGAGGGCTTTCTGCAGGACCCCGAGGGCAACTGTGTAGGTGAGTGGTGGGGGCCGCCTTCCCCAGGTGCCTTTGGAAGGGGTCATGGCTGGGGGACTCTGAGGGTTTAGAGATCAGGCAGGCCTGGCTTACTGCTTTCACTCTCTCCCAGCCTAAGTGTCCTTACCTGTGAATGGACATGTCAGTGCCTGGTGCCAGGAGGCACTTGCAAAACAGAAGCTCTTATTATCCTGAGATGTCTGACCTTGGTGTGTGTGTGTACTATAAGTTTCACAGAACATTACCCTACTGCATGTGATACTGACTGAAATTTCTATTTGCAGAGAATGCTAGTGAGACCTTCAAGGTGTGTGTGTACTACAAGTTTCACAGAACATTACCCTACTGCATGTGATACTCACTGAAATTTCTACTTGCAGAGAATGCTAGTAAGACCTTCAAGGTTGATTTTATGCTGTACTCATGGGTCGAGACCCACAGTTTGATAGATGCTTGCCTTGTTGTCCCCACATGGTTCTGATGAGATCTTGTACTCTTCCCACCACTCTTGAGCTGCTTCCAAAAAGCACCTGGCCCACAGCCAGGAGGCTCCACCTTCCCCAAGGCTGTGACCTGGCAAGCCCATGGTGTAGCACCAGCGCCTCTGACAGCATCCTGAGGATAGGCCTTATCTAGGCCACACTCAACCCTGGGAGGGATGAAAGACACAGAGGAAGAGGTGGAAAGGCAAGCATTATGCAAGGCCAGCCACTGGGTGCAGACAGAAACAAGGGATGTGTTAGGACACAATTTTTGTCACATATCCTTTCCTAAGAAGAACAGCTCGTGGGGTGGGCGTCCCTCTCTTACTGGGAGGACACAGGGACAGAGAGGGGCCTTAAATTCATCTGAAGGCTTTCACAAGACTCTTTGGGGTCCCTCTAGCCAGTCTTAGATCTGAAGCTCTCCCTAAGACACCCCATTTACAATTGCACTCCAACAGTGACAGGACATGGGCAACCTCTCAGGACACCACAGGGCTGTGGGCACAAGAAGGTCCCTGTGCTCTGCCCCGGGATACCCAGTGAGGGTCAGGGCAAGGTGGGGAGGGATCTGCCTGATGACAAACAGTTCTTCAGTGGTTCATTCACCGACAGCACTTCCTGAGTACCTGCTGTGCGCCATGGTTGTAGAGTCAATGGGCTGCAGCAGTTTAATGAGACATCTTGGAAGGGAGAGAGTAAATAAGCAAACATTTATATAAATGGCAGTTATTCAAGGGTACTTTGATAAATAATAAGGGTAGAATAAGGATGAAAGCTTAAAGGGTGGGTGGCATCTCTACCTAGAATGATCAGGGGATCAGGGAGGGCCTCCCTGAGGAGGTGAGATTGGTGCAGGGACCTGAGGAAGTAAAAGAGCCAGCCATGAAAATATTAGGGGTAGTGTGTTCCAGAGATGGGAGGACAGCATGTGTAAAGGCCCTGCGTGGGGCTGTGCCCAGGTGTGGTGGGTTGATGGAATAGGCCAGTGGGCCTGGGGTGCAGTGTGTGAGAGAGTGATAGAGGGTGAGGTTGACAGGCTGGCAGTTTTGGAGAAGCCAGAATAAGGGCATGACTTTCTGTAGTTATCCTAGTCGTCAGCCTTGATTTCTCCTCTGCCTCTAGCTGCTCCATTAGGGAGCAGCTGGTAGGTACTTGGGTTTTGGGAATTGAAGCCCCTCATGCCATGGGACTCGAGTGGGACAATATGACCCGCAGCCTTAACCTTTATTGGTTTGGAGCCCAGGACTTGCTGCCCCCCAGTTTGGCCCTGGACCCAAATTCTAGGGCCTGGAGGGGTGCTGTGCCAGGCTCCCTGCCACCCACACCCACCTCTATAGATATCAATGAGTGTACGTCGCTGTCTGAGCCATGTCGGCCTGGCTTCAGCTGCATCAACACAGTGGGCTCCTACACGTGCCAGAGGAACGCACTGCTCTGCGGGCGAGGCTACCACGCCAGCCAGGATGGGACTATGTGTGTGGGTAAGGCCAGCAGGCTCCCCATCCCCTGGCCATCCTTGGCTTTCCTGGGTTTCTGGCCTGTGGGACGCTCATGCAGAGGGAGAGCTCAGTCCTCAGGGTGTCCTGGTCACCTTCCCTTGGCAGATGTGAATGAATGCGAGGCAGGCGTGCACCACTGTAGGGAGGGCCAAGTGTGCCACAACCTCCCTGGCTCCTACCGCTGTGACTGTAAAGCCGGCTTT
>NW_006440638.1:990423-998178 GCF_000325575.1 Pteropus alecto
GCCATGACCCCTCTCTGGTTTCTCTGAGCAGTGCCTACCTGCCTCAGGCCAGCCTCCTCCCAACCCCACCCCCCACTTCCCACCTTCCCCCGCCTCGCCTTGCTCTGACCCAGGTCTACCTTTTCTGGGTTTGACTGCCTTCCTGCCTTCTTGTCCAGGTGTGACTCCATTCCCTCTGCTCTGGTCTCTGTTCCTCTCAGCCTTGGTCCCCTCTTCTCTTGCCCTTTGCTGTGACTGTGTCTTTCTGTCTCTGGCTTCCCTCCAACATTTTTACTGACTTTCTCCCCTGCCTCTGGTCTTTTTGCTTCTTCCTTTCCCTGTCTGGGTCCCTCCCTGTCTCTCTTGGGTTCCTGGATCCCTCTTCCCATCCAGTCCCCTCTTATACCTGGGGTGGAGGGAGCTGGCTTCCAGGTCACCTCCACCCTCCCTGTAGGCTTCCCACCCTGCCCTCTGCTGTCTGCCCACAGACGTGAATGAATGCTGGACCTCCCCTGGCCGCCTTTGCCAGCACACATGCGAGAACACAGTCGGCTCCTACCGCTGTTCCTGTGCCTCTGGCTTCCGTCTGGCTGCTGATGGCAAGCGCTGCGAAGGTACCACTGACCCTGATCTTAGACCTTGGCCTCTGACCCCATACAGATGCACCCACCATGTAAAACCCGTCTCATGCTCAGCCCCTACCCTTACACCTCTACCTCACACTTCTCCATTTCTCTGTCTGTGGAAGCCCTCTTTGGCCTCAGCCCAGGGCCCTAATTATCTTAGACTGGAGGGGTAGGTGTCTGTGTTATCTAAAACCCCAGAGGGAGCTCCTTGCAGGCAAGGGTGGCAGCCCAGTCTCTGCTCTTGATAGGTTCTGATCCTGGTCACAATTACAGGGAACAGAAGTTAGTAAAACATGAGATAGGAACTGTGGCCACCTGCAGAGCCCAGGATCCGCTGGCAAAAGTGGGCAATAGCCACAGAACACCTGTGGATGGGTGCCATCTAATTGTACCAGTCTAGGGTGACATGCTCAAGCCCAGGAAAGGCCTGGCACATCATAAGAGTTCAGCAGCTCTTGGTTGGATGACTGAAAGACAAGTCTTTTCCTATGAAGAGCTCAGAGTCCAGTAGATATTCCATCTAAGCTGTGAAGTGATCCTGTAGTCAGTCACTCATACATTGTTCAGTCCGCACTGCCATGGAAGCCAGCACTTGCCTGCCTCCCCCAGCATCATGCAGGGCTTGGGGAGGTGCTTATTAGCACTTAGAGTCATCTGGGCCAGGTGCTGTGGACCCTCAGAGTAGCACCTGAGGATCTGAACCTGACCTGTGGCTGCTTCCTCCAGGTAGCAGCAGGCTAGGCCAGGACTAGCAAGCCCCAGCCCCTGCCTCAGCTGCCTGCCCTAGGTGGGCCCCTTGTACTTATCTGGGCCTCAGATTTCTCAAATTGCCCCAAGGGGAGGCTGGAACTAATGTTCTCTCAAGAGGAGGCTCCAGATGAGCCTGGACCCCGACCCTCATCTTTGGGCTAGGAGGATTTCGCCATGACCACTGACTGGTCTTCCTGCAGATGTGAATGAGTGTGAGACCCAGCGCTGCAGCCAGGAATGTGCCAACATCTACGGCTCCTACCAGTGCTACTGCCGCCAAGGCTACCAGTTGACTGAAGATGGGCATACCTGCATAGGTACCTCTCCTCTGCCCAGGGCCTTTTCCTGAGAGGCACCCCTTTCCAGTGTACCAGGTTCCCAGACACACAGAGGCTTTATCGTCAAATCAGACTTGGAATCTCATCCCTGTGACCTCCTAGCTTTGTGACTTTAGGCAAAGACTTCCTGGTCTGACCTTAGGCTCCTACTCCGCAAAGCGAAGATGATGGTCCTGACCTCAGTGGGCTGAAGTGTTCAGTTGAATATTGACTGCATCCAGGCTGTGTCTGGTACTTGATTGACCCTCTGATGATAGTAGTAATTGTGGAGCAGCCCTAGGGAGCAAGCACTGGAATGAGAGTCCTGTTTTGTAGTCTGGCCTTGGGCAACTGTCTTTCTCTGAGCCCTATTGTCCTCATCTATAAAATGGGCCCCTAACCTCCATGGCTGTGGCAGGGACAGCAAGAGTGTTAGCGGCTGGGCCCTGTGGTTAGGTAGATTTCACGAGGGCTGAACCTCTCTCTCTGGCAGACATCGACGAATGTGCTCAGGGTGCCGGCATCCTCTGTACCTTCCGCTGTGTCAACGTGCCGGGGAGTTACCAGTGTGCATGCCCAGAGCGGGGCTACACCATGACGGCCAATGGAAGGTCCTGCAAGGGTGAGCAAGGGGTCACTGCCTACCAGAGCCTCGGGCAGGTTCTGAGCAGGCGTAACCTCACACAGCTTGCTATGTATTTGGAACTCTGACACCAAGTGTATAAGCACAAAATGGCCAGTGCCTCTGGTGGTCTGTGCTTGGAATGCTGAATGTGACAGTCTTTTTGCTGCTTGACCTAGCTTAGGATCTTCTAGGCTTGGACTCAGCTCTGGGCCTTGCCCTGGGAACAGAGCAGGGATCCTGTGGGGTGGTTCTAAAAGATATCAGAGACCTGTCCAGTGAAAAAACTGCAGAGGAGCAGCCTCAGGGGTCCCAGACTCTGTCCCCAAGTGTCTGCTGTGCTCTTCAGGGATGGGGTCAGGTAGGTCTTTGGACTGAAAGGGTAAGGTGGTACCCCAAGGGTAGAGAAAAGGCTCAGAGAGGCTTATTCCAGAACGACGTGCAGAAAGACACTCTCCCAGTTGGAGATGTGCAGAGCTGGGAAGGGCTGCATGAAAGGAATGAGGCTTCCCATCCCTGGAGACTTGCAAAGAGGGGGTTGGTAATTACCTGTTATATTTGCACTGAGGAGACTACTTCCTTAGAGGGAAAACCAGGTTCTCTGGCATCTAAAATTCCTTCTAAGTGAGAGAGTCATGATCTTTAGTTTAATTCCACTGACATATACTGAGGCCACTAAATTCTAGGCCTGGCATGCCACCAGGGCAAAGTGGAGGGGCCTGGAATCCAACTGGGACAGGATACAGGAGGGGTACCAGCATTCCCCTTGGAGAACCAACTACTCAGCACCCAGCCCATCTGCCCTTCTCCTGGCTTGCATGACTGAGTCTTCCTAGGTAGTGGAGCTAAGAGCCCAGAGGTCCCTGGCTTGCAGTTTTGGTCCACTAAGGCAGGCCCTGGTGTTCCTGGGGTACCAGGGGTCAGGGTTGGTACCTGGAAGGGTGGACCAGTGTTGTTTGGGCTGGCAGTTCCTACCTGTAAATGGATCCCAAGATCAAATTGGTAGACCTCAGCCAGCTTTTTTTTTTTTTTTTTTAAATATAGAACAGAATATAGGGTAAGATAGATTGGACATGATGTCGGTCAGTACACTGTGCCCATAAGGATTGTTTCAGTTCACATGTACATACTTAGTCTCAAATGCAAAAGGATTCCTTACTGTAGGTTGATATAAAAAAAATAATAAATTAAAAGGCTCTGAATGAGATCAGTTAAATCAGGGACTTGAAGCCTTGCTGGGCTCACAGAAGCTGACCTGGGTCTCCCGGGCTGCAAAGCACTCTTTAATTTAAAAAATAATCAGTATGGACCCTGTAAAAGATAGGGATTTTACCCGCCATAAACCGAGTTGTGTGGGAAATACCTTATGTTTCTAGAATGTGATTTCATTTTTGAGACTGAGGCCTTGTTCTCTTTGATAGCAGAACACAAAGTGTGGTCACTTCTGGGGAGATTCATCAGCACGGCAGTGACTTTTGCTCTTGAAGGCACTTCAGGTTGGAAACCCGGTCATGTTCAGGAAGGTCTCTCCCTGACCCCTCTTCCTTGGCTCATGCTAGCCAGGGTCAGAGGAGTTCCCGGAGTGTGCTTGTGCTGTTCCCTGAGGGCTCCCTGCACCCGATGTGTACTTAACATAGGAGCATTTGACTGCCAGCGCTGATCTCTGGCCATGAGACCCCACAGCTGCCGATGCTGACCCTCCCCACCCAGTTCTCTGCATCTTTCTGGGGATGGCTGTCTTTTTGCTGCCTCATAGCCTACCCAGTGGCCCGCCTCCCTGAGATGAAGAAGAACTGGCAAGGCACAGGTCCCCTCTCTCCAGTCTACCCTGCATTACCAGCCACCACCAGGGAGTTCGAGCAAGGGAAAAGTCCCTCACACATGCGATGCTTTTATTTTCTCTAAACTGGAAAAGTCTCTGTGCTGTCACAGGGTGGATGAGGACAGAGCTTGAGATGCTGGCTCTGTCTGGTCATATCCACTTCTAGAGTCACACTGTGGCGCTCCGTGACTGCGGCTGCTGACCTTCAGAGCTAAGCAGTTGCACTCTGTGTGCCCTGGCCTTGTAGGACCAAACACTGAGGTCTCACTGCTCCAACAGTAGGGTGACTATGGGGGAAAGGAATATGCTGGTTAATAATCTCACATTAGCATCTGACTCTCTTTAATAGTAAAAAAAAAAAAAAAATATGGAACAGAAAAATATTAAGGAATTAAGGCTTGGCCACGTCTCCTAGAACATATATTCCATGGAGGAAGGGCTATGACTCTTGTTCACTAGCATGTAAAGCATTGCCCAGCACTTGATAGGTGCTCATTGAACGTTTGACCACGCGCCTGAACTGAGAGGCAACTGTTGCTTATATTTGGATGTTTTTCTTCCAGTCTCTGTTTATGCCAATATATACATATGTAGATACACACACACACACACACACAATATAATATTAGCTAAGATCATGCTGAAAATAACCCTGAATCCTGTTTTTGTTTTTGTTTTTAAGTGTATGTAAGGCCCTTATCAGTATTCCCCTTAGGGCTAGCTTTTAGCAATGCTGTTAGTCTTACCACTGATTTTGGCCTCCATTTCTGCACATCTGAGCTGTGCCTGGTACCTTGCCATCCCAGATGAGGCTGCAATGACACCCCCTGGGTATGTGGCCTTGTTGAACTCTCGTTTTGATTTGAACTTTCCAGGTCAAGGCGCCACAGATACCAAGGGCCTGGCAGCACCAAGTGGCAAGGACCCTGAGGTCCTAGGGAAATACTACAATAGTTTCCTTGGTGTTGCTGCTGACCCTTGGGGCTCCTCCTGCCATTCTTGGACATTGCTGTCAACACTGGCCCAGGGCAGACAGTAAGAAACTGTTTCCACCTCATTCCTACTCCACCCCCACCTAGGCTCCAGGGCCAGGACTTCCTGCTCCTAATGTGGGTGGCCCCAGAGCAGAGTGAGGAACAGATGGAGGTCCTCCCTTTGTATGGATTCAATTAATGAATCATCAGGACAACAACCATGCCTATTCTAGCTCCACCACCTCTGGCCTCCTACCATGTTTTTTCCCACTTGCTTTTGTCCCACTCTGGGAAATTGGGGTCATGACCCATTTTACAGAGGAGGAAAGTGAGGCTTTGAGAGGTGAATGAATGTGAGCTTCTCTGCCATTATAGAGTATGGTAGTCGGGGATGCAGGTTGGCTCTGCTGTCGATACTATTTTGTTGTAGCTGCTGTTGTTAGGAGTCAGGTTGGCATCATGATTGGATCCCAGATTTTGGCATCAGGTGGACCTGGCTTCCAGCCCCACCTGCCCTGCTGAGTCCTGCCTGACTTTGAGTGATGCTATGCCCCTTTGGAGCCTCAGTTCCCTCCTGTGGGGAGGCCTGTGACCCTCACCCCATTGGTCTAGGGTGAAGATTGAGTGAGGAGAAATTCCTAAATTGAGTCAGTGTGAAGGACTGGAGAACAAAATGTGAAGCCCTCTAGGAAAGTACCTGACAGACCTGTGTTTTCCCACACCTTGTACAGACCCTGGGGCCTCCTAAGGCTGCCCTCTCTGAGCTGAACAGCAGGTTTTCACAGGAAAGGTCTTTCGAACTCACTCATTTGATCCATAGGTTGTCCATGGAACACACACACACTTGTACCACATGCTTACTTCTCTGATCTTTGTCAGAGATATTAATATGTGTGTTATCAATGTAAGAAACATCCAAATCTGTAGATGTTTTTATTAGTTTATTTGCGCCAAACTGATGAAAATTGCTCTAGGAAGCAAAATCTTAATGGATTGAGAAAATGCTCTGGGAGATGGTAGTTTTGCAGCTTATTTTATACCTCAGAATAAAAGGAGGAAATGTAAGGAGAGTTACACGAAATCCACTGGTGGTAGAGGAACAAGACAAAAATTTAGGGTTCTGTGCTCTCATGGGAGGTTGTGCCCCAAGAGGTCTGGAAAAGGTGATTACTCTGACATGTCAAAGATATGTTATCTTGGGTGCAGAAAGGCAATAGACAGGCCCACTAAGGTGAAGATTGACCTTTGTCAAGGAAGCTACATGCCTAGGTTGTGACTACCTGCCATGACTCTCTTTTAGTTAGAATTTTTCTGTTCAGACTATCTTACATGGTTCCCTTTGGTTATCTTTGTTCTTAAGGCCCATGACACAGGCTTTCCCTGAGCTCAGGTTTAGTATGTGGCCCCCCTTTTCATACATAGTGTGTGTGTGTTTCAGTGTCTTGAATGGGCCCTCCGTATGTGTGTGTGTGTGTGTGTGTGTGTCTGTCTGTCTGTCTGTCTGTCTCTGTGTGTCTGTGTGGGTGTGCTTTAGCATATGCAAGTGTTCAACCATATTTCTTTGAGTGTACAGGAAGCATGAGCATGCCTGTGCAGTTTATGGGGGCGACGGGGGTGGCGCATTTAGAGCCGTGCATCTCGAAGTCTGTATTTACAGGTGACAGGTCTTGCACCTCCATCCAACAATATGTGTAGAGCACCTGCTCTGTGCCAGGGGACACCACAGGACAGAGAAAGACATACATACTTCTACCCTCCTGGAACTCACACTGAGGTGGGGGAAGGGTAGAAACAGAACAGACATACAAAACAGCTTAGGTGTGTTTGAGAATAGGACAAGCTCTCTTTTTGAGGATAATTTTAGGAGGAGAATAAATAGGATGGGATGCCAGGTGATAGAAGTAGTCAGGGAGGGCTACCCCTGTAGGGGTGACCTTGAGCTGAGGCCTGAAGGATGAGAAGGAGCCAGTTGTGGGAAGATGCGGGAGAAGTGTTCCTGCAGCAGGGCTACCAGGTGCAAAGGCCCTGAGGTGGGATAAGGGCAGGGCACTGGAGCAGCGCAGAGGAGTCTCACAGGACTGCAGCCTGAGTGAAAGGAGAGAGGCGTAGGAAAGAGCCAGAGGCTCTGTACTGTAGGGCTTGGGTCCTTAAGAGGGACTTGGGTTTTTATTTGGGGAGCATGGGAAGCCCTCAGAGAACATGACAAAAGATGATTTATATTTTAAAGCAAGGCCTTCTGGCTGCCGGATGTGGAGGGGACAAGATGGCACAGGGTGGAATTGTGAGCTGTGTTCTTGTAGTCTGGGTGGTTCGGAGTAGGGTCCCCAGCCATGGGAGATCCCTCCCATCACCCTCCTCTCCTTCCCTCAGACCTGGATGAGTGTGCACTGGGCACGCACAACTGTTCCGAGGCTGAGACCTGCCATAACATCCAGGGCAGCTTCCGCTGCCTGCGCTTTGAGTGTCCTCCTAACTACATCCGAGTCTCTGAAACGTGAGTATTCTACCCCCATTCCCACCCCCCCCCCTGCCCCCACCTAGGGCCCAGGGACCCTGCACAGATCCCGTGCTGCCCAGGGGAGAGGCCAAGTGGCCAGTGGCCCCTGTCTTAATCACCTCCTGCTCTTAACCCACCCCCACTGCTGGGTCTGTGCTCTATTTGACC
>NW_006440638.1:998314-1001067 GCF_000325575.1 Pteropus alecto
CTCTCCCTCTTCCCTCTCTCCCTCTCCCCCCCAACCCCGCCCACCCCCCACAATATTATCTGTAGTTGTGTAACACATTAGCACCTTAAGATGACAATTATTATCTCACAGTTTTGGAGGGTCAGGAACCTGGGAGCAGCTAAGCTGGGTGGTTCTAGCTCTGGGTTTCATGAGGCGACAGGATCCCGCTGTCCACTCACATGGCTCTGGGCAGGAGGTCTCAGCTCCTCGCCACGTGGGCTTCTCCAGGGGGTTGCTTTTGATGAGACTTCTCTCAGCACAGGTCGTGGTCATGGAGAGAGCTAGCAACAGTCTCACAAAAGTAACACATACTTATAAAAGTAATACATACTTATATAAAACAATAAAGCAAAAGTTCTTGCCCTTCCCCCCAAACAAATCATATGACTGCTGACAGGTTGGAGTGTGGCCATTTTCTCTCTCATTTGAGCATAAAGCGCACATGGTTATGCTGTCACATAGATGCACTCAGTTGTTCGAAGCTTGCTTTCTCTACCTTGCAGCTGTCTTTCATGTCTGTGTATGTAGCCTGCCTCAAATAGTATTTCCTAGCATGGATATGGCTGCCCTGCTGGCAGTTTGCCATTTTTCACTATTACACACACTGCCCGGGGAATGTCCATGTGAATGCATGTTGGGGTATTTAAGGAGTATGTCTAGGTTACCCTGGGCAGGTGACCTCTCTTTTCTGGATCTTACCTGACACGTCTACAACATGGGAATGATGGTAGCACTACCACTGGGGATGGGCATCACTTGAGTAAAGATGGGTGTGTTTAGCACAGTGCATCGCATGGCATAAATGCTGTGTCAGTGCTACTTGTTGGCGATGTCGTTCCTACTGTGGCCCTGTGTGGCCTTGTGCTGTGGCATGCCAGTCAGGGAACACCGCTCAGAAGATCTCTAGATTTGCTGAGTCTTGGTGCTTAAACTGTCCCTTTTGGGAAGCAGTGAGCTTTTATACTGATTTAATGATGGAAATGCCCGTGGCTCAGAGGTCTAAGAAGAGATCAGATTGTTGCAGTGCTTAAAAATTGAGGCCTGGGCCCCTATGGGGTTTGGCAGAAGTTTTCTCATCATCATCCTCATCTAGTATGGCCGAGTCTCCAGGCTTCCACCTGGAAAAGAGCAGGGCATCCCAAGTCAGAGGAGGAAATGGCTTAGAAGCAGTCAGTTAATGGAAGAAAAAGAATTTGAAAATGATTAAAATAATAAAAACATCCTGGCCAGGAAACCTATGCAAATGGGCAGTGCGCAAGTAAAAACAAAGAATGGAGGAAGGAAAGAACTTAAGGGTGCATAAGAGCTGCTAACAAACTGCCAGGCACTGTGCTAAGTGCTGCATGTTTATAAACTCACCGCATCCTCCAATGAAACCACAAAGCTATCAACCCATCTTACAGATGAGGAGACTGAGGCCCACAGAGGTTAGGTGACTTAACAGATGCTGCAAGGGTAGGGGTAGGGGTGGGGCTAGCTGGCCTTTGAGCCTGCCTCCATGATGTCCAGGATGGTGGACATCAGGGATGGGAGAGTCCTGGATGTCTGTACACGAGGTCCCAGGCCTGCTGACCAAACCCCATGCATCCCACAGGAAGTGTGAGCGCACCACATGCCATGACTACTTGGAGTGCCAGAATTCACCGGCGCGCATCACTTACTATCAGCTCAGCTTTCAGACCGGCCTCTTGGTACCAGCACACATCTTCCGCATCAGCCCAGTGCCCGCCTTTGCGGGGGACACTATTGCCCTGACCATCACCAAGGGCAATGAGGAGGGCTACTTTGGCACGCGTCGGCTTAACGCCTACACGGGCGTCGTCTACCTGCAGCGGCTGGTGCGTGAGCCCCGGGACTTTGCCCTGGATGTGGAGATGAAGCTCTTACGGCAGGGCTCTGTCACCACCTTCCTGGTCAAGATGCACATCTTCTTCACCACCTTTGCCCTGTGAGGCATCCACTCGAGTGCCCTGCGGGGGCCCCAGGACCCAGGGTCCTTGGGCTGGCCTCTTCACCACCCTCTGCACCTGCTACTAGTGCACCACTTTCTGTAGGCACTCAGCACCGCATGGGTGGAGCCAGGTTATTGTGATGGTTTTTACTATAACTCTGTAAATTAACTTAATTTTGCTGACTTGACTTCTCTCTGGTTCCTGGGCCTCTCCTATGCCTCACCCCATGGGGGGGAGCTTGGCAGCAGAAGGTGTGTGGAAGCTTTGAGAGCAGTTCAGGGTCACTGCCAGTGCCTTGTGGGTAGAGTTGGAGGACCAAAGGCTGGATGATGACCACAGACTGGAAGCACAGCGACCATGTTGGGGCTTTTGGACTCAACTGGATGACCTGTCCCCAAAATTGATATTCCATTTCACGTGCCACTGTGATTAGTTCTTTACTTAAAAAAAAAAATCATTTTAAATGTTGTTTAATTATAAAAGTAGTACATGTATATTGCAAAAAAGAAAAAAAAATCAAATAGTACAGAATGGTTATAAACTGAAAAAGTAAGAAAAGAAAAACTCCCTTACTTTTCGTTAAGTATTTGGATTTGATGATGGTACCTGAATGTCCCGAGTTCCCCAGCCTAGAGTTTGGTTCATTTTGTTGATTTTGACCTTCCTTGATGTCTTACTCACGGAATTCGCCCCAAACCAGGAGTTTCCCTTGGCAGTGAAAGGATCACAGTATAAACAGATGCTGGCCTGTGATTTCTTCTTTTACTGCTTCTTCTTCTC
>NW_006440638.1:1001119-1013004 GCF_000325575.1 Pteropus alecto
GACCTTGGCTGGTATGTCACATTCTCCAGCAACTCTACTACTGGTCCCTGTCACTGAGTCCTGAGCACATCAGGTTATACATTGGACTTGGGCAGAAACCTGAAGGATGAGAGAATTCATCTTTTGTCTCTATTATAGGTTTCTGGGGGCTTTGAGGCTGGGATAAAGGAGGAGTGGGGAAACTGAGGCCTGAAAGAAGGCACATGCCGAGGTCCACATGGACATTTGGACCCAGGTCTGAGGCTCACTTCTGCCATTGCCCTTGCCTCTTTCTTCAAGCCAGTGGATTTCAGAATGTAAGCAGTGTGTCATTCCATGGGTCTTGTATGTAGTGGACATAGTGGATGGTAGACAGCATTTAAAAAATGAAGTAGGATGGATAGTCTCAGAGTCTTTCATACCTGGTGAAGGGAAGACTTGGGTCCCGAAACAGCAGTGCATGTGTATGTGTGTTTGCACATTCACAGTGCCACTTGCTCCGGCTTGTGATGTGAAAACTATTAAAGTGTGTGGTGCACATGCCCTGTGTGGAGGGTCGGTGATTCACAGCTCCGGCAACTGCTGCCTTCTGGGGACCTGGACTCAGATGGCCAGATGTTCTCACTCTTCAAGGCAAGTTCCCAAAGTACATTTAGATGTAAAATCTCCCAGTTTTAAGAAGTGATTAAATAAAACTTTTTAACCACAGGTATGAGCCAACCTCAAAGCCTGTGGCCTTAAGCCTGCCATGGAAGGCCCACAGCTCATGCCCTTTTATCCATCCCTGCTCCTTACTGGCCCTGGCCCCAAGGACACGTGGCAGAAGCCAGGACTTCTTTCTCATTGGCCCAGCTGCCTCTGTTCCTTCTGTTTCTCTGGTGTTTAGGAAAACCAGAGCTAGCAAATCTGTCAGACATGGTCACTTAATGGGCAGAGATCAGTAGGGAATGGACTTTCATTTAAGAGGCGGGTTGGGGACACCAGCAAGAGATGATGGGTAGCACTTGGCTGGCTGGCAGAGGCCCCATCAGGCCTACAACAGACTTCCTGGGTCCTGGGTCCTTCCCCTAGGTCTTCAGGTACTTCTGGTGAGACCTTGGGTAAGTGACATCACCTCCCTGGGTTTCATCTGCCTCAGCAGATCCCTACATTTCTTCCCTCACAGGGCTGCCATACCAAAAGAATCAGGACACATAAAGCTTCCAGCTTAGTGCCCGCTCACCCAGGGCTCTCAGAAAACAATTTTCCTTCTGATCTCATATCTTACAAAGTTCAGTGCTTCTAGAATTCTAGCCTTGCAAGGAGTTTGGCAAGGTATAGTTTGGGAAACTAATCCTTATGAGACCATCACTTCAATTGCCAGACACAAGATTGGGGTCCCCATAACCATCCTTACTTTGAAATGCCAGACTCCCATGTCCTCAGGATGCATCAGTCTTCTGTAATGAGGTTAGTAGCAGTCAGCACAGAGTGTTGCCAACCAGAGAGTCTTTGATGTCCAGCATTTTTATTGGAGCTCAGTAATATACTGTCAGTGTGGCTGACCTTTACTGTACTTTCTGGAGGTCTGAACTAATATGACATGTTCCAAAGGCCCCCATCATGGTGAGCGGGAGCTCACACTTGTGATCACATGTCAGCCTGCATATCTTCCACCCTTAGTTGACCAGGGTTTCAATTGCCAGTTCTAGTTTTCTATCTAGCTATTATCCCAAGGAAGATCTACCCATTATTGGACCCTGTGGGCTGTAAAGGATGTTCCTTTAGTCTGAAGAAATGTGAGTTGGCAGTCCAAATTGGCACACTATCTCCTGTGCCGGTAACTCTTGACAATATTGTGGGCATTTCCACTAACCACTGGGCTAGGCATACAAAACTCAGTCCAGACTCATTCGCAGTGTCCTGGGGCTTTCATAATTAGGCCATTCACCAGCAGTGGGCAGGAACTTTCCCCTGGGGAATCTGCTCATGGCCATCTGTAGTTTTTGTCTCTTAATTGACAAGACACTTGTTGACATTTTGTGCTTCAGAGCAGGCAAGAAGAGTATGTCTAGCTTCAACCAGTTACTGCATTGCTACTGCCTCCAAATTTCCACTTGTTTCATGGACCAGGGTGGCCACCTGCTTGTTAATTCCAATCACTTTCTGATCCTAGAAGGGAGTTCTTTTGATGGGCATCAACATGTCCTATTTTAATGCACCCCTCAAATCCCCCTAGTGATTTCCATAGAGCTGGGTCCACATAGGCATCCCTTTAGTAGACCAGGTTTTCATTGCCCTTCTTCCAGACCACACCATTAGCCATCACCCATGAGTCAATGAAAAACCAAACATGGGGCAAATAGCATGCAAGTCAGCCTACTCTGCCAACTTGTTTTTACTTTCTTCCATCAGAGGTAGCATTCCAACAGGATGCTGTCCATATACCTTGAAACTACCATTCATAAACCAAACAGCTCTTTTTTGATCAAGAGCTTTCATAGGGTATCACCCAAATGACTATAGGATCTTGCAGCTCCTCAGGTAGAACCTCAGATGATTCCAAAGTCAGCCATAGGGGAGAAATCTTTTTGTTTGTGATTATGCCAAGTACCTTATAGCATTCCCCTGGTAGCATCTTCCTGCAAAAACTTTTTTCATTTTATTACAGAACTCTTCTGGACACTGCCCTCCCCATTAGGGTATTTCCTTAACATCACCCAAGACATGGGTATTTCAGATTATTTTACAGCTTTCAGTCAGAAGAGCAGTCCCAGTCAAGGTCCATGTCTAACGTGTAATTGTCTCTCAAATGGAAAATTTCTGGACCCAAATCCTAGTGGTCACTCCTGGGTGGCACTCATAGGCTTTGTCATAAGCCCCAGTTTGCAGGAGGACTTCAGGCCTTCTTTTGATCAGTTTCATGAGTAAGAGCTAGCAGTGTTCCCAGATATGGAATATGTGTCCTCCAAAACTCAAATAAACTGACTAGTTGCTAGTTTTCTAACATGTTTTGTCCACCAGTATCCAATATTGCCTGAAGGATAAATTTACATGTCTTCTGTTTTGCAGGTAAGCAGGGGAAGCGTTCCCTAGTCAGACATGGTGTCTGTCCTCATAATAGATTCAAGTCAAGGCGGTGCAACCGCTTCACAGAGTCTGTTCAAGCATTCTAGTGTTCATCTAAGTGTTCACCTTAATCCCATCAGCTATTAGAGTTCTGTATCCTCCCAAACTAACTGTAGCCACACTAGGAGATTACCAGTAGGTTTTAGAATCACAATGCATTGAGATCCCATTAAGCAAGTCCCAGGGGTGACACATGGGCCAGAGAGCATGTTCACCCACTTACCAAAGCACCAAAGCAGGTCTGGCTACTGATGCCTCTGAATGCAACAAAGATGAACACTGAACCTAAGTACGTCACTGGACACTTGGAAGCAAGGCGACAACTTTGTCTCCCTTCCACCTTGGGGTAGATGGCCTGTTCACCAAGAAGCACTATCTGGGGACTTGCAGAGTGTCTGACTCCCCAGCACAGCATAGGGTTTGGTCAGGGTCCTGCTCCACAGTGAAGGAGCTGAGAAACTGGCTCAGGACCCTGGGACCCACTGGTACTTCACACACCTGCACCATGTGACCCAGAGGCAACCAGCCTCATAGGGTGTGGAAATGGCCTAAAGGTGGATGGAACAAGGGCTTGAGTGAAACACTACAAAACAATGGGGTGCCACCCTGTTTAATGCAGCACAGTAAACCTGACACCTCATATGGAACTATTCCTAAGGAAGGATAAGCTGTCTGGAATCCAAGGAATGGAAATAGGAATGGCCCTGCTTGTCGTCACTTTAGTGGCCACTGAGTGGCCATCGATTCTCACTTCCAAACATGTGCCAAGCTGAGGGGCATGTGATGCTGTTGGTCTGTGTGCAGGTGGGGGTGTCTGAGCACCACACAGGCACAAAGGCTTGCTTCATCTAAGTCACTGAGCCACACAAACCAGGGCCCCATCTGGCAAGCCAACGTCCACATGCTCCATTGCTTGCAAGGATGGCATAATATTTAGAAGAGTTTTGAGACAACATGTAAACATTGAGAATTTTCACATAAATTTTTAAGTTTTGAGGTTTTCTGGAAACCCCAGGCTTTCTCTTTTTTTTCCCCAAAGTAAAGTTGTTTTCTTAAAATATTTGGTTTCTGCAAAATAGACCCAGATCACTGCAAAGCCCTTTTCTTACAGGAAAAGCTGTCCTGTGATGGGCTGGGAAGCTGAAGGTGAGCAACCTGGCACTGGAGGTGTGTGAGCTGGGCCTAGGAGGTGCGGACGTGGGGTGGGGCCTTTGAAGTTCTGTCTTGTCCAGATTCCATGATTTCGTGAGACAGGCATTCTCCCCTTCCTGTTGCTCTACAAACCAGTAGGATGGAGGGTGCTCCTAACATTTTAGATGAGTTAGGATACATCTTCAGGGCAATGGTGCCCCCTTGTGGCTTTCAGCCCTAGTTCAGCAGCTCTGCCCACTACCAACAGGGAAGGATAGATTTGGACAGGTGGACCACAGGGGAAAGATGTTTCTTGTAGCAAGGAGGGCCATGGTACTTCATGGGATGCACTAGAGGCCGTGCCCATGGCCCAGTGTGGTTGGAGGGAAGGGTATACTGGGAGCAGGAGCAGGAGTTCTGAGGGAAGCCAGATGGGAAGAGCACTGGATGCTGAGTGAGGAGTGGTCCTTGAGGGATGAGGCCTAGGTGGTGCCCTGACTTTGGCAGAGTGGCCAGCCATCCCTTGAACAGCAAGCGTGTCCCTGCCCCCAAGGCTATATTCTTCCTGGGGTTGGCTCTGCCCTACTTGTGGGCCCAAGAATTCCCACCCACAAGAATCTTCTTAGCAAATGGACTTACTGACCTGGGCTGGCCTCCTCTGCCATGGATGGGACCACCATTAATGGCCAAGTGCTTTAGTGGCGGGACTGTGGGCAAAGGGACCACCCAGAGAACAGAGATGACTCAGTTCCACCAGCAGCCTCTGTGCCTGGGGGCTCTGCATCACTAAGATATCATTTCATCCTACTAACACTTGGGACGGAGGCATCTCTTCCTCTCTACAGAGGTGGAAATTGAGGCTTAGAGAAAGCATGTGACTTGCATAACATCGCAGATTTGAGTCTAGGTTTTCTTGACTGCAAAAGTTCATTGCTCAAGAAAATGAGCAGACAAGGGACAAACTGGGAGAAAAATGTTTGTGAAAGACATAGCTGAAAAAACACAGTTGTCCAAAAAATACAAAAACTTCTAAAAGTCAACAATCAGTAAATAAATAACCTGGTTTAAAAATGGGCCAACAACCTTGGCATCTCATCAAAGATCTACAGATGGTAAATAAGGACATGAAAAGATGCTCCACATCATAAGTCATCAGGGACATACAAATTAAAACAAGGAGATACCTCTATACACCTATTAGAATGGCCAAAATCTCAAACACTGACAACCTCATATGCTGGTGAGGATATGGAGCAACAGGAACTCTCATTCATTGTTGGTGGGACTACAACATGGTATAGCCACTTTGGAGGACAGTTTGGGAGTTTCTTACAAAACTAAACATACTTTTACCTTACAGTCTTGCAATCACACTCCTTGGTATTTACCCATATGAGTAGAAAACTTACATCCACACAAAAACCACACAGATGTTTATAGCGGCATTATTCATAATTGCCAAAACTTGGAAGCAACCAGGATGACCTTCAGTAAGTGAATGGATAGTCTGGTACATGCAGAAAATGAGATTTTATTCAGTGCTAAAAAGAAATGAGCTACCAAGCCATGAAAAAACATGGAAAAACTTAAACTCATTACTAAGTGAAAGAAGCCAATCCGAAAAGGCTACATACTGTTCGATTCCAACTGTATGACATTCTGGAAAAGGCAAAACTGAAAACAATAAACAGATTAGTGGTTGCCAGGAGTTGGGGGGAGGGAAGGATGAATAGGTGGAGCATAGAGGAATTTTAGAGCAGTGAAACTGTAAACTATAAATATGGACACATGTCATTATGCATTTTTTAATACTCACCTAATGTACACCAAGAGTGAGCCCTCATGTAAACTATGGACTTTAGGTGATGATGGTGTGTCAATGTAGGTTCATCGATGGTAACAAATGTGCCACTCTGGTGGAGGATATTGATGCTAGGGGACACTGTGCACGTGTGGAGGGAAGAGGTATAGGAGAACTCTACTTGCCATGCAATATGGCTGTGAACCTAAAACTACTCTGAAAGATAGTCTATTAAGAAAAATAGCTCATCGAATTGTCTTACCCAGCCTCTGGACACTCACAGTCTGGTGGGAGTTGGACAGTCGCTGCAATGGTGTGAGGAAGGTGCAGGCGGCTGTGGACACTTTGAGGGGCTGTTACCTTGGCACCAGAGAAGTCTTCCTGGAGGATGTGTTGCCTCCTGTGGGCTTTGAAAGTCCAGGGAGAGTTACCCAAGTAGAGAAGCAGGGTGGGCATTCTAGGTTGAGAAACCAGCATGCACAAGGCCACTGAGTTGTGAGGTGTTGAAAGCAGTGGAAGTTCCGAGGTGCAGAGTAGGGGTGCATGTACAAAATCGAGTTGCAGGAGGTGGGCAAGAAGACTGGGTGCTGTCCCTAGAGCTTTGTGGAGCCGACCCAGGGTCGAAGTGAAGTCTGGGTTTGCAGAGGCTCCTCTAAGCCATGAATGTATTCTGCGACACTTGACTGTAGCTCACAGAACTGCAGGTTGCTGCGTAGGTGCAGATGGGGGAGTGGTGTGTGCAGGGCAGAGCTAGGGCTGGGTCCTAGAGCTGCTCCCAGGACCTGAAAAGAAATCAGGGGATTATGAGTATAGATGTGCAAAAATGACATCTTTTGTTTGTCACTAACTCCTAATAGAAACATAGCATTTCCTTTAATTATGCAGGCAACAAACCACAGTAGCATTAACTGTGTTCACATCACATTTCACATATCTCAAAATATTGCTTATGCTCATCAGTATATCCCCTCCCTCCTTTAATTCCCACCCCCACTTCCACCCCTAACCTATGGATGTTGCCGTTTCCCCTTAAGAACTGGATCTCTGAAGGCGGGGCAACTCCTCCCAGGTGCACTCGGGGCCAGGCGCAGCCGGAGCCAGTGCACCTGGGGTATGGTCCGTGATTCCACCTGGGCCGTGAAACCAGGACCTTCTGTGTGTAAAGCAGATGTGCTATGAAGCTACCCTCATCAGTACTTTTAAATCACCATGAGTGTTAGAGCTGCTGCTAGACCACATTATTCATTGTGTTAAGAAAGAAGGCCACATAGTGCCATATTAGACTTTTTAGGATTTTTGATAATTATATAATTTCAATGTAATTGGCATTTAAAAACGTACAGGTTCCTCTAGACTGCCAAAGGCACCTCTGGCACATGCACACGTACACAAATATGTGCATAGGTCCACACAAATGCACACGTGCACACACAAATGCATGTACATGCAAACATGCATGCAAATGCACCCCAAACCACATGCACACAAACATGCACATGCATGTACACACGGTGGTTGAGAAACCCTCTCAAGAGGAAAAATGACACTAACAAGTGTCCAGTATGAGGCAGCAGACCATATAATTTGTCTAGATCTGCACACTTGAGTGAGAAGTGAAGCACTGTAGATAGTCTGAGACAGTGGGTGTAAACGGACTCTCCCGAGCACATTACGACAAGTGCTACCCTATGGGGCCTACAGTGTATCAGTGGTCCTTTCTTTTGTTTCTGTGGCCGAGTGAACCTGAGTGGGAGTGCATCTGAGATGGGGGTAGGTGGCTACTGTTCTGGATATGTGTGTGTGTGTATGTTTGTGTGTAGGGGCGTTCTGATCTCTAATGCCTGGGTTCTGGCAGTCACCTGAGCTATAACCCCATGTTCAGACTGGCCCTCAGAGATCTTGCCTGGATATTCCTAGGGCTAGCAAGTGGTCTGGGAGTGGGGTCTGCCTTGCCTCCTCTGAGAGAGATGGGCTACATGTGTAGTCTTTTTGATTTACCAAACTCATTCTTCTTTCCATGATCATATTCATTTTACAAATGCAGAAACGGAGGCCCAGATAGGTTGAATATTTTGCCCAGGCCACACAGTAGTCTAGCCAGGGATAATGAAGGGCAGGATACCTGGTTTTTCTGAGTGTCCTGGCTTGCCATGTCCGGAGGTGAGAGGAAGGTGTCTGAGGCTGAACTAGCAGAGGAGGCAGCTTTAGTCCCTTCTCCTGTGTAAATCTCACTGTGACTCCCCATCTCCTCAGCATCAAGTTCAGATTCCACAGATGGGCATCACTCCTTGTCCATTCCCTGCACTCCAGCCACCCCATCCACTAGCCCTTTCTAGCTCCCTTCAAGCATCTTCACACCTCCATGCCTCTGCTCATTCTGTTCCCTGTGCTTGGAGTGCCTGGCAAACTCCTATTCATCTTGCAATGCTCCACTCTGATCATTGCACACAGACTTGGCATATCCCTGCTCTGTACCCCCACTGCCTCACACATCCCTGTGGGGTAGCCCTTTTCAGAATTTACTCACATACTCATTATCTGTGCTTCCCTAGCACTTAGCACCAAGTACAGCATTAAGTCAGCACTAATAAATGTTCGTAGAATGAATAAACAAACATGTTTGTGTACTCCCCCCATCTGCCCATGAGCTGCTTGAGAGTAAGGCTAGGTCCTTTCCAGCCATTCAGGTGATCAGAGTTTGTCCAACTCTGCAGGCTGGAACCAGAGCTGAAGGAAGGAATGTGGCTGGGTGGTAGTGATGGCAGCAGCTGGGGTGGGGGTGGGGTCCCAGGCTAGGGCCTATCTGTGACCTTTCTGCACCTCTATACCTGAAGTACCTGCTCCAGGTTCCTCTCTGTATGCTCCTTGGTGTGTAGGAGGTTTTGCTATTGCTTCCACACAGGCCCCCGAGGGTCCCCAGTGCAGCTCAGTGCTCTGTGGCTCTCTCACTCCAGCCCTAAAAGGTCAGTGCTGGGGTAGGCCTTGTCCTCCTCTCAGTCCATTTATCAGGTTGGAAGCTCAAGGTTGGTCCAGCCTGGAGGGGCCAAGGTTTATGTACTTGTCCTCCCCACCCCAGCTACTCTGACCCTGTGAAACACACCAGGAAGGGTGGAGACAGGAAGGGGACAGAGGGCCTCTGTGCCTGCCCCAGGGTGTTGTCAGATGTGTCAGGATTTATGCCTTGATGCTTCCACCCCTAGTACTGGTCACTAGGCCAACACCCTTGGGCTGATGTTGAGCCCGCCCTGCAGGGAGCCTAGCAAGGCCAGAGGACCAGGTGGAGCTGGCCAGGAGGTGGGCAGGAGGAGTAGAGGCAGTCTAAGACACCAGTGTCCATCAGATTGGTCCCAGAGTGAACACAAGTCACCTTGTCATTCTGTAGGATGGGAACTACCTGGGGAAGCCCACCCACCACCTGTCCACTGATGGGGCTCCAGGTGAGGCCAGCCTAGTCTAGCTGAGAAACATTGGCTAGGACATCTACTTCCCTGGTCCTCAGTTTCTTCAACGATGAATGGGCATAGTCTTATTAGCTACCCCTTAGCCCCCCTCCCCCAGACAGTGTGTATTCATTGGGCATCAGTTAACGTGTGCACCTGCAGGGGGCACAGGCTGTTTGTGTCTGTCTGGCAGGCCCTCCCCTGCTTGTTGTACTAGCCACACCCATCCAGTTTTCTTTTGGGGAGTGCCCCTCCCCCATCCACATGGTCTTAGCTGGACTGTCCACTGCACACCTTCCTGCCCATTCCTCCAGGAACAGGGATTGAAGAAGGAGCCTTCTCAGTGGGATCCTTTGGAGCAGCTTAGATGGGCAAAAAGTAAGAGGAGAAATGGCTGTAGGGGTCCTGCTGGCTACAGACTGAGTTCCAAGGGTCACGATAAGAGGTGGGGGATGGGGGTGTCTGAGCCTGAGTTGGATCAGGGGATGCACGCAATGGTGCCATGGTCACCCAGTTGCTCAATTAGAAGCCTGGAGTACCCAGACTCCTCTCTCTCATCCCCCATATCTAAGCCATTAGTGAGTCCTGCCTTCTGGACCGTCAGAACATCTAGAACCCGGCCTCTTCCCTGGCTTCTACTCCTTCCTAGCCCCCATATTCAACTATAGGCAAGTTCTGCATAATCAACTATCAGGACATGTCAGAACCCAACTATCTCCTCTGCCTCTATTCCCAGCAGCCTAGCTCTAGCCGCTACCATCTTGCCTGGATCATTCTAATCGCCTCTGTCTCTTCCCTTATCCATACCCCTCCTGTCTTCATAACCCTTTTTCCTCAAGGCTGTCTGAGCAATTATTTTAAATAATTTGCTTGTTCTCAATCCCCTCCATTGTTTCCCATCATACCCAAGATAAATTAAAAATTCCTTTCTGTGATCTCTCAGACCTCCAGTTCTGGCCCCTGCCTGCCTCCCTAACCTCATCTCTTTCACTCCCTTTCCATATCCACTATGGTGTTCCTTACTATTCCTAATCTCACCTAGTATACTGCCACCTCAGGGTCTTTGCACTTGCTGTTTCCTCTGCCTGGAACATTTGATTCCCAGGTATTCATAAGATTCCTTCCCTCCCTTCATTTAGGTCTTTTCTCAAATATCACTTCCTCATAAAGGTTTTCCTTGATCCCACCTGCAGTAAGCCCCACTCCCTCACCACCTATCATCCCTTCTTCTTATCCTTTATATTTTTCTTCAAAGCATGTTCACTGATATTAGTTTATATATTTAGTTGTGTGATTATTGTCAGTCAGACCCTGTGGCACGATGAGTGCTGCGATGGGGGAAATGTGGGGGTCTGCAGAGGAGTCAGAACAAGGTACTACTCCTCTCTAGGCCTCAGTTTCCCCATCTATACCCTAAGGCCTGGGCTCTCCCTCTCCCGTGGCCTGCTAACATGATGGTAATTCCCAGTCGCTTTGTGGGAGAAATGGGGCTGCTGTCGAAGCAGAGGTGCTAGGCTCCAGCAGAGGGAGCATCCACTTCCCTTCTTTAGATTCAGGGAGAGTTATACCATCTGGGGCTCTTGCTGTCCAGGATCTGTTCTTGCCTAAGGCCCCAGTCTGGGCATCCTCCTTACATTGGGGACTAAAGTTTGTCTCCAGTTTGTGAGGCAGATGATGAAAGGGCAGAGTTCACCAGGTGGTGGTGGGGGATCAGGCATATTGGGACCCAGGGCATCTGGACTAGGAATCTGTCTCCAACTCACTGTTTTTAGGCAGGTTCTGTTCCTCCCCGCTCCCGCCCTTCTCTACACCCTTAGCCCTGGCATTTCCATCTGTACACTGTTCTGCTTTAAAAAAAAAAAATCGATGCTGAAGCCATCTCCCTGCTCCTATGCCCACTGGGGCACAATGTGGGCTCCACTGGGTGATGGGCAAACTGAACCACTGTCTATGCCTCTCCAGGGCAGAGCTGCAGCGGGAAGGTCTGTCACCTCGGGGTTGGGGGTGTGGTCACTCTCATCCGTTCTCCTGGCTGCTGCTCTGGCTTGAAGCAGGGGACAGGAAGCCCAGGCCTCTCTAGAAGGGCCAGTCTCCTCTAGGAGGTGGTGAGGGTCAGCCCGCCTGGGAGCTGCTCCCTCAGCTGACTGCCAGACGCCCGCCGACTTCCTCGCGCTCATCGCGCCAGCCCTGAGCCGCTCCCCGCCCCAGCCCTGAGCCGCTCCCCGCCCGGCCTTGGGCGCCTCTTTCTTCCCGCGGCGCGCCCCTGCCAGACTGCCTGGGGCATCCCAGCTCCCGCTCCTGCAGGAAGGGCCAACCCGCGCCCAAGGCCAGAGCCGGCCGCTGAAGGCTGCCGCCAGGGGGCGCTGCGGCGCCGTGGGACGACGCCGGTGCCATATGGGGGAGGGCCTGGCGCTGAGAGTCTACCA
>NW_006440638.1:1013237-1038645 GCF_000325575.1 Pteropus alecto
CTCAGCTTCTCCTAGTGCCCATGTGAGCAGTACGAGGCTGGAGGAGCCAGAGCAGGGGATCCAAACCAATTCAGGTGTGTGTGTGTGTGGGGGGGGGGGACGGGGGGGGGGGGGAGAAGGGAAGGGGAAGGGCCCTCAAGGAAGCTGCCTCCTGCGTGCACTTTTCAGGAGCAGCAGCTGCCCTTGAGCCACTTCTCTGAAGGGGATGGGTGCCCCAAGATCTCTGAGCTTGATCGTTTTCCCAGACAGGAGGTGGAAGTTATGAGAACATCCTTTTAAGGAGATTACACTCTTGGGTGTCTGTATTATTGCAGTTTTCAAATCTCAGCACCTGAATTCTGGACTAGGTGCTCTCTAAATTGTAGTACAGTGTAGGGTGGTGAAGAACACAGACCCTGCAGCCAGACTTCTTAAGTTCAAATCCTGGTTCTGCCACTTACCTGGGCAAGTCTCCTAACTTCTCTGTGCTCCACCTGTGACATGGAGTTAATACAACCAGCTTCAGAGGGTTGTGATGAGGGCTCAACTAGGCAGTACACATGATGCCTCTCTGAGGTGGTAATTATTATCATTCATGACAGTGTATTTGACTCATGGGCTCAGAAACCCAGAGACTTACAATAGGAGGTGCAGATAATCAGAAATAGAGAAATGTAGATATGTGAACCCTAATGGCTGGGATCATCAAGGAGACATTTGGCCCAAACTTTCCTCTTTCTGGGAAGAAAAGGAAAATGAGAGGCCCCAAAAGATTGAGCTGTAGAAGGTGAAGTCTGTGCCAGTCTTGGTCTTGGAGACAAGACTAAGTGGACAGTGTGGGCAACTTGCTGAATGCTCCAAGCCCCAGTCTCCCCATCTGAAAAATGGGATGCAGATGCCTCTCATGCAGCGCTAAGGGGCCACATCCAAGACAGGGTGTGGCACAAGGTAGATGCTCAAGAAACATGGGTGGCTGCTTCCCCTAACTTTGTCACATAGCAAGAGAGTAGCTTGTATGGGGAAGCCTTGGCCAGGCCATCCCCTTCACCCATAAGAGGACAATAACAGCCACTGTCAGGCCATCTTGGAAGGGTGCTGGGCAGGTGGACAGCAGCCCTTTATTTCACTGGCTGTCCTTCTAGGCCTCTCCTAATGATACATTCCTTTTCCCTGCTGATACTGCCATCCCTTGAGCAGCAAGGGGGAGGATGGGCAGTAGTTGGAAAAGCAAGAAGGCACACCAGGAGGGAGTGCTTGTGAAAGGTACAGGCAGTGCAATGACATGGAGGCTCCCAGGGTCCCAAGAAATTTTGTGGCCATTCTCACTGGACCCACACTGTACCTAAGAGCAACTGAAACCAAGGAGCCTACAGAACTTGCCCAAAGTCTCACACAGCCAGACAGAAGTGGTGGGATAAAGAGGCCTGAGCCTGTATGTCTCTCACGAGCAGTATATATAGGCCAGATTCATTTCTACAGACCTCTCTGTACCAACATGGAACAGCATGAAGATATGTTTGTTGAGCTAATGGCTGTGTTCATCAGGCCACATTACTGAAGATCCATGCTTGCAATGAAGGAGGGGATGTCCAGCTCTGCTTTGCTTTTTTTTGAGGTCTCTGGTTTTTGTGCTCTACTCCAGACTTTTCAATGGAGTCTGAGATGGACAGTGACCCCTGGAGACTCCATCCTGTGAGGAGATGGAGTGGCTCAGCCAAGAGAAGCACAGCCTTAGTGGCTCCAATTGCTGTCCCTAATTCTCTGCAAGGTTGTCTTGGGGCGGGAGGGGCAGGAGGAAAGGGCTGGGACCCTTGGGAATACAGGACCCAAACTTGTGAGGAAGTGCTCCTGTCTTAGTCATGGCTGCCCCGTAATGGGGGTGAACAGGTTGGGATGGCTATTAATGGGAATAGTCATGCAGTCATTTGTCCAAAAGTCACTATTGAGCATCTACTGTGTGCCAGACACTGGAGCTGACTTTGCTGGAGAAATAGTCAATGAACAAATTCAGAATGTGATGTTAGGTGGTGACAAGTATAAAGATGAACAACAAAGCAGACCTGAGGGCAGAGAACAACAGGAGCCTAGGTTAAATAGAGGCGGTGTCATAGCACCAGGAAGCTGGAGGATGAGAAGGTGGCCGCCATGTGAAAAGGCAGGGAATAGTGTCCCAGGCAGAATGACCTGCAAAGGCAAAGGTCAGGAAGTGAGAACGTTGGAGTAGCTGGAGTGGGTTGAGTAAGAGTAGAGAGAAGGGCTGTGTCTCTATGCTCCCTTCTTCAAGTGAAGTACAGAGGCTCCAAAACTGCACAGCTTTGAAAGGCTGTGTTTACTTCATTGACCACATGAGGGCAGCAGAGAACACAACTGGGAAGGAGTGAGGCGGTTGGGGGCTGAATCTGAGCTCTGTGGGGACTCTCATACAGCAAGGGCTGTATAGGAACTCCCCCTGCTCCTCTTCTCAGTACCTATCTTTGCTACTCTCTTCTCCGGCTCCTTCCTCCTAACCATCAGGGACACCTGCTAAAAATCCCTTCTGGTAAAACCAGTTTCCCTTGAGCCTTGATGCCTGCGTCCTTGAAATGGGAACAGTCAGAGTTCCATCTCTAGAGGACACTTCTTAGGTCTCAGTAACATTGTCTATTTGCAGTCTTGTGAACCTCAATCAATTAGCTGTATGGCCTTGGGCAACTTGCTTACACTCTGAGCTTTTGTTTCCTCATGTGTAAAAATGCGGATGATGGTAGGACTGTGGTGTGGCAATCCTGTGCAAGAAAACTGACATAATACATAGAGCATGCCGGGTACTCAGCATAGTGCCTGGCATTTAGTAAATGTTCAATGATCATAATTGATTGGGGCCATAGAGCTGGGAGAGACCTACTGTTCAGATAAGAACACTGAAGATTGTGAAGAGAGATTTGCCCAACTTGTACTCCCCAGGAATGAGGCCAACAGGCTCCTCCAAGACTGCCTGTCCATTTGATGTGAGGCAGCCCAGCCAAGGCCACCCAGTGGCAAACACAGGACTAGAAGCTGAGATGCTCACTTCCTGGCCATGGCTTATCCTGCCTCGTCATGGGGCCTTCTCTCCAAGACCTCTGCCCCCAGCCTCTTACCCAGAGCTGGACACCCCTTCCCATAGTGACCATTCAGGCCCGGCTTGCACACCCCCAGGGAGATCACTCCCTGACAAGCTGACTCTGACTGAGAGGGAGGGAATGCTCTGTCTCCTTATAGCTCCATAAGGAAGGAGCTTGCCAGGGTGAGCAGTTTTCAGGCTGTAGCTCCTGATGTTCCTTTTTCTTTCCCAGCTTTCCCTGTGCCTGACTGTGTGAGACTAGAGACTTGCAAATCTTGGAATGCTGCATTCTTGGAAACTTGGTCCCTTCTAATCTTTGAATTCTTAGAGCTTCCTATTGGAGCTGGGGCCCCTCATTTCCGATGGAGCCTGGGGGAAGTCCCTTGATTTTAATGTTCTTCGAGGTGAACAAGATGTTTCCAGAGGGTGGGCAGCCCAGGGAAGGCAGCTGGAATTGACAGTGGGGGTGGGAGTTGGGAGCAGAGAAGAGAAAGGGGTTTCAGGGAGAACCATGTGAACCCCCTCATCAGAGTAAAAACCTCCTTCAGCTGGAGCACTTCTCTTGACATGGAGAGGAAGCACTCTTTCATGCCCCTTTCTGTCCATGTCCTTGTGAAACACTCATGGCCCTCATGAAATAATTCCTCCAAAACCTCGAATACCTCCAGCGTCTCCCAGAGTATTTTTCTTGTGGTTAAGGTGGTATTTACAGTGAAAACAGCTATTGAAGAGAATTGCAAAAATAATGTCAGTGTTTCCACTTTTGACAAAAATGGGAAGGCAGGTGGTTTCTTGTCTGCGATAAGCGCATCTGCTCCTGCAATAATTACTATTTGAGATAATTATGAAAAAGAATTTAAATACTTAAGGCATGCACAGGAGCCAGGACTACTTTCTTTTGCCATATTCATAATTTCTCCTGCAAGTTGGAGTCTTGTTCTGACGTGGGCTGGAGGAGGACTGCAGGAGGGGTGGTGGGAGAGTGCTCAGACTCACCACTGGGGCCTACTCCCAGGCACCAGGGGCAGGCTTGGGCACCAGGGGCAGGCTTGGGTCCCAAAAAGAGTGAAGGTCTTAGAGAAGGATGAACCTGGGTTGAATCTGGGTTTATTGGGGCAGCAACCACGGACAACTTTCTCTACACCTCAGTTTCCTTGTCTGTGAGATGGGGGTAATAATTGAGTGTACCTTAGAGGATTGTTATGAAAATTAAATAAAATAATGCATGAAGATCACTCAGCACTCTGCATGGTGTACAGCCAGGGCTCAGCATGGGCCAGATCCCTTCCTGTGCCACCGAGGCCTGGACCAGCTTCTGCAGCTCCATTATCCATGGAGATAAAAACCCAGCCCTTCTCAGTGAGTCTGTATTCCCTTTCCTCCACTCTTCCACCTGAACTTCTTCCCAGAGTGCAGAATTCAGAAAGCAGCAGTGCAGCAAATGCCCATAAATGTGGAGAGGAGCAGCCTCTGGGAGCCCTGGTCCCTGTCCTGGGTGGGCCCAGAGGACAGGGCTGGAACTCAGCAGAGGCTGATTCCAGCTCCATGTGCAGCCCAGGTGTCCCAGCTGGAGCTCAGAGGGACTAAGCTGGACTATCAAAAAGGAAATGTCCTCTCTGTCACTTCAGGTATCCAAGCAGCACCTGGGTGATCATAAGCCAGGATGTTTTGGAAGGGACAGGGCTTGGGCTGTGGGAACCCTGCGGACCTATGGTCTTAAGATGAGGTTGATTCAGAACCCAGAAATCTTGGGTCCTGAGGGAGGCTGAGGAAGGGAGACATGGAGGCTGGCAATTGGGGCTGATGAAGCACATATGCAGCCAGAAAGGGGAAGGGCTTGCCCAGGCTCACACAAAGGCCTGTGGTAGAGCCCAGGCCTCCTGATGCCTCCACCTAGGGCTGCTTCTGGGGGGCCTTGGGACTCCCATGGGTAGGAATGAGACAGGGGGCTAGCCTGGACGACCTTGGGGAAAGAGGGTTCTGGGACCCATTAGAGCAATCAGAGGAGCCAGCCCAGGCCCTCACAAGAAGACAAGGCAGGTACTTCAGTTTTGTACTGGCCTTGCCCTGACTCACTGTCTCACCCTTGCAAAGGTCCATGCCTCACTTGCGCCATCTATACAATAAGAGGGTTGGGCTATAAATGAAAACCCCAAAGAACAATGACTTAGGCAAGAGAGAAATTTTTATTCTTTTTATATTTAAGTCTAGAGGTAGGTGGTACATATCTGGTGTGGGGACCAGCCTCCTTCTAGTTCCTGGCTTCACCAAACCAAGGAAAAAATCTGGTCCAAGATGGCTGCCAGAGTTCCAGCCGTCAAATCTTAGTTCTAAGCAGTGAGACAGGAAGGAAGAAGAAAAAGGGTCAAAGTGTGGGTATCATATGGCTTTTAAGAAAGGCTCCTGGAAGTTGTTGCTGGACACTATTTCTTACATCCCACTGGTCGCATGATGACTCCTAGATGCAAGAGAGGCTGTGAATGAGGTTTTTATTCTGGGATCCCAGTTGAAAATCAGAGAAAGAAGAGAAGGATGGCGCTGGCGTCTGCCACAGAATGATCTCCTGAGGCTTTTCTTCTCTGACTCTTGAAGGGTCTGAGGGTCTGGAAGTACACAACTTGTCATGGTCCAGACTTTCAAGAACAGAACTGGGCTAAATTGAAATAAACAAGTTTTCAAAATTCTAAGGTTCTGGGATTCTGGAACTTTCAAAATGAGTATGCGTGCGTGCGTATGTAGGTGCGTGTGCTGAGAAGCAGGGCCCGCTCAGGTAGCTGATTTGGGGCTCTCCCTGGGCGGGGCTGAAGCTGGTGGTGCTCCACCGTAGGCAGCCTCTCTGGGCCCGGCGGGCTGCTCTCTCTGCTCCTGGAATCCACTCATGCTGGCCTGTCTGCACACGTGTCTGTGAGCGCCAGAGGGGGCGGGGCGGCGGGAGGGGGCGCCCAGGAAACCTGGGCATCTGAGCAGCTTCAGAGCAGCACCTCCACCTGCCTCCTGTTTTTGCCTTCTCTGGGGTTCAAGCCAGTCAAGCATTTCTCTAACTTGCCCAGGTTATGAATTTACTGCTTTTTTTAAGACAAAGTTTTCCGTGCGGCCTCCAGAGGTCTGGCTCCACGGGCCAGCTTGGGCGATGGGGGGCGCCCGAGAGCAAGCCCCAGTCCCCCGGGCAGTGGGGACGCGAGGGCGTGTGTCAGCTTCCACCTGGATGTCTCCTGGTTCTAATTCAGGTATGTATTTTGCAGCTACTCTGTAAAACGCTGCTCTAGGCACTGGAAATACAGCAGAGAAGGTCCCTGCCTTCCAGAATCTACAGTCAATTAACAAGATATAAGTGAAAAAATAGTATGTGATAAGCACTAGGGAGCAAAATTAAGCAGGAAATGGGGTAGGGAGAGGTGGCATGGTTTGCAGTTTTAAATGAGAGGTCAAGGAAGGACTTTCCGAAAGAGTGACTTTTGGGCAAAGACTGGAAATGGAGGAGTGAGCCAAGTGAGCTTCTGAGAGGGCGTGCCAGGCACAGGGCTCAGCCCAGGCAAAGGCCCCAAGGCAGACATGTGCCTGGCGTATTTGAGTTACAGAGCAGGGCCAAGGTGAAACAGGCTGAGTGAAGGGGAAGGGGATGTGAGGCAAGTTCGGGGAGGTCATGGGGCCAGCCAGTGCAGGGCCTTGTAGCCATAGAAAGGACTTTGGTTCTTACTCAGGGTGAGGAGGGGCCACTGGAAGTGTGAGCAGTGGAGGGTCATGGTTTGGCCTCAGTTTTCATGGAGTGCCTCTGGCCGCCATCAGGAGAATGTAGATGAGATGCTGGTGGCTCAGTTTTTCTCCATAGGCAGTCCTTCCTCCCCCAGGAACATAGAGCTCCAGATTCCCCTACTGTCTCTGAGTCTTCCTCATTCTGGCACAGTCTGCCTTCTCCACAGACATTGTTTAGGCTGAAGCCTCAGCTTCTCCCACTGGTGATTCTCTTGCTCCTGCTTTCTCTAGTTTTTAACCACCTCAGAATGGCAAAGTGGGTCCCGTGATTCCAGGCCTCACCTGCAAGATTTCTGCCAGAGCCAGCAGAGGTTCTGACCTTTGCATGGATTAGGCTATTTCTATGCCAATTCCTGGGGGAGGAGCGTGCCATAATTTTGTTGGTCTGGCCCTGGGCTATCTGAACCAACCTTTAAGGCAAGAGAGGTGGGATGGCATAGATCAGCTTGGGTGAGGCTAGGCCACCCCTGTGTTCACAGCTGCATCCAAGATAGGCATACTCTAGGGCTCCCTCCCCCTCCAGCGTCCAGCTACTCCTATTCCAGGCCCTCTTCAGACCAACATGGCACCTGTATTATTTACTATTGTTACTGTAACAAACTGCCATAAAGACAATGGTTTAACATTTATTCTCTTAACAGTTCTGGGAGTCATAAATCCAAAATGGGTCTTATAGGGATAAAATCAAAGTGTTGGCAGGGCTGCATTCCTTTTGGAGGCTCTAGGGGAGACTTATTTCCTTGCCTTTTCTAGTTTCTAAAGTCTGCCTACACTCCTTGGCTTGTGGCCCCTGCTTCCATCTTCAAAGCCAGTAGTGTAGACGGTAGTCTCTCTGTGACCTGACCTCTGCCTCCCTCTTCTACCTGTTAAGGACCTTTAAGATTACCTTGGACACACCAGGATAATCTGGATAATCTCCCCATTTTAACATTCTTTTAATTTAACCACGTCTTCAAAGTCTCTTTTACCATGTAAGGTAACACATGCAAAGGGTCCAGGGATTAGGATATGGACATCTTGGCCGGAGGGCATCTTTTGCCTACTGCAGGGTCCATGCCCTCTCAAGTCCAACATGGCAGCCCCTGCCCATTGCCATACATGGCCCTCTGGCAGGATAATCTGGATTGGTGTAAAGAGTGGGGGGTGGGGTGTGCCCTGAATAAAATGCACAAGACCAAAGGTTCTAGGTTCACTTTCACTACCCGCTCTATAGCAGAGCATATTACAGGTTAGCCCTGTTGTTATTTCCTATCCTGACTTTTTTCTCAGCTCTCTGGGTTGGCAGAGAAAGGGAGGCATGAACAAAGACACCAGGAATTGCCCCAAAGCTCCAGCCACTGCTGTAAATTCAGAGCTGCTCATGTGAGTCTTATTAATCTCAGGGTGCTAGGGTGAAGAGGGTCCCTGCCTCACACCATTGCTTCTTGATCCAAACACCATCCTTCAGAGAGCAGGCATGGTCTACATGGGGACCCCTCCACACGCAGAAGTGGAGAGAGCCAGTGGTGAAAACAGCCCGCGGAGGTCCGGAGAACCCGGGAGGTGCTTGTACAATCACCGTGAGGCTGGAACTGAAGTTTCAGGTGTAGGCTTGAGTAGCATGCAGCACCCCTCACCTTTCCCCGTTCCCTACTGAGTCAATGAGGAGATTTTATATAAAAATCTGGATTTATTGTTTTTTCTTGAAAATAATATTATCAAGGACAACAACCCAGAAGCCCCTACAACCCATATTTCCACTTGGCAAAAGGTGAGTTGCCCACCCACCTTTTGAAGGGGCACGTGTTCCCCCATCACCTCAGTCCCTACCACTCCCTGCGATCTGCCCCAAGGAGTGACTTTTCTCATTTTCTTCTGTTGCTTGCCTTGATTTTACAGCCCCAGCCTAGGCGAGTCCTCACCTCTCTTAGCCCCTCCCAGGAGACCCTCTTTCAATGGCTTGAAGCTGGTGGGCTGGGGCAGCAGGGACCTGCCCCAGAGATGCCATGGTACCCTGGTAAAGCGTGACACAAGGCCACCAATCCCCTATGGGCCCCATGAGCTTAAGGGTGCTCCCTAAAGCTAGGTATGACTGCAGTGGAGGGGCCTGCCCTGTCACAGCATCCTCCAGTCTCAGGCATCGAAGACTACCTGTCCCCGCTGGCCTGGGAGTGTGGACACCAAGCTGCAGCCTGCCTCTGTCTTTGATTCCCTCTATGATCTTCCTTGACCTTCTTTAAGCCTTGGCCTGAGAATCAGGAGTGGGCTGGGTGACATGTTCTCTAAGAGGCTTTTTAGCCCAGGCACTATTTGAGATGCAGCCTCGAGCTGCATTTTGATGTTGTAAAGTGCTGGGTATAAACTTGTTTCCACATTACCATCCCCAAACCTCCACTTTCCCATCTATAGTTTGAGTCATTTGTCCTCACCAAGCCTCTTTGACATGGTCGTTGCTAAGTTGATAATGATCCTGAACATGCTTTTTTAAGCACCCAGACTAAAGGGAGAAGAACCTGAGCATTTATTAAGTGCCTACTGTTTGTGAGGCACTGTATTTGACAGTGGAACCCCATGGCCACTGTGTAAGCTGGATTCATCACCCACTTTGAAGCATGAAGAAACTGGCTCATGGAGTCCTGTGAGCTGCCCCTGGGGCTGTAAGTGTGGGAAGGTTTCTGGATTTGAAAGGAGACTGTATGCTTTCATTTGCAGTGAGCTCAGCCCAGGTGAATTGCTGGGGAGAATTGGTTTGAGTTCCTTGAAGATTTAGGCGCTCACTTTCAGCCTGTGGTGACCGATAGTGGTTCTAACTGGACTCTCTGTCTTGGAATAGATGGCAGGCTGTGGGTTGATGTGCTGTGGGAGGTGGGGTGTGGGACAGAAAGACATGAGAGCCTTGGGCCCTGTCTAGAGGTATTGATTCCAGGCACCACGTGCTGCCCTGGGGCTCAGCCAAGAGATGAGGTCATGGAGGACGGAGACAGTGACTCCTGGGGCCAGGGTGTCCTGGCCCAATGACGTGATCGTTAAACATGAGGAATCTCTCTCTGCCTGGAAGAGACAGGCTCTCTCCTTCCTTCTCCTTGACGACTCCCTTACTCCAGCCTATAGTTCCTGGGGAGGGGTGGCCTGTGAGCACTGCCTTGCTGTTGTGCTGTGTGACCTTGGGAAAGTCACTGCCCTTCTCTGGGTCTCTTCGTGGAATTCCGTGATTCAGAGAGGACTTTCAGTGGATACTTTTATCAGTCTACACCCAAGATCCTCAGTCTTTGGAGAGAGTCAGTCAGGGAGGCTGAGGTGTCTGGGAAGGGGGATCATTAGCAGCCTCCAGCAACTTCCCACAACTGCCTTAGTTTCCCCACCAAGTCCTTAGGGACAAGAGGTTGCTCTCTTCTCAGCTCCCTCTGGACTACCCCATTGTGGAAGCTGGAGTGTGCAGTGGGGAGCTGGAGTTCCAGGCTCTGCCACCTGTAGGCTATTTGTCCTCAGGTAAGTAGCATAAACTTACTATGTCTAATTTCCCATTATGAGGCTGTGGTAGGAGCTGAGAGATGTCAAGTGGGCAGGTGGAAACCTGGCCGTAAGTTGGTGCTTTTCTCCAATCACAAGTCTTCTGGGGTCTTCCTGGCCTCAGATTGGGTCCTGGCTCTGGTGCTGTTTAGCTGTGCGATCTCAAGTGGGTTGGTGTCCTTCTCTGAGCCTTGGCTTCCCCATCTGTAAAGTGGGGAAAATAATATCTCTCAGACTGGGTTGCAGGAGATACGAAGAGATGCTGTGTGGGGCACGCTTTGTCACAGGACTTGGCACTGGGGGCACTGCGGCATGGATGCTAACTGTTGATGTTCAGTCTGGCTGGTAGGCCCAGCCCTGATCCTACCTTCCCTCCCCTCAGGTCAACCCCCAGGCTCCTGAGAGTATCCTATTATAGAGAACTCAGCTATGGTCAGCACATATCATCATAGGGTCGTGGATGGTGTGCTAACCTATGGTAGTGACCATCATAGCTGTCACCTTTTCCAGAGCTGTGGCCTAGCACCTGCCATCTTGGCCGTGAATCTCTTCAAAGTTTCCATTTTAACCTAACTCAGGGGAATTAAAGTAACTTTACGGGGGGAAACTCCAGGTAAACAAAAGACAAGAAAATTCGCCTGGAATTCCCTCTAACAGAGATGATTTTTGGCATTTCTATCTTGTTTTCTATGCCCATGCATACAGACTTATGCTTAGAAAGAAGAGACTGTGCCAGTTTTCATTTTTACTTTATAGAGTGCACATCTTTCCATGTTTGTAAACATTTCTCTACAGCATCATTTCATACAGCCACATCATATCCTTGACATGGTATAATAATACACAGAACAAAACCCTCTATTGATGCTTAAGTGTTTTCTAGATTTTCTCTAGAAAATGCTCCTAACCACCCTTGCAGCTAAAATTATCTAGTCAAAGAATGTGCATTTTTAATGTTTGATTCTTAATATCAGTTCATATTCCCAGGAGCTATGTGTTAGTTTTTATGCAAAATGTTCTGGGATCAAAAGTGACTGGCGCTTTGCTCCTTCAAACACAATCCCCCATGCTTTGGAGGAGCTGATACCATCTGGAGAGGCAGACTTCTTTCTTGGGAATCCTTAATCTCAGCCTCATCTCCTCCCACTTTCTACCTCTTCCCATTTAGTCTAGCCATGCTGGTCACCGTTATTCCTTGAGCTTACCAAATATGTTCCTGCCTTAGGGCTTTTTCACCTGCATTTTCCTCTTTCTGGACTCTTTCCTCAGGTAACCATGATCTTTTTCTCAACAACTCAAATTGTATTTCTTGAGAGGTTTCCCCTGGCTATCCTAGTTAATATATCCCTGCTAACACCCATCTCTTTATTTTCCTGTTTCTCTTCATCATAGTACTAGTACTTACAGAAATTGTCTTTCCTATTTATTTGTTTACGTGTGTAAGGTCCAGCTCTTTCAGGAGTATAGTGGGGCAACAAGTGAAGGTAGCAATGAGTACTAGCTAAAGGTCAGCCTTGATCTCTCCATGACAGAAAAAGCAGGAGCCTTCTCTGTGCCATTCAGTCTCCTTAGAGCCTAGGCCAGTGCCTAGAAATAAGAATTAGAATAACCATGAACTTGGGAGCAGGTGAACAGTGACCCAAGAGTGGATGCTCTTGTCCTCTTGTTCAATAGAACACATAGCAGACAGCGTGAGGGGCAGGGAGTATAGCAGACCTGGTTTGTCTCTGAGTCTCAGCTTTTTTCAATGGAAATAATGCTTCCTGACTACCATGTGTGCCCTGAGGAAAAAAGGTGATGATGCATGTAATATGCCCCGTCCTGTGTCTAGCACATGATCATGAAAAAATTTTGAGTTCTTGCCATTGATCTGTCTGGGGTGCTGTTCTTTGCACTCAACACGGGTGACCTCATTGAGTCCTCATAACATCTGTGTGGGGGATAAATTCTATGCTATCACCATTTTTCACCCAGGTGAAATGAGCCTAGAGAGGACATTGGCCAAGTTCACCTGGCTTGTGGGGCCTGGAGCTGGGATTGCCTGGAAACCTGGCCCTTTGTCTAACCACTGTGCAGCCCTGCCTGTGAAATGGTGGGGATGCACTCATAGAGGGAAAATCCCATCTGGCCGTTGATATCCACAGAGGCCTTGGCAATGTGTACCTTCTCTACAACCTCAGTTTCCCCATCTATAAAGCATAAACACATTTGTGTTGCTTGCATTTGTTAGTGATTCTTTGGTGGATAGTAGTAGGGTTGAGTCTTTGGGAAGCTTTTGGCAGGAAGGGGACTGCAGCCCAAGTTCAGGATAAGGAGGAAGCAAATGATGGAAAAGAAAACACAGGAAGGATGAGGGTCAGGGTCTGAATCAGGCACTTACCACGAGGGTTCTGTGCTACCCTCCCCTCTCCATTAAAGATGAGGTGAGAGCCCACCTCCCCCTCTGCCATGGCCTGCCCATGGTTGCTCAAAGAACTGCAGGGGTAGAGTGGGGGTGGGGGTGGCTGGGCCAAAGTGGAGATGGCCCTAAGCCATGGACAGGCCACAAAATAACTCAGGAATC
The DNA here is from genome assembly GCF_000325575.1 of Pteropus alecto. Lineage (NCBI taxonomy): Eukaryota > Metazoa > Chordata > Mammalia > Chiroptera > Pteropodidae > Pteropus > Pteropus alecto. Next base: position 1,026,104 of record NW_006440638.1, read on the forward strand.
AGAATGGTCTTGTCACACTGGCAGGAGTCATGCAAAGTAAATTTGACTAGTAGTAAATGTCAATTCCAGCATTTGGGTCCAAAGAGCAAGTTGCTTTGTGGCCAGAATCAGAAGGTATGGCTTAGCTCAGTCTTTGTGTGGTACTGACAAGTAAATGTGCCCCAGACCATACAGTTTAAGGCATTGAGCCTAGAAGGAGGAAGGTGATTGCTACCTCCACCCTTATACTCTGTAGAGTCACCTCGATGCTGCAGCTGACATCTTTGAGAAAAGGACAGGTATAGCTTGAGATGTATCCAGAGGAAGCAGACAGATGGTAGAGACTTCACTTTATGGGGAGTAATTGAAGAAGTTGGGTCACTCATCTTAGAGGGGCAGCTCCAGGGGTCCTGGTCACTACTATCCCCAGTGTCTGCAGAATGGTCCTGAAATGGAATGGGTAGAGTATAGGCAAGTCTGTGGGTTGGAGGGCAGGGGCAGGACCCTATATATATATTTGTGTGACACTGTGGGAGGCTGGTAGCTATCTCTGAGTAAGTGTTTTTTCTTAGTTTCAGTTTCTGGGAAAGAGATGGGCTATCTTGGGAGATATATTTTCCATCCATCTGTCTGTTTGTCCATCCGTCCATCTGTCCATCCATCCATCCATCCATCCATCCATCCATCCATCCATCCTTCTGTTCATCTATCCATTTATTTGTCCACGACCTACCCACCCATCCATCCAATATTTATTCGGCCTTCATGCACTGGCCTTATGACACAGCAATGAAAAAAGGCACCATTTCTACCCTTGCAAAGCTCATAGTCACAGCCAGGCTGGAGTAAAGACTAAACAGATCATAATACCTGGTGGGGTGAGTGCCCGGACAGTGAACACCCTGACCATAGTAAAGAGACTGCTTGCTGAAGAGGAATCTAGCTGGCAGATGGGAGGTTGGGCAAGATGAGCTCTGGCTCTGTTGGTAGGAAGAAGCAGGTTGTCATGATGTCCCTAATCTCAGGCTGTTGTTAGTGGTACAGACCCTGAGGTCTAGCCCCCAGTGGCCATCAAAACATTGCTTCTAGGGAGCTGAATAAGGTCCTTAAATATCCCAGCTTGGATCCACAGAGAAAGGAAAGACAGTGTATGAATGGGGGTCTTAGACTGCCCAATTCCCTCAACCAAAGCAACTTGAACTTTCTTTTACATCAAGTGTGAGTTGTAGTTTGAGGACAGGGTTCCATGCTTAAACAAGCTGGAGACCCTAGTTTTCTCTAGTGATCCTCTGTGGATTTGGCCTTCACAGGACCCATTTTACCTTCTAATGGAAGGTTTATTGTCTTTGGGGATAATGAGGGTTGAGGGAGGATTATCACTCCAGGCTTCAGACATGAGCATATGACTCAGGCCGATCAGAGAAGAGCATGCCCAGACCACGGTGATTGGTGTGGGTGGTCAAGGGGTGGTCATATGACACAAGACAGGCCAATTAACACCAGTCCTGAGGTTCTGCTTGTGTCATCAAGGAGCTGCTTCTTGCTTTCTAGGGGCTGGAAGCCACTGAACTGCAAGTTGGGAGCTGCTGGTGGACATTTTGCCACTACAGGGGAAACTCTGCCAAAGAATGAAGCCACACGGACCGAAGCAGTGCTAAAAGAAGAAAAGAGATAGTCCTGATGACAGCTCTTAGAAGATGTTCAGCCTTGTCTGAATCCGAATCTACCACCGAGCTCTTCATTTGCATGTGCCAATATTTTCTACTTCTCCATTTTTAATTTATTTTTTTCCTAATTTTATTGAGGCATAATTGATGATTAAAACTGTAAGATACTTAAAGTGTACATTGTGGTAATTTGATATATGTATATATAATGAAAGGATTCCTTCCATCTATTCAAATTAACACACCCATCACCTCGTATATTTATCATTTTTTTGTGTAAGTTTGTGTAAGAACTTTTTTTGTGTTCGTGTAAGAACATGTAAATTTTCCATAGTGGCTGCACCAATTTATAATCCCACCAACAGTTCACATAGTTTTCTATTTCTCCATTTTTTGAAGCCAGTTTGAGTTGACTGTCCTTCGTACCTAAAATAATCCTGACCACTACATCCTCTGGCACTGTACCTATAGAGAAAACTGAGACCCAGAGGGGGAAAATGATTTGCCCAAAGTCACCCAGTGAGCTGGTAACAGACATAGGATCTAACCCAAGCTTTTTATCTTCCAGCAGGCATTCTTTTCCTTCTAGCTTCCCATGCTTTATCCTTCTTAGAATGTTTTCTGAGTGGGGTAAGATAACAGGGGGCCAGGATCATCCAGCATCAGGCAAGACAGGGGTCTCTCTAACCAGCAGGGGCCCCTCTATGCACTGGGAGGATGGGTCCTGTGGGCAGTGGATAGAGTTGGAGCGAGAGGAGGGGTACCCTGCTGTTTTTGAGGGCCAACTCAGTCATAATTCAGCTTGGAGGTGAAGCAATGGCTTCTCACAATTGTAGAACCCCAAATTGAACATTTGAAATGCCTCAATATTCAGCTTGTGCCTGAAGTTCAAACAATCCTTTGTGGATCGCAGAGTTCTTAGGGTCCCTTGGTATCCATGGTAGATGAGCCAAGGGGAAAACTACTGCAGTTTTCACTCTTTTAAGTTTTGGGGATTCCTTAAATGGTTTTCTTGGAAAATAAAAATAAGAATTTAATCACTAAAAAAGTTTGAAATACACTAGGTTCATGTCGGCAGCCATTTTATAGATAAGAAAACACGCTCCAGGCAGACTCAGAACTCTGCCAAGGACCTTCAGGAGGTGGTACTAGCCCTGGAACTTTGGTTTCCTGACACTTTCCACAGCCTTGGTACACAGGCTTGCGGTGTGACAACAGCCAGACTTGTGCCCTCTTTGAGCCTCCAGAGGATGAAGTGGTCTCTGGGAACTCTTCAGCTTCATGCTCTGTGTTCCCAGCCACCTTCTGGGTTCTTCTATCTTTGAGACCATTTTAATTGAAATGAGAAGTCATTTCTATCTTTACAGAAAGAATGGATGAATCAGAGGGTTGATCAGTGAAGGGACTAATGCAGTTCCCCAGCCAGCATCGTCATTCCTTTGTGCCTTGAATGAAATTCCTCTTCCATAGGTGCTTTTCAGGTAAAAAAAAAAAAAAAAATGGGGTAAAGAATCCAGAGAGTTGGATTGACCCTGATAATATCAAAGTGTTAATTTCTGAGCTCATTCCTGAGCTGTTAGGGTCTGGAAGACTTTCTGTAAGCCATTAATAATGCATTTTAATAAAAGGGACTTTGATTTCTTTCTGGGGGCTGAAACTGTATTGTAATTTTGGTGGCAATTTGTCAGGGTGCCAATGTGGGGTTTCTCTGACACTTAGTAAGAGATTACATATTTTGGGCATGTTCAGGTCTTCATGGTCTACTGGAAAACCATCCTGCCAAAAATGCTTTTGACCCAAGGAAATGGACTTTCAGTAGAAAACATTTTTTTCCACCTCTCAAGTTCATTGTTTACCAGTTTCACCTTGAATTTGGTTGAAAGTAATTATTAGTTATTTTCTTCATTCCCCTGACTTTATAGTGGCTTACATGATGCAAAGATGATTTTAGTCTCCCACCCCCACTGGGACCCATGTTTAAAACTACTATGGATAATGGAATTTGAGTATCTTGGAGAATGAGGAACAATGCCTTAGACAAGTTTCAGGGTTGGGTTCTGTCCAGACCAGGTTCAATCTGAAATATATCTTCAGGGACCTGGGCTCTAGTCTTTGCCATGAATTTGTTGTGTGATCTTGGGCAAGAAATTGAACATCTCTGGGCTATGTCTCTTCCTCTGTAGAATAATAACTTTAGGCTCAGTGACTGGGTGGTCTGATATTCTTTGAAGTCTACAGAAAAATCTGTTTCCACTTCCATAAAATGGGGATAATGCCACTCATCTTCCTGCAAAATGCACTTCATTTCTTTTCAAGGAAATGAAGACAAAGTCACAGACAAGACAAAAACAGAGCTTATAGCTACTCTGAAAACTATGAGGGCTTTTATGCATCATTCCAACATTTGTAAGTTTCTTTATTCCATAAAGAACAAAAGAGAAAAATATAGATAACCATGGTAGATACTGCTATTTACTTAACCAGTTCCATCTACATTTTTCTCAGTGGTAGGATTTTAATTTTTTCCAGAGCTGCATTATACCTAGGTGAAGAACTCCATTGCTTAGCTTCCCTTGCAGCTAGGAGTGATCATGGGATACAGTCCTAGCCAGTGAGTTCTAGCAGAAGTTGCTGGGAGGCGCTTCTGGGAAACTCATTTTGCTACTCACCCTCTAGCAATTCTTTTTTTTTTTTTTCCTGCCTGGAATGTGGATGTGATGCCGGAACTCTGAAGCTACCTTGTGAGCCTGAGGACAAGGGGCATACATGAAGGAAAGTAGAGCAGGGTGCGGTAGAACCCAGGTCTCTGAGCATAGTGTAGGATAGCTGCCTAGCCTCAGTCTGTATACCTCCTGGCTTCCAGTTATAAGAGGGGCTCAGTTTTTCCTGGTATTTAGTTGTAGCTACATCACAAACAGAGTTTTATCCAGTCCCTGGACCCAGGGCCTGGCTAGAGTAGGCACCTGATAAATGTTTGTCAGATGCTATTATTAACTCACCTGCTTCTGTAGAATATAAGCAACTGCTCAAACCCTCCTTGGATGAACCAAATTAATTTGAAGTCAGGTTTGTCATTGTGCATCCTTTATATGCTTTACTCATTACAGATACCACTTTCAGAGGTATGTTAACAAAAGGGACCTCCCTTCTACACCCCACCCCTAGTTCCTCCTCTGAAGGCTCTGCAGATATAGCTGTCCAAAGCTCTGTATCCCTGTCCCTCTCACCTCCTCTAGCCAGTCTGTGTTGGTTCCCCCTTCTCCCGTGTCTTGAATGCCTTTCTCTCTGCTGGCTCCTTCCATCAGCATCTATACATGCTTAAACTACATGTATCTGAAAAGTGAAGCCCTTATCCCTGTCTCCTAATTCTGTTCTTCCTTCAAAGTCAAACTTCCTAAATCAATTGTCTATACCTGCTGCCTCCACTTCCTCACCCTCTACTTTCTGGATTCATTGCCTAACTCAGAGAAGACTATTTGCAGTCTATATATATCACACTTGATCCTCATTAATTCATTTTATAAATTTTCATTGGCCACTTACTATAGTCCAGGCACTCATCTAAGCATTGGGGATATAACAGTGAACAGACAGACACAAATCTTGTCCCTTTGGAGCTGATTCAAGCAGATAAACACATCAGTATTTACAGTGTGTGCACATACAATGTACTGCATATACAGTACATTATATAAGGTAGCCAGGGAAGACCTCACAGTAGAAGGTGAGGGAATAAACCTTGCAAAGAGTTTGAGGAAGCATGTTCCAGGCAGTGGGCACAGTAAGTCCAAAGTCTAGGAAGTGGAAATATGCTTGGCTTGTTCAAGGAACAGGAAGGAGGCCAGACTGGCTGAAACGCAGTAGGGAGAGAGTAGTCGAAGATGAAGTTGGAGAGGTGGGGTAGGGTTGGAGGTCTTTAGGCCATCAAGGAGAACATTGGCTTTATCTTCTCTAAGGAATTTAGGAGCCATGAATGAGAGTGCAGCCGAGGAGGAGAGTAACCTGGCTTAGGTTTTATCAAGAACCCTCTGGTGGCTGTAGGGAGAATGGACTGTAGGGAGCTAAGGAGGAAGCTGGCAGGAGGATGCAGCAATAAAACGGTGGAGAGGGGCTAGCATGGGCTCAGGTGGAAGGTGATGGTGAGGTTGAGAGGGTTGGTCTGGATGTATTATGAAGGTAGGACTGTTGGTTTGGCTATATGAAAAACATGCAATGCAGTTGCCCACCCCTTCTCCTGGAAATCCTGTCTCCATTTATCTCCTGCCTTTTCTCTGACCTCACTCTGTTTCTTCTCCCTTTCTTCATTCATATCTCAGGTGTTGGCATCCCCAGGGCCCTGTCCTAAATTCTCTTCTACCTGTGGCCTGCTCAGTTCCTCCTTCCCACATCACCTTAGTTCTTCGGTCACAAAGACCTGCTCCTACCCTGCCCCTCTCTTCAAACCTCTTTCCTCCTTGCCAGCCTGTCACTCCTCCTCTCCTCGGCTCTCACACTCTCAGCTCCAATGTTCCCTCACCCTGCCGGCCAACATGCAGGCCAAACTCCAAACTCCACCATGTGGCACCATGTTCTGACCCTGACCCGATTCTGGTTTCAGCCATAGCCACACGTGCTGTTCTTCCATTCTCAGGATGTGGTAACCTCTCCCACACCTCTGCACTCTCACACACACTGTCCTCTCTGTTTGGAATGTATGTGTGCATCTCGCCAACCTAGAAAACTCTGACTCACCCTTGAGTATCACTCAGGATGCTTTTGGCCACAAGAAACCCATGCCTCAAAGATATTTATTTTTATTTATAAAAGTCTGGAGGTGAGGGGAGCAGTGTATGTTCAAGGGCTCAACAAAGACATCAGGGACCCAGTTTTCCCCATTCTCCCACATGGCCTCCTCAGCGTGTTTACTTTCCTTTTAGAGTTGTGCTGTTAAAAAGAACTCGAACTACAAATGTGAACATGGATAAATAAGATGTGGAGAGAAGGAAACAAGGTACAAAAATGACACTTACAACTGATATAGTTGTATAAAATGCAAAAATGATGTTCATACAAAAAAAGGAGGGCAATCTGGAGGGCTCTCTGGACCACATATCAGTTATTCATGGTCCCCAAATGGCTGCCAAAGTACCAGAACTATAGAGTTGCAGCAGGAAGTGGGAGAATGGGGTACTAAGGAATTTTCTCCTCATGTGCTTGTCTCTTATCAGGGAGGAAATATTTTTCCAGAAGCCTCCAGCAGACTTCTTGGGCTGATGATTGGTCATGGTCACCCCTTGACCAATTGCAGGCAAATGGTTATGAAAATCATTAACATGGGACAACTATCATTCAGTCTCTGAGAATCTGCATTTTAGCCCCAGTGAACTGTGAGGGTCTTGTTAATAATCATAAAGAAAAAATGACTATGGTGTAGATGCCCAACCAAATCTGTGTGTGCAGTAGGCTGTAATGCCCTCACCCCTGTGACATCTTCACCCCAATCCTCCCTGAATGGACAGAGCCTGAACCCTAGACCGTGTTCCAGTCACTACTGGCTCTGAGTTCAGCATTTCCCAGTCTTTACCTCATGTATTTATCCTTCCAAGATTAGCCCTATCATCCCCATTTCACAGAGTAAGAAACCAAGGCTCAGAGCTGAAAAGAACAGGTAGACACTGAGGATCAGAGGGGAGAATGGACTGACCTGAGATCTCCTAGTGAATTTCTATTCGAGATAAGCTGGCCAGTAGAATTTTCTGTGATGATGGAGATGTTATATGTCTGCACTATCCAATATGGTGGCCACTAGCCTTATGGCTACTGAACACTTAGAATGTGGCTAGTAAGACTGAGGACTGAATTTTTAATTTAAATAGCCACACATGATTAACAACTGCTATATGGGATGATAAAGTGATAGAACCAGAACTGGAATTTTCAGTTCTTCTGCTGATGATAGGAGGTGGATGGTCAGTGGACAGATAGATGGCCTCCAATGTGTGAACTGGAGGTTGCCACATTCTGGCCCTTGCTGGGGTGCTATGGTTGAGAATTTATCAAATGCAATTATAGTCTTGGAAAGGACTTGGCAGAGTGAGGAAATCATTCACTCGCCCCAATAAACTCCTGGAAATTATTCACCCTAAGAACGAGAAACAATGCCCTAGCAATTTGTTCTGCTCAGAAGCATTTGCCCGTGGAGTCCACTTCAACTCACAAGTGACAGATGGTGGGCTACAACCTTTTACCTAAGACCCAAATTGATCCATCAAGGCCTGGGCTCTGGGATTTGAAGTGGGCTGGAGGTCTAGAGACACCATCTAGGTAGTCCTTCATATTACTGCAAGGGAAACTGAGGCTCAAACAGGGATAAGCCAGTGGTAGAGAAGGTGGCACCTTAGGCAATGTGTCTTTCATAGGGCTGAGGACTTGCCAGCATTTTCATTGTGGCCACCTCAGCATTTATTTCTCCCTCTTCCCCACTAAGCAGTGATTATGAGGTGCTGGAGGTGATTGTCTCCATCTTAGCTCCAGCATGAATACTGACTGGCTCAAGCAGATCGGCACAATCTCATCCCTTTCATCATAGTGACAGATCCATGACTGCCTTAGCCAACTAGTGCATAAAGACAAGTCACCCTGAGGGCAGCCAACATTCAAAGAACTGTAGAGCAGAAAAAGTCACAGAGAAACAAAGGTGGAGCCTTGATTAAACCATGCCTGAAGTCATCATGCATTTTTTGGAATTCTTAAAAGTTCTGGAATTTTCTGTTATGTGATCTAATTTATTCCCCTTATAGCTTAATCTAGTTTAAGTGTGGTATTCTATTACTTGCCACCAAAATCACCCTTCCTGATGCAAAATCTAATGTCCATTCTATCATCTACTCTACAAACTCTCCCGCAATATTGGTGATTACTCCCAAACTACAGGTGAAGAGATCCAGAAAGTGACAGAGACTTCTCCCAGGTCACTCAATTTATCATGTGTAGAGGAAATGTGCTAGATCCCATTATTTCACCTAATTCTCACAATGTGTTTGTGAGTTAGAAGTTGCTGCTCTATTTTACAAACAGAAAAACCGAGACTCGGAGATGGAAAGGGACCTGCCCTGCTTCTCATGATAATGCTGTAGAACTGGGAACACATGCCAGTTATTGGGAGCCCCAGTTTAGAGATATTATTTGAAGACTTCTGACAGCCACTGTTTTTTCTCATGAGAATGCTCTAACAAACCTGTCTGAGTATATGGTTGTTTTGTTATTCTGTGTTCCTTCTCTTGTATCTAAAGAACTGGATGGATATTTTTCAGTTGGTGGCTGCACTGAAATAACCTTCTGTATCAGTGATTGCCATGTAACAAACTACCCCAAAATTTAGCAACTTAAAACAACAACCATGTATTATTGCTCATGAATCTATGGTCAGCTGGGTGATTTTCACACAGGCCAGGCTCGATGCTCGGTGACTTCAGTGAACAGGAATTTATTGAAGAGATAGTGGGAGCTCGCAGAGCCATTGGAGTGAGGAAGACTCAGTTTGGAAATTTGGCCAGAATATCCAAGCAAGCTGATGATGCACAAACTCTATTCTACAGTGACACCACCTCTAGGAAAACTTCTTACAATTGTTCATATCCATGGGCTTCAAGGGACACCTAAGACTGGTTTCTGCTATACCATCTGTAATAGTGAAATCCTGAAGACACCTACACATGTATCAGTAAGTTATTACTGCATAAAACACCCCCAAAATTAGTTACTAAAAACATAAACTTGCATTATTGCTCTTGAATCTATGGCTCAGCTGGGAAGTTCTGAGGCATTTACATTTTGGAATAATCATATAGCTGTTAAAATGAATGAACTTTAGCTACAAATGTCAACATGGATAAATATGATGTTGAGACGGGGAAGTAAGGTACAAAAATGATACAACTAATACGTTTGTATAAAATACAAAAACAGTTTTTACATAAAAGTGGGGAGGTGATCTAGAGGGCTCTCTGGAGGACTGGCAGAGACCAGGTGGTCTTCTGCCTATTTGCCTCCCACCTTCTCCTTCCTCAGACTTCTTTAGACTGTAGGTAGCTTTCTCAAGACCCAGTCTTCTACTAGAGCATCTGACCAGTATATTTCAGCTCCATGCTCATTGGGCCATCCTAGGGCAGAGAGAGGGGAAAGATGGTGCCTTACATTTCTATAGTGGGAGGTGGGCACCCCTTTTTGCCTAAAGGGACTCCAGAATGAGAAAGGAGAGGTTTTGCAAGACATATGGGGGAATTAGGAGAGAGTCTGGATGCTGCAAGTAAAAATGATAGTCCTCTCCTCGCTCACATACAGATTCCCCTCCACCTATCACCTCCTCTTGCCTCAGGACATAGCTTTGAGGTCTCCTTCCTAAAGTCTTCTCCGGCTTGCAGTCTGATTCCATACTTCCCTTGTCCAGGTTATTCTAGAGCTATTTGTCTTCTATTCTTCTCTCAGAGTCCCAAGAATTTTTAGTTGTTCTGTATGTATCAAATCTACTGAACAGGATCTAGATTAGAGATATTATTTGAAGACCTCTAACAGAGGTCTTCAGAATAACTGATATGTGGTCCCAGTTCTACAGTATTATCATGAGAAGTAGAGCAGGTCCCTTTCCATCTCCGAGTCTCGGTTTTTCTGTTTGTAAAATAGAGCAGCAACTTCTAACTCACAAACACATTGTGAGAATTAGGTGAAATAATGGGATCTAGCATATTTCCTCTACACATGATAAATTGAGTGACCTGGGAGAAGTCTCTGTCACTTTCTGGATCTCTTCACCTGTAGTTTGGGAGTAATCACCAATATTGCGGGAGAGTTTGTAGAGTAGATGATAGAATGGACATCAGACTTTGCATCGGGAAGGATGTTTTTGGTGGCAAGTAATAGGATCAGATCTACTGAACAAGGCTGAAAGATGATCTGGAAGGAAAAGATGGATGAAGGAAAGGAGAGAGGGAAGGAGAAAGGGAAGGAGGAAAGGAAGGAGGAAAGGGGAAGGAAGGAGAAAGGAGGAAGAAGAGAAGGAGGGAAAGTGGGAGAGAGGGAAGGTAGGTGGAAGGGAAGGAGGAAGGGAGGGAGAGAAGGCAGTTAGATTAGGCCGAAGGGGCTGTACATTCCACTGTGTGTGTGTGTGTGTGTGTGTGTCCCCATACCCAGAGGTGGTCCTGGTATGCAACAGGCCCTTGATTAATTTTGTTGACTGGCTATAGAATTTCATAGGGGAGATGGTCATGATGACTGTCTCTTGATTTTTCTCCACTTTGACACTGAATGTCCTTGTGACACTCACCACAGAGAGTGAAGAACATGGCTCCACTGGGGATTCATCTCTCCAGCAGCTTCCTTCTCTGCATACTCGTCTCCATCCTTTTGCCTTCAGATGTACTCATACCTCTGCCATCAGTGGCCAAAGGGTCACTTTGTCCTTGTTTTCACCAAGTCTCCCCACTGCCACCCTCACTGCTTAGGCTGCTTCTTACAAGCAGAGCCTGAGGCAGGTATTGGGTGCCTGTGGTTTATTGAGGGTGCTCTTGGGGGAAACCTGGAAGGGAGGAAGGGAGGGCAGCAGGAGGAGGCAGTGGAAGAAAACAAATGAGTTTCAGGAGAAGTCTGGGCTCAGCCTGAACCCATGGGCACTCTGGAGAGTGAAGAGCACTATGGAACTACCCCTCATTGGAGTAATTGGAGTAGACCTTGTAACAGTCAATCATTGGTCAATCATTGTTCCTGGGGAGTATGTTAAGGATAAGACATAAACATTTCTGGCATTTATTTCCAAATGCTTGAGGGTACTTCTTCAGTCAAGGAGTGGTTGTGAGCAATTAGCTGGCACCCTCACAGTAGACTGAGGGATAGGTGCCCTGGCCTGTAAGGGGGATCTGGGCTTGGCACTAACAGCACCTGCTGCCCTCACCAATCTGGCCACACCCATGCTCTGGGCCATGCAGGCAGGTGGGGGAGCTCCCTGGCCTTCTGCCCCAGTGCTGTGCAGAATTGGGCCCCTAAGTTTTCTGGAGCCTCAATTTGTTTTCAGTAGAAAGAATGCCTTGGACTAGATGAGAAGCTATTGAGCACATTTTAAAGATTGGGAAGTGTCAAACACTGCTCCGGATTTCTACTCTCCCTTAAAACTAGGATAGTCCAGAACCTCAGGTCCATAATCTTGCAGGGCCATAGGTCAGCTGGCACCCATTCCCCTCCTTTATGGCAGCTGCAGGGCCCCTCTGACTTTTGCAGTCATAGACTAAGTGACCCCACTGGCTTCTGAGCTCAGACATTCTGTCTCTGTATTTTGAGTGACATTTTTTTACTGAGTACTTACCATGTTTGGCACTGCAGCCAGCTACTTTATGCCCGAAGATGACAAGTAATTCTCAACCTCTTACCAGAAAAAAAAGGAAACTGAACTTTCAGTCTGCTGGGAATGGGCACAATGAGAGAGACACACAAATTATAGTGGCCACATTAAGGAGCTGTTTCTAGATTCTCCCACATCCAGGGGACCCTCAAAGCTCTGCTTGCTGTCCAGATCTCTCTCCTGAACTCTAGATCTCCATGTCCTGAGGTTTTCTCTCATTCTCACTGGGATGTGTCACCAGTGCCCCAGACCCAGCACATCTAGACTGAACCTGCATCTCTCTGCGGGAGGGAGGAAGGATGGGGCTTTGGGGCTTTCAGCACGCAATGCCACTTCTGGTGGCTTGTGCGCTTCTGGAATGTCGGCTCCTCCTGGACCCCAGGGGATAGGCATTCTGCAGGCTGAGGCCACATAACGTAGTCTTTCAGCCTGGGGTTGGTTGATGATAGACACAGAACCTGGTCTGACCAAGGCCAGAGCAGGGCTGACTTGGGAAGGGGTCTGGGCTTGTGACTTGTGGAAGGCCT
>NW_006440638.1:1038658-1064763 GCF_000325575.1 Pteropus alecto
GCTGAACATATTTGTATGTGTGTCTATGGGAGTGTGTCAGTGGGACAAGACAGGGACAGGAGATCAGAAAGAAGACTGCTGTTTGATGCAAGCAGGAGGTGATGGTGGTTTGAACCTGGGTGGTTTCCATGGCAACTGAGAGCCAGGGATTGCAGAGAGATGGAGGGGAGAGAACCAAGAGGTCTTGGCAGTAGTAAGGCTGGGAGGGTGGGCTGGTCTGGATGGCTTCCAGGAATCGGCTGGTGTCTGTGGTTGACTTGCAGCTGAGCAGGCAAGGGTCCTAGAGGGAACATAGCCTAACCCACAATTTTTCCTTGGTTGGTCAGCTGTGTCTAGCCCCACAGTAGGAAAGCATTCACTGACCCAGAATGGAGCAGCAAGCCAGCAAGCTCCCAGTGTAGCCTTGCAGGAGGGTGTACCCTCCTGCAGGGCTGTGTACAGGTGCTGTGGCCTGTCCAAGGTTGTGCAGTTGGGCTCAGAGTCTGAGCCATAACTGCTACTCTCTTTGCTGCCTCCCTCCTCAATCTGATCCAGGGGCCCTGGGACTCCTGGGAAGTCAGGAGCCAGGCCCCTTCTCTCTGCCTTAGGGGCCGCACCCTCCCTGTAGCCCAGACTTTGCTTCTCCTGAGTGACCTTCTTCTGGGATCCACATCCAGGAGATGAGCTCAAGTGCTATTCCTGCCCAGTGATGTCACCGGCCCCAGACTGTCCCCTAAGGCTGGAGGACACAGCTCACTTGTCATCTCAGAGGCCCCTTCCCTCGCTTTATCATACACATCCATGCTCTCTCTCACACATACACTTATATACACTCATACATACACCACACACTCTCACACTCACATTCTTACACATATGCCAGAAACGTACAACCTCCCACACCTATGCTTTCTCCCTTGACATATCCTATACTAATCCTCTTGCCTTGCTCGGCCCTAGTACACACACTACTCAGTCACATACTCGTACACACCCACCCACTGATCCGCATTTGCATGTGTGTGCACTCATTACTGCACACTCTCACATCCATGTTCCGACTGATGGCCACCTTAGGATTATGTACACCACACATTCACTATGATCCTGCCAACACGCACACTCTCTTGTCCCTGACCCATTCATCCACCCACAAGTCCACAGCCCAGAGTGTAAATCACCCATGTGCACTCTCATCCCCAAGTTCACACCTGCAAACCTGTATGTTTCCTATGACTGCCCCAGGTAGCTCTGAGAAAGTGAGTGTCACCCAAGGAGGCTGTGTTGCTCCCACCTCTGCAGGGCTGTCCTGGAGTTGGGGAGGAGGAGGCCTGTGACCCAGAGTGTGGTGCCAGCCCACAGGAACAAATATGGGAGAACCCTGGAAAGCCAACCCTAAACCTGTGAAAGGGAGAGTTTTGTCCAGGTCAAAGCTGGCTGGATGTTGGAGTGAGCTACCCATCAAAGGAGGTGTGCAAGCATAAGCTAAACTACTCCTTGTTGGAAAAGGTATAGAATGGCCTCAGCCCAGAGACCCTGGGAGCTGAGTGGGGGGTGGGAAGGAGTAGCTGGGCCAGGTGAGGAGCTCAGGGGTGATGAAGGGGCCCGGCTGGGGCAGGGAAAGGGGCAGGAGGGGGGTGGCTGGAGGGACAGGTAAGTTTGGGGCCAGTGGTTCCAGAGGGTGAGGGCTGTCTCGCCGTGGCTGCCATAACTCAGTCGGGGTGGACAGTTTCCTTTCTCCTGCCTGATTTACTGCCTGCTTTGGAGGGGCGAGGCCCATTCTTTGAACTTCAAAGGGAGCAGTCAGGGAAGCCCTGAAGCCTGCCGAGCCCAGGGGCCTGTCCTCATCGGCTGAGAGAGGTTCCTGGTCTTGTGTCTGCTAGCCACTCCCTGAGGCTTGAGAAGCCTCAGCCTCCTGGTCTGTAAAGTGTGGTCACAGCCACCAGGCCCCTGAGAGGAGGGCAAAAGATTGAGCCAGTGCACTTGCTTTAAATGCAGAGGGCTGTGACACCCAGGGGTCTATTCTAACTTCTCTCCATCCTAAATAGAGTCCTGTAAACTCTATTTAGGATGGAGAGAGGACTTGTCATTTCTTATATTTTTAGGAACTTAAAAAAATTCATCACGTTTATCATCTTCACAAAGATAGAGCCAGGGGAGGCATTCCTATTCCCCCCTCCCTTCCCATTTTGCAGGTAGATAAATCGAGGCCCAGAGACATTAGATCTGCCTCTTACTCACACAGAGAAATCTCTGGCCCTAGTTCCTGCTCTCTCCCTAGAACTATCCCATGGCTTGTGCACCTGGGGTTAAGAGTCAGGCAGTGTATTTGCTGAGTTTTTCATCTCTTTCACTGAAGGATTTACTGGCCTGGGCTCTGTCACCGTATCCTGTGTAACTGCAGGCTGCCCTCCCCAACTCTGGGCCTCAGTTTCCTTATCTGTATGAAAAGGTCGTACACCAGTGCTCTGACACTTATTTGAAAAGAACTCTAATCTCCATAACAGGGGCCATAGTGCTAGGGTCAGACCTACAGATGTGTTTTCTTTGTTATATTCCACGTTATATAAAACATTCAAGACAGGTGTTGGTCGAAGTTAAAAAAATAGAAAGTTTCCCATAAAAATCTAGATTTCCATCTTGTCTTAAAGAATCAGAAACTTTGGTCATACTGGTGTTCCCAACTGCTAACCACTGATTGGAGCTGGGAGCAGTTCCCCATTAGGTAGAGGACATGATCTCCAGTCCCCAAACCCCTTCAGCCAGTGCCCTCACTGATGTGCTCCGCCTGGCTCCCAGAGCACAACTTGACTGAACAGACATTCTTTGGAATCCCTGCTGTGTTTCTTACCTCCTGTGTGACCTTGGGCAAGTTACTTAGCCTCTCTGAGACTCAGAGTGTACTAAAGCACGTGGCACCTGGAGAGGCTCATCACAGGCCTCTTTGGTATTTTGTCTGTGCTTAAGAGACATCATGGCTGATGCAGCTGAGCTTGGGATAGTAGAAGGAGAGCTGAGGGCCTTGCCCTCAAAGTGGACACAGGAGATGAGCTGAAACACAGGAAAGAACCAACATCAGAGGGAGGCAGTGTGCTGTGGGGACTGGCTAGAGCTGCAATGCCAGAAGGGACCTGAGGTTGAGCCTTGGTCCTGACACTTCTCAGCTGTGTTACTTAACCTCTTTAGGCCCATTTCTGTGGGCTGTTAGTCCCTTGAAGCCTCATGACAGGGTGGTTATGGGGATATAAGTGGATTACATGTAGGGGAAGTGCCTGGCATAAACTGGTGCTTGATGAGTACCAGGGAACTTAGGGGCCAAAGAGAGGCACCACTGAAGGAGGGCTGGGCACTGAGAGGGCCTTCTGGGAGACCAGAAAGTTGAGGAGAGTTTTGACAGGAGGGTCTAAAGGTGAGGGTGGAGGGAAGTATGGGAATGAGGGAGGGAAGCTTGGTCAGATTGTGGCTAGTCTGGGGAGAACCGTGGGAGTTCCTGGGGGAAGGGGGGCTGGTAGAAGGCCGAGGAAGTGGTCTGAGGTGTTCAGGTCAAACCTGGCAATGGGGAGTGGGGGAGTTCTTGAGCAAGCAGGACACTTGTTTGTCTTTGAAGTGAGTTGTGTAATAAGATGCACGTAATGCCCCTCTTTTGGGGGATGATAAAATCATTCTTCTGAAAGATATTACTTTGGAGCCCTGAGGATAGCAGTGCCATTGCAGATTGGGTTTGGAATTTTTAACTCAAATACTCACCTGCCCCCCTGGTCCATCCTGGACATCAAGCACTTCCTGAAGACCTGCTAAGGTGAAATGAACCAGAACTTTGGGTTTAAATTGACTAGGGGGTCAGATCCCAACTCCACCCCTGTGTGCTTGTGGCAGAGTTCCCTTGAGACTCTGTTTCCTCATCCATTAAATTCAGAGATGAACCATTTAGATGCTTATATGTTTCCTTTTGGTGTAGGCATGCTCTGGTTTTTCATCTTCAAGGGTGAAAGTGTTTTTGTAGAGGAGGGGAATGGGAGCAATTGCCTCAACCCTTGTGGGGTAGGTTTGAAGTGAGATTTGTGTGGCTGGTTGGGGGACAGCAGAAGGGGGGACCCTCCCAAGCTGTCTTTTGGTGCTGCCATGGTGCAGAAATATACAAAGATATAATGTTCAGCTTTTACTATGTCCTGGGCCTCATCTGAGCCCCAAAGAGTGACATCTCAGGCAGAAATGTATGACCTGCATCCCAAATGCAGCCAAGTGGCAGCAGTGTCCTCCTCTGCTGACTTAGAAAGAGGAGCTGGTTGTACCAGAGGGAAAGTCTCAGTTGGGAATGTGTGCTGTCTCTTAGGAATGATTTGGGGGCCATAAATTTTCAGTAGCGAAGCAATCCTCAGAGTTTTCATAATGCTGAAAAGTTTAGACTTGTCTTGAGGGGTAACAATTTCACCCAAGTAATGAACTAGCTCCAACTATTTGTTGTTGTAGAGATGGATTTTTTTCCCCCTTAAGGTGGAATCCTCCTCAAATTTCATGCTCTGCTTTAACTTGTTTTATTTCACCTGGAACACGAATAAAAATAGCCCATGAGATGTATGGATGATGGAGGGAGGAAGGAGAGCAGAACATTGGCAGAGCGCTTACTAGTGCTGGGCCTGGATCTGGGCCAACAGGGCAGACCCCTCGGGCCAGGCCCTGCACTGGGCTGGGCGGTGCTGATCTCTCCTGCTCCAGGAATCCTCAAGACAGACATCTCAGAGGCAGCTGGCAGCCTGCCCAAAGTCTCACAGGTGGACATTTGGGAGCCAAGATTCAAATTCAGGGCTGTATGACTTGAAAGTTCGTTTTGGGGGAGAAATCCATTCAGGGCAAATCTCTTGAATCCCTACTCAGAACTCACAGTCTGAAGCTTATCTACAGGGGCCAAGATAATACTCTCTCCAGTTGAAGTACCCACTTCCAGTGAGAACAAGATTGCATGGAGGGGATGTTTAACATAGCTGATTCCAGGCTGCTTTGAGTCTCCTCTAGCCCCTTAGAAGCCCTGTTTCCATGCCAACCATTGCTGTGCCACTCACAGGCATTTTTATCGACTCATTAAACCAGGTCTTAAAAGGGTGCCAAAGGGAACAGTTTCTGAGTAGAAGCGGTCATTTGCATGTCATTTGCATATCCCGTAATTTTTCTGGGTTCTCCCAAAATGGGCCAACTGACACAGTGAATGTGTTATCTCTAGAGCCCTACTTGGCTGAATAAAAGGGTCTCAAAATTGTTTTGTATGTTGATGAAGAGGCTGAGGACACTGAGCCCAGAAAAGGGCAGATTCAGGGGCCCCATTGTTGTGCCCCAGTCCCTGCAGGCTGTCCCCGGGCAAGGGCAGCAGGTGGGTCTGAGGGCCAACACAAAGCTGGGTTAAATGAGGAGGGGAGAGCCCAAAGAAGAGAGAGAGTCCCACCCAGAGTTAGCCAGAATGTTCTCTGAGCACAACTGTTGAGACAGAGTCTTTGTTTTTGAGAACAGTCTGCCTTTATTAGCACCATTAGGAGCATTATATATGTTATCTCACATTGTTCTGTGAGTGAGGCATGGTTATGCTATTCTACGGGTGAGGAAAGAGGAAGTCATTTGCTCTATGCCAGATAAGAGGTTCAACTGGAGATGGTAGTGTGTGAATGCTGGGAGAGAGGCAGGATCCAGTGAGCTCAGGAAGCACACAGAGGGCATTCCAGGATGGGACAAAGCTGTGGAAGGAGGTATATTAGTCAGCTAGGGCAGTGTAACAGAGTACCATAGGATGGGCAGCTTAAATTACAGACATTTATTTTCTCACAGTTCTGGAAGCTGGAAGTCTGGGATAAAAGTTTCAGCAGGGTTGGTTGCTTTGAGGAATCTCTTGGCATGTAGACATCTTCACAAGATCTTCCCTCTGTGTGTGCCTGTGTCTTAATCTCCTCTTCTTATAAGGACACCAGTTAGACTGGATTAGGGCTCACCCATATGACCTCATTTTTAGCTTAATCACTTTTTTAAAGACCCTGTCTCCAAATACATTCACCTTCTGTGGTATGTGTGTGTGTGTGTTGCGGGGGGGGGGCGGGGGGGGGTTAAACATCAACATTTGAATTTGGGAGAAACACAACTCATTCCAAAACAGTGAATGTTGTCATGTGGGTGTCAGTAGGAACAAGGAGGAGAAAATGAAGAAGTAAGGGGTGTGTGTGGGAACCTATTTTTGGAAGCCTTGAATGCCATTACCATGTGATGGACATATGCCACAATCTCCGAAACAGAGAGCATATGAGACAAAGGACAAGGGGTGTCTGATACATTTTTTAAGCTAGTGAGTATAACTAATGGAATCACTGCTTTAGAAAGCCAGAGTCCCTGCTGACATTCTTGTTTTGACAGACACTTACCAGGCTCTCTGCTATGCCAGGCTGGACACATGGAGATGATGGGAGTTCTGGGAAACAATTCAAGGGACATTTGGCATCCTTAGTGAGGGATGTTGGGAAGAGGCCTGCATAGATTTTGGGGCAGGCACAGAGAAGGAAGTTGCCATTTCTGCCCGGGAAGAGGGAAGTGTCGTGAAGGCGGCATGGATCAGAACCTCAGAGGATACATAGGAATGTTCTATGCAGAATACAGGAATCCAGGCTTATGGAGCATGGACAGAGGCACCCGTGGGCACCCTCAAGATTCCAAATCTGAAATCTGGCATGCTTCCATTCTTCTTGGGTATACCAATGAGCACATCTCTCAGGCTGGCTTGTACTTAGTGACTGAGTTCTGGTCACTGGGCCACGTGCAGAAGTGACTCATACCATTGGGTGGGGAAATCTCCTAGGAGGATGGAGTCCAGGTGGGCACACCTTGAATGTTCAGCTGCTATTTGTACTATGGCCTTATTTTCAAGACCACCTGGAATTTGCCAACCCCAGACCCCAACAGCCCCACAGACTTATCCAACCTCCACACTCAGGTCTGCAGGGAGCACTGGATTTGAGACAGCTTGGCTGAACCTTCCCATTTCTCAGATGATGAAGTGGTGGAGCTGAGAACCATAGTGAATACAACAGAGAGGTGAATGGTCATGGTGCCCACTGTGGCTTTAATTCTCAGTTTGAGTCCTGGCCCTATTGTGTGTCCTCCATACAAGTCAGTGTCCATCCTGAGAGCCTGCCCACCTGACCTGCCTTGCTCCAGAACTGTCATCCCTGGGTCCCTGCAATGCTTGCATTAAATGATCCAACTAAGGGTGCTCCTGTTATTCATTCCCAAACATTTTCTGAGACATGACTGTGTGCTGGGCTTTGTGTCATATGTTGGAGAGATCCTCTCAGAACTGACAACCTCTGAGGAACATGCACAAATGGACACAAAGGTATAACCTATAGGGAGGTGGGGAGGACTAAAGAGATGGGTAGGTTCCTCAGTGAAATGGGAGCCATAGGAAGCTTGAAAGCAGGAGTACACATTCTGATGATGCTTTTAAAAGATCACTCTTATTGCTGAATGGAGGAGAGATTGCAGGAGGTAAGAGTGGCTGTAGGGAGACCAACAAGCCCTAAAAGAGGATGGCAGCCAGGACTAGGGCACTTAGCAGTGGACCTGGAAGGAAGCCCTGGCTTGGGAAGAAATTTAGAGAGCAATTAAGTCAGTAAGACTTGGTAATGATTTGGGGAGAGTAAGAGGAGATAAAGGAGTTACAAGTGATCTAGGATACTGGCCTGGACTCCTTTGTGACTAGAGGAGCCACTTACTGAAAAGAGGAAGAATGAAGCGTAACAAATTTATAGTTCACTCCGGTACATGAAAGATTAGAGATGCCTTAAGGGACAAAGAAAACAGGCATTTGGATATGCAGGTCTGAGGCAGAGAAGAGATCCTTTCTCTCTCTTCCTTATTTCTTCCACAGATACCTCTTTGATGCCTTCTCCATGCCTATTTCTGAGCTGGAGAAGGAGAGTTTCTTCCTGGAATTCTAGAGCTTGTGGTCCACTGGGGTCCCTGTTTGCCCCATCGGCAGTATCACGTAAGGTGTAGGCTTAGCTGCTGGGATAAAGAACTCCTAAAACACAGTGGCTTAAACAAAACAGAGTGAGTGAGATGGAAGACATTGGGAGGGTTGGGAGCAGGTTGATTACTTCTTTCGCTTTATGCTCCAGTAAGGTGTTCTGGGTTTAGGAGGGGACTTTGGCATTCTCAAGACCTCCATTTCTGAGTTCAAAGTGATTGCTCCCATGCTCATTTTCTCTCATTCAGCTGAGAAGGAAAAGAGCAAGGGGAAGGCATGCCCAGTCCTTTCATGGGCACCGTTACAGGTGGCCACATTACTTTGGCTGACTTCCCACTGACTAGGACCAATTTAATGCCCACAGATCTATGCTACAATCTAATACTGCAAGGGAAGCTAGAAGATGCGGTTTCCAGGGAGATGACAGAGTGGCCATGTTCCAGATAACCTTTAGAGAGTTCTTATTACTGGGAAGAGGGAAGCGTGGAGACTTTTGTACAGTCCATGATCTCTGCTTTATAATCTGGATGTTGAAAGCCATGCAGTACCTCTGGGGTGATATCCCTCACATGGTGCCCAAGATGGTGTGTAGCAGAGTATTTTAAGGTATGGAGGGCCCTCTGGGAACCGCAGGTGGTTGATTTCAGCATGCTGGGTGGCTTCTGACTCAGTCTTGCCAACCCGATTATGAGGCCTTGTTGGAAATTCTGCTGTGTACCTTTATGAGGCAGAGTCCCTGAATCCCCTCAACAGTAGCCCTATCAGGTGTTCCTCTAACCTGACTTGCACATCTACCCTGATTGAATGTTCTCTCCCTTATGAGATGCTCGCTCCCTTATGGACACCCTTTCATTTCTCTGGACTTCCTGACTGAGAGAAAGCTCTCGTCCTAAGGAATTCTGATATCCTCCTGTGGACATCTACCCAATCTCCTCCCTCCCCAGTTGTCAATTCCAGTTCTACTCTCTGCTAACGTTTTCCCTGGGACAATCCTGCAGAAATTTGGGAGTGAACAATGGAGACCTCTAAAATTGCTTTTCCATCAGTAAAAGAAAGAGCCATGTATTGCTGTCCAAGATTCCTGGGGCATTCAAACCCTCCTGGGCAAGGTCTTCTCCCAAATACCTATGTGCTGTGATGCTGAAAGAGGCATTGTGGGTGGGCTATGTCCAGTTGTGTGAACTTGGACAAGTTGCCTCATCTCAATGGGCCTCACTTTCCCCTTTTTAAGGTGGGAACTAGCAGTTCAAAGATGAGTCTGATTCCCACCTCTGGCATTTATTAGCTCTTGACCTGGGGCCAGGTGTGCCACCTATTTAGGCCTTGGTTTCCCCATCTTTAAACTGGAGGTAATGATGAATAGTGCTAACCTCACAGAGATGTCAGGAGGCTTGAGAAGCTCAAGCTTGTAGAGAAGTTAGTATGAGGCTGGGCAAAGGGGGAGCCTCTGGAGCTATGCTATTTCCAAGTGGTAACCAGATTTTTTTTCCCAGATGGCTTGTGCTACCCCTTGGCTCTTTTCTACCTTTTCTTCCCTGCCCTCAATTCAATGAACCAGCATCATTCTAGTTTTTGAGCTTCAAAAGCCTAGATACACTGGGAATGGAAAGTCTCATGGGAGGCCTTTAAAAAGGTAGTGAAAGTTTACTATGTGCTGAGCACTGTTCTGATTATTCTGCACACGTTATCTCCTGGAATCCTAGTGCCAATCTATGAGGCAGATACCCTTATTATTTTATTTCGTGGATGAAAGAAGCGAGACACAGAGTGGTTATGTGTGCCGCCCAGGGCTACATAGCTAGTGATGGCAGAGGCAGTGTGACTTTTGGGCTCCTGGATTTTCCCCCCTGTACAGTTATGCGGTGTGATTCAGTATGAGTCAGAGTCCCCAGCAGCCTCTCTCAACACTGAGGGAGGTTTCCCAGGTTCCAGAGCATGGCGAAGACTCTCCAGGCACTCAGGTGGTTCAGTGGACCTTGATAGTAGATGGGCTTGGTCTGCCGCCCATAGTAGCAGTGGCTGATAGAGTGGCAGGGGACCAAGAGAAGGCACACAGGAGCTGCGGGGGAGAGCAGGAGAGATGCTGGCCTAATGGGTCTGGAGGTAGACTGGGGAGGTCTTACCCAAAATAGAACCGGATTGAAGGGTTCACACCTCCAGGGTTCCTGGGGGAAAGGTGGGCACACCTAAATTAACTGATATTCAATTTCTGTCAGAGTAGAACTCAAAAAATAAATTAGACATATAAAAAATTCTTTTAAAAAATTTCTTGAACATCAGAGGCTGTGGATTGTCATCCAGGATTTATGCTCAATATATGTCCATGATTGTTGTCTTATTACTGTTATCGCACAACTGTGGAGGCAAAATGAAATTGTGTCCACGTTGTATACATGTGTATATGCATATGCCTTTTGGTGTGTGCAAGTGCAAGAATGCCTTCTGTGGTGTGTGTGTTGCCTGCACCTAGACTGGCTGTGCACAGAAACTCTCTCTCTATGACCCCAGCCCCCAAAAGGCTGTTTTGTTTCTCACCCTTTCATATTCAAATGCCAGTGTGGCTCCCAGCATGCCCTGGAGATTTATGGGTTGATTGTGTATTGTTGGAGAGGGGTGAGTGGATGAGCTCATCACTGGGCTTGTGATGGTAATTCTTGCCTGAGCCTGGACTACGGGCTACATCCGCCTGCTTCAGAGGGCTCACCCCACTCCATGCCTGTCATTGTCTGGGTGCCCAAGCCATTCATTGAATCCAGAAATATGAAAGAATATCAATGACAACAACAGCTGACATCTATTTATTGGGAGTGACTCTGTAGTAGACACAGTACTAAGCCCTCTTTTTGTTTCACCTCTTTGTAGCTCTATTTTAATGAAGGAGGAAACTGAGGTGAAGATGTCCAAGGGCAGACAGCTACTAAGTGGAAGGATTAGAACCCAAGCATATGGTCCTCAGAGACCTCACCTCATCTACCACACTGGCTGCTGTCCTCCTGGCTAGTGCCTGGCTAGTAGTGGGCTAATGGTATTGGGTGGAAAGGGCTGAGCCCCTCTGAGAGGCTGAGTGCCCTCCTTCTCTCTCCCTGTCAACCCTAATTTCTGCGTAGGCTCTCTCTCCCTCATCTGTGCCATTCTTTACCACATTATTGCTTGCCTTAGTCCTGCCTAGTCCCCTGTGTCTTGGACCCTGCTCTACCCTTGGGCCTGGCCTCTTGGCTTCTTGGAGGCTCTCCCATCCTCAGTACAGCTGCTGGGGTATCCTTCCTAAAACCTCCACTACTCCTTGGCTTATGCTTGTGCTTGAGTCAAAGCTCAAACTTCTCCTGGCATTTAGAGCCCTTTTAGAATCTAGTCTTGTCCCCCAGCCTCAGCAGCACTGTTCTGGGGCAAGTGGAGCAGGCAAAGGACAGAGTCAGGACTAGTACTGAGTTCTTCTATGGGAGCAACATGTAAGCGGGACTGGATTTGGATCTGAGCCAAATGGTGGGAGGTGGCCATTCAGGCAGGAGCAGCTGGGAACGGCGGCTCCCACCCTCAGCTACAGAATGGCTCAGCTGGAGGCTGCTTAGGCACTGACCCTTAACACCCTGGGCCTCTCAGATGTCTCTACTCCAGCCCTGCCTGTAGAGGGGAGGAGAGGGTCTTTCCATAGGTCCAGGCTGTGGGCACACAGAGGAAGCCAGAGATTCATGGACCCAAAGGGCTGGGTGGCATCTTGCCATGGGGTGGACAGAAAGGTGAGGTGGAGTGGAGCTCTGGAGTCAGATACTCTTGGGTTCTTCTCCCTTCTCTACCAACTGTAAAGTCAGCAAACCTCTTGGTGCTTCAGTTTCCTCATATGAGAAATGAGAAACACCATCGCATCGCAGAGTTACTGCTAATGTCAAGAGGTTCCACTGGAGAAGGGCCTAAATTGAGAAGGGCTAATTCTATTTCTTTTAAATAAAAATGGCATTTCTGTAAGAGGTTTTTCTCAGTGGAGTTCTGGGATGCCATCTCCTTTTACCCATGTGATCTCTCTGAGCCTCAGTTTCCTCATCCATAAAAAGGGCATAGTAAGAGTCCTTGCTTTGATATGGTGGTCTGAGGATCAAATGAGGTAAAGCTGTGAGCACATAGCAGGTGCTTGACCTCCTTGAGCGTGCTTTTCCCACCAGCCAGCCTGCCTGCCTTCACCTGTGCTTTACTGGGGCTTGGATGTCAAAGAGGTGCCTTCACTGTTCTGCTAGTGTAGAGGGAAGAGGGCTTAGGGATCCTGTTACTGCTGAATGGGTCCAGCTTCCTCACAGCAGGAGTCATATTAATCTCAGCAGGGGAGATCACCATCTGACCAAACAGTAGGGAGTGGTGGCTTGCTACTGGGCTTCAGAAGAATCACACAACATCACAGGCTCCCTCTCAAATACTTACCAACAAACTTGCCTGGCCAGTCCAGCCCTCTCTAGCCTCAGTCTTCCCAACTATATAGGATCTCAGTTTGTCTTCTCCAGGTCACAAGACTGTGTGATCTAAGGTCTAGGTGGAAACGGGTGGACTGCCCACACTCCAGCAACTCTGCTTACTTTAGATATTGAGAAACTGAGGCCTGGTGAGGGAAGATAAGTCATCCAAGATGACTTAGCGAGCCAGGAGCAGGACTGGGACTTAGATCCAGGTCTTTGAGTTCAGTGAGCAGCCAGGGTGCCGGTGGATGCAGTGAGGGTAGGTTAGAACCATGGGCACAAAGGACAGGGGCCCAGGAGCCAGGGAGCATCAACCAGGAGAGGAGGTACCTCATGAAGAGGGCAGTTCAGCTGAAGGAGGACCTTGGCATACCCTTGCTTGGACACCATCCCCGGCTCCCCCCGCTTGTGGGGCCAGCCAGGCTTCCAAAGCAGCACTGAGGTTGTAAACAGTTGACCTCACTCACCTCTCCACTGCCATCTCTGGGTGTGCCTAAAGCTCCAGTCTCACTGAAGTAGGCACCCTGCCTGGAGAAAATCCTGTATTTCTCTATTTCCAGGCCATCACTCATGCTGTTCCCTGGTCTGAAAGGCCCTTCACTCTGGCTTCCTCCCTGCTATTCCTTGAAACCGCCCAACACAGTCTGCCTCAGGGCCTTTGCATTTGCCATTCCCTCTCCTTGGAGTTTTCACTGAAGGTATCCTCAAGGCTGGCTCCCTCTTGTCACACAGAACTTCACTCAAATGTCACTGTTCAGGAAGGCCTTCCCTGACTGCTCTAAGTACAATAGCCCCCACGGTCACTCTCTGTCCTTTACTCTGCTTTTTTTTTTTTCTCTAGGCACTTTTGTATCTTGGTATATACTTATTGCCTGCCTTCATGCTGGAGTATGAGGTTCAGGAGGGCAGAGATTGCTTCTTGTTCACCACTGTATCCCCAGTGTAGGTGCACAGTAGCCCCTCTTGGAAAACAGCTATTTGAATGAATGACTAACCTTTGAATGTGGCCCTCATCATAATGCCTTGTCGGCATCTTTTTATCTATTTCTCTCATCAAATAAACTGGGAACTTCTTTAGGGTAGGGGAAACATTGTCCTTCTGTATCCCTGGCTCCTGTTCTCAGGTCTGGGTCAGACACATGCTTGAGGATCACCAATAAATAAAGTAAATGTAGCAGCTTGTTCAAGGACAGCAACCACAGTTCTCTCCATCATGGTACCTAGGCCCCTCTACAGTGGGACTTGTCCCCACCTTTTCCACTGGTGGGGTTCATTTTCCCTCCCTTTGGCCATGTGACTTTCTTTGCACAATAGAATGCGACAAAAGTACTGGTCGAGCCAGTTCTGAGGCTATGCCTTAAGAGGCCTTGCAGCTCCATCTTTATGCTCTTGGAATACTGCTCTCAGACTGGCATGGATGGAAGCTCACCTGTCAACCGGGGTGAGGGGAACAGATGCTCCAGACAACAGCCAGCACCAATTGCCTATGGAACCTTCTAGCACAGCTGAATGGAGCTGCATGAGTGAGCCTAGGCAAGACCAGACAAAGACATGCCGAGATTTGCCAATCCATAGAACAGAAAGAAATAATAAATAATTGTTGTTTTAAGCCACCATGTTTTGAAATGGAGTGTGTTACACAGTAACTGATAACAGGTAACATTCCTGATTAGAAGTCCAAGACATTCTGAGATGCTGTGGGACGAAACTGGATTTGGAAGAGTGTCTGGAATCTCACAGCAGGCTGGCCTGCTGGTGATGCTCCTCCCAAAGGGAGGAACAGGAAATCTGATTATTCATTCATTCATTCATTCATTTGGGACTGTTTTCTGCTCATTCCAATGCTGTAGGCTGAGGATCCAGAGATGGATCCCCAGCTTCTGTCTTTAAAGTGCTTCTTATGAGGCAGATGGACAGAAAAGTCATCAACAACAATGTGAGGTGGTGAGGGCTGTGATAATAATAGTGAGAGTGGTTATGCCGATAATAACTTATACAATAATATTAACAAGTTAATTGTGCACCATGTCTCAGGAACATTTCTAAGTACTTTACATGTACTCTCTCATATAATTCTCACAACAGGCCACAGCACGAGGAGCAAAGTCTTGTTATTTTCAGTCCCAGTTTATAGATGAGGAAACTGAGGCACTGAGTGGTTAGAAAACATTTCTTGGGTAAGAAAGCCAGTAAGTGGTGGGCCTCAGTGCAATGAGGGAGTCCAGAGAAAGGAGTGATTATATCTACCAGGGGACAAGGGAAGGTTTTTCTAAGAATGAGCCATTTGATCTGGTCTTTGAAGGATACATAATGGTCCACCAGGCAGAGAAGCAGCAGGAACAGTGTGTGCAGGCCTTAGGCAAGAGGAAGAAGCTAGAGGTGGCTCAGCCAGGGGCATCACACTGGAAATCATGGGTCTGCCTTGTTCCCTGGCACAGGAACCCGGCAAGAGAGGAAACCACAGCCTGAGAGACAGTAACAGGACCCAGGAGGGCTCTGCGCATGGGCTGAAAAACCATCTCTACAAATGAACTTCAGTCTAAACAGAAGAGAGAGTGGGGCTGCTGAGACAGACCGCTTTCCCAGCCATCCCAGGATCCTGGTCCTCTGTGAGGGATAGGGATGGAGGCTGAGTCCTGTGCAGAAGAGCAGTATGGAGGGATGCAGCTTTGGGTGACCACGGTCTCCTATATATTCACTATTTATTTATTGACCATTTTGTCATAGGGCAATATAATTTTCCCTCAAAACTGGGATGCTTTGAAAACAAATGGGGTACTAGTAATAGTTGCCCTAAGATGAAAGGTGTATGTAAATCAGGATGTATGGTCATACAGCATACATGGCATCTTCTGTGAGCTTTACAATTATTAACTCATTTAATTCTCCTGACAATTATCATAAAGGGGGTTGCTGTTACCTCCATTTTCCAGATAAGGAAACTGAAGCACAGAAAAAAGAAAGTCTCTTATACCACCACCTACTTTATGTTAGGCACTGAGCTAGCTAACCCTGGCAACAGATATAGGATATTTGGGGAACCCCAGTTATAAATGGAGAAACTGAGGCTCCAAGAACCAACCCAAGTCCAAATGATCCCCAATCAGCCTTTCTCGCTGCCTGACTGGCTCTCCTTGCTATATACATTCAAAGCCAAATTTCCTGCATGCCGGTTTTTCTCTTTTCTTTTCCATTTATCCAATGGATTGTTGCAAGAAGAGAAGTATGTCTCCAGTAGGAAAATGTGTGTATTCTTTTAAGTGAGATGAGAACAATAGGGAAGGAGGAGGGGCCTGCCATGTGGGTGGGGTGAGAGGAGTGGACAGTTGACAGTGGAACTGCTGAGTTGGACCTCTTGGCTGAGACACCCACATTCTCTCTCTTTCTCTGTCTCTGTCTGTCTGTCTGTCTGCCTGCCTCTCTCTCTCTCTCTCTCTCTCTCTCTCTCTCTCTCTCTCTCCCGCAAATAAGTGCACAAAGAATGCTCCTGTAGATAGGGAAGGCTTTTCTAAGGGATTCCATCACTCAGGGCTGAGTTCTGGCCTCCTGTCTGCCCTGTCAGTCATTGACTCACTTTCTGTGAATTTGTGTAGTTCCCTTTCCTCTCTTGGCTTCTGTGTCCCATCTGGAACTTCAGGAACTGAGACTCAAAGCTCTCTTAGAGCCTAGGGCTCTAAAGCTGGCTGCGTAGTAGTTAGAGACTATGGATTCAGGATTATGTGGCATGGCTTTAATTCCAAACTCTGTTCTTTCAGATGTGTGACCTCAGCAAATTTTCAACCTGCTTTTATGTGCCTACCTGGAAAACAAGATGATGATAATGCCAACAACAATGATGATGCCTCACTGGGCTGCTGTGCAGATTAAATGAGTGAATATATGAAAAGTACTTAGAACAGTGCCTGGCACAGAAGAGGAGCTGTGTCGTGTTTGTTATTGTCTTCTAGGGTGAACATGAGAAAAGAGACTCAAAGGCAGGGAGGGAGGCAGCTCAGGATTATGGTCCTTAAATTGAATGCTGACTCTAGCCAGCTCCTTATCTTCAGGCCAGGGACTGGGGTTGGCTGGGGCCACGGGCCTGGAGGAAATGACTGGTGGGAAAGTCTGGCTGTGGGCAGGTCCAACCTGGCCAGGCACCAGGAACAGAAAGAAAATTGTGCACTGAGAGGAGCCTCACTGACAGAGGGAGCCATGCCTGACACCTGCTGAGAACCAGGGCTGGCAGTGGAGGGTGGGAAGTGGGAGGTGTGCCCAGGAATCTGGCTCCACTGCTGCGACCAGAGCTAGGGGTGGGAAACGAAGCCCTCTGCTAGTCTGATGCCTCTCTAACTTCAGCCATTTGGGTGTCACCTTTGAGATTTTGGCCTTATAAATGAACATTACTATAATATTTCATGCTCGTCTTAATTTTAAATTTACTTTTTTATTTAATTTTTTTCTGGATCTTAGTTATATTCACATGGTTCAAAAATCAAAAAGTTTCGTAAATACTTTGGGCAGAGTCTGCCTCCATCCCTGACTCCTGTCACCTTACCCCTCCCCCTGGACCATGGCCATTTCTCTACATCAACAAATACAATGTATTTAATATATTTTCCTTATTAAAAGACAATCCAAAGCAGGCAATACACCCTGTCCTACAATATATACTTTTGTCACATAATATTATTTTTTAAATCAACTTTTCTACTAAAGTGAATTTAAGTGAAAAAATATCCCACTACTTCCTGTAAACAGAAGTTAGCCATGACAATAAGCACATGGCAATAGAGCAAGGCCAATAAATCCAGCATGGTTCTATTGTTGGTGGGGACCCTGAGATCAAGATCTGCCTTGTCTTTCTTCCAGAGGGAGTAGTAAATGTTAAAGGGAAGTTGAGACACCCCTACCTTGGAATTTGGTGTATTCAATGCAGTACTGCCATCCTGTAGGTGGTGTTAGCCCGCACTTTGGGAAAGTCTCATCTAGTCCAAAAGCCTCGGTATCTTAAAGAGGGGCTAAACTGAGGCTCAGAAAGCAGGGGAGGACTTAAAATGATCCAGCTAGTTGGTGGCAGAGCCTGGAAGAAACCTCAGGTCCCTGTTTACCCCCCTTGGGACAGGTTGAATGTGGTTTGTTTAGGAACAAATGTAACCACTACTTCTCCTGTCTCTGCTCCTCCCCCACCTCAAGACCATTTAGTCAATCTCTGCTATTTGATCTAGGCCAATATAATTTGCTGGCATATAATTGTTCATAGTATTCCATTGTATTTCTGTGAAGTCAGTAGTAATGTTCCACTTTTATTTCTGATTTTAATAATTTGAATCTTCTATATATTTTTTTTTGGCCAATCGATCTAGCAGTTTGTCAATTTTGCTGAAATTTTCCAAAGAACCAGCTTTTGGTTTCATTGATTGTTTTTCTATTCTCTACTTCATTAATTTCCTTTATCATCTTTATTATTTCCTTTCTTCTGCTTGTTTTAAGTTTAGTTTGCTCTACATTTTTCAGTATCTTAAGGTGAAAGATTAGTTATTTATTTGAGATCTTTCTCTTTTTGAACCTAGGCCTTTCAACTATAAATTTCCATCTTTAGTTGCATCCTATAAGTTTGAAAATGTTGTCTCTTAATTTTCAGTCATTCAAAGTATTTTCATTTCAAAAATGGTACATATATGTATAATAAAATATTACTCCGCTGTAAAAAAAAATGGAATCTTACCGTTTGCGATAACATGGGTGGACCTAGAGGGTAATATGCTAAGTCAAACAAGTCAGACATAATACGACAAATGCAATATTATTTCATGTATATGTGGGATCAAAGAACAATATAAACAAAAACCAAGATGGAAACAGATCTATAGATACAGAGGACAAACCAATGGTTGCCAGATGGAGTGGGGGCCTAGGAGGAAGAGGTATAATTGGTAGTTACAAAATAGTCATGTGGATGTAAAGTACGGCATAGGGAATGTAGTCAATAATATTGTAATAACTATGTATAACTATGGTGCCAGGTGGTTACTAATTGGGGATATAGCTTTGTAAATTATATATATAAATATTTAACCACTATGCTGCACACCTGAAGCTAATATAAAATAATACCGAATGTCAACTGTAATTGAAAATAAATAATTAATTTAAAAAAGTATTTTCATTTTCAAATTATTTTCTAATTTCCTCTGTGATTTCTTCTTTGACGCACTGGTTATTAAGGAGCATGTTAATTTTCCCATATTATTGAGTTTTAAAAATTTCTTTCTGTTATTAATATTTAATTTCATTTTATAGTGATTTGAGAACATACTTTGCATTATTTGCACCCTTTTACATTTATTGAGGTTTGTGGACTAGCAGAGGGGTCCCCAATCTCTGGGCCGTGGACTGTTACGTGTCTGTGGCCTGTTAGGAACCAGGCTACACAGC
Organism: Pteropus alecto; assembly: GCF_000325575.1. Classification (NCBI taxonomy): domain Eukaryota; kingdom Metazoa; phylum Chordata; class Mammalia; order Chiroptera; family Pteropodidae; genus Pteropus; species Pteropus alecto. The sequence continues at coordinate 1,057,493 of NW_006440638.1, forward strand.
AGGAGGTGAGTGGTGGGTGAGTGAGCGAAGCTTCATCTGTATTTGCAGCCACTCCCCAGCACTAGCATCACCGCCTCAACTCCATCTCAGATCATCAGGCATTAGATTCTCATAGGAGCATCAGTCCTTGATGCCAAAAAGGTTGGGAACTGCTGGCCTATCATATAGATTGCCCTGGGGAATGTTCTATGTGCACTTGGGCAGAATATATATTCTGCTGTTGTTAGGTGGAATGTTCTATAGATGTCTCTTGGGTCTAGTTGTATTATAGAGTTGTTCAAGTCACTTATTTCCTCTTTGATTTTCTGCCTAGTTGTCATAGTCATTACTGAAAATAGGATATTATAATGCAAATTTTATTGTTGTATTGTCTATTTTCAACTTTAATTCTGTCACTTTTTCCTTTATTGGGATTCTGTTGTTAGGTGCACATATGTTTGTTTGTTATATCTTCTTGATGAATTGACTATTTTTTTAATTCATCTTTTCTCTAGGAAATTTTTTTTAAAGAAAAATAAACTTTTATTTATCACTAATAGTTGGGTTTTCTGTTATTTGTATTGGGCTTTCTGTTATTTGCATTCTGAAGCATGGTTAACTGATAAAGAAGAAACTATTAACTTTCTTCATTGCTTAAATTGCTGTAATAACCATGCATTATTATTGTAATTTTTTCTTCTTTCAGGTTTTTTAAAATTTTTATTTTTTAATTACAGTTGACATTCAATATTTTATATTAGTTTCAGGTGTACAGCATTGTGTTAGATATTTATCTAATTTATTAAGTGATCCCCCTGATTATTCTAGTATCCACTTGGCACCATACATAGTTATTAAATATTATTGACTATATTCTCTATACTGTACATCACGTCCCTGTGACTATTCTGTAACCACCAGTTTGTACTTTTTGATCTCTTCAACTTTTTCACTCAGCCCCCCTGCCCTGATCTGGCACTCACCAGTTTGTTCTCTGTATCTATATGTCTGTTTTTATTTTGTTTGTTGGTTTATTTTCTTTTTTTAGATTCCATATATAACTGAAATCATATAGTATTTGTCTTTCTTTGACTAATTTCATTTAGCATAATGCTTTCTATGTCATTGCAAATGATAAGATTTCATTTTTTTTTTTTATGGCCGAGTAATATTCCATTGTAAATATGTACCACCTCTTCTTTATCCAATTGTCTATTGATGAGCACATAGGTTGCTTCCATATTTTGGCTATTATAAATAGCGCTGCAGTGAACATAGGGGTGTGCATATCTTTTAGAATTAGTGTTTTGGTTATCTTTGTCTAAATAACCAGAAGTACATTTGCTGGGTCAAACGGTAGTTCCATTTTATTTTTAGAGGAAACTCCAAACTGTTTTCTATAGTGGCAGCACCAATTTGCAATCTCACCAACAGGTCATGAGGGTTCTCTTTTCTCCACATCCTCTCCAACACTTCTTATTTTTTGATTTATTGTCTTTTTGATTTATTGATAATAGCCAATTTGACATGTGTGAGGTGATAGCTTGATATGATTTCAATCTTCTTAAATTTATTGAGACTTTTTCTGTCACCTAATATGTTGTCCATTTTGGAAAATGTTCCATGTGCAGTTGAGAAGAATGTATATTCTGCTTTGGGATGAAATGTTTTGAAAATATCAATTAACTCCATCTGGTCTAATGTGTTATTTAAAGCTTCTGTTTCCTTGTTGATTTTCTATCTGGAAAATCTGTTTATTGGTATCAATGGGGTGTTAAAGTCCGTTCTATAATGGTATTACTGTTTATCTCTCCTTTTATATTGACCGATATTTGCTTTATATATTTAGGTGCACCTATGTTGGATGCATAAATGTTTACTAGGGTTATGTCTTCTTGTTGGATTTATCCCTTTATCATTATGTAATGTCCTTGTCTTTTTTATAACTTTTGTTTTAAAGTCTATTTTGTCTGATATAAGTATTGCTACCCCAGATTTTTCATTTCCATTTGCATGAAATATCTTTTCCCATCCCTTTACTTTCAGTCTGTGTGTCTTTTGATCTAAAGTGGGTCTCTTGTAGATAGCATATGTGTGGTCTTGTTTTCTTATTCATTCAGCCACCCTATGTCTTTCGATTGGAGTATTTAATCCATTTATATTTAAATTGAATATTGATAGGTTCATAGTTATTGCCATTTTATATTTATGTCCCCCCCCCCCCCCCTCTCCTTTTTACAGAAGTCCCCTTAACATTTCTTGTAATTCTGGCTTGTTGATGATGAATTCCTTTAACTTTTTCCTGTCTGGAAGCTCTTTTTCTAACCTTCAATTTTAATTACTAGCCTTGCTGGGTAGTGTAGTCTTGGTTGTATATCTTTGCATTTCATCACTTTGAATATTCAAGTAACATTTTTTGTTTGTTTGTTTTAAAGTTTATTTTGTCTGATATTAGTATAGCCATTCCAGCTTTTTATGGTGCTGTTTATTTGGTATATTTTTTCATCCTTTTACTTTCAATCTATTTGTATCTTTAAATCTAAAGTGTTTTTCTTGTAGATAGCATAGAGTTGGATCTCATTTTTAAAGTACAGTCTGAAAATCTCTTCCTTTTGATTGGACTGTTTAATCCAGTCACATTTATGGTATAATTAACATGGTTGGATTTACATATGCCATTTTACTTTTTGTTCTCTATATGTCCAATGTCTCTTATGTTCCTCTAGTCTTCCTTTCCTGCTTTCTTTTGCATCTAGTGAATATTTTCTAATACTGTTTAATTATTTTAATCAAAACAATTCTTTAATCATTTTTTACTATATATTTTTAGATTATTTGTTTAGTGGTTGCTAAACAAATGTATAGAACTTACTATATACATCTTAATTTTTCAGACTAAGCTTCAGATTTATACTGACTTAATTCCAGTGAGAAATAGAAATGTTACTTCTATGTAGATCTATTCTCTTTTCTCTCTTTTTTTTTTTGTGGTATTATTTTTGTACATATTATATATATAAATACTACAAACCAAACAGTATATTCTTAAAATTATTAATTTATATAATTGTATGTCTTTTAAAGAAGTTAAGAGAAGAAAAGTGAGCAAGGCCATTTGGCCTTTTGGATCTGTGGGATTCTGGATTCTGATCCATGGATTCAACCAACTGCTGATAGAAAAAGTACTTTTGATCTTCACTTGGAAATATATATAGGGGCTGACTGCATTGTTCTATACTATTTTATATAAGGGACTTGAGCATCCATGGATCTGGGTGGCCACAGAGGGATGACTGTATATGTTTGTAGTTTTTGTCATGTTAACCTTCTTATTTCTCATTTATGGTTCTTTACATTTGTTCCTGTGGATTTGATTTACCATCTGGATTCAATTCCTTAGTCCAATACAGCTTTGCTCTCACCCAACTTCTTGTGCTGTTATTGACAAATATATTACACTTCTTTACCTTTTGGTTCAACAGTACATTATATACATATTACTTTATATAATTATTTTTAAAATAAGTTAATAGAAGAAAGGGGCGGAAACATGCACTTATACTTCTTTTATAATTACAGTTACATTTACCAGTGTTTTTTTTTTTTTTATGTGGATTTAAATTATTGTCTGGGGTCATTTGCTTTCAACTTGAAGAACATCCTTTGTTATTACTTGTAAAGCAGGGTTTCCTAGCAACAAATTTTCTCAGTTTTTGTTTACCTTGTAATATTTAAAATTCACCTTCATTTTTGAAAGATAGCTCTGCTGCATATAGGATTCTTGGTTGACAGTTTTTTTCTTTGAACACTTTGAATATGTTATCCCATTGCCTTCTGGCCTCTGTTTGTGATAAGAAGTCATTAATCTTATTGAGACTCCCTTGTAAATGAGTCATTTTTCTCTTGCTTCTGTCAAGATTTTCTCTTTGTCTTTGGATTTCAGCATTTTCACAATACGTTTGTGGATCTCTCTGTATTTATCCTTCTTGGAGTTCATTGATTTCTTAAATGTGTGGATTAATGTTTTTTCAATAATTTTGGGTAGTTTTCAGCTAAGGTTCTTTGAAAAATTTTCTGCCTTTTTCTCACTTTGTTTTCCTTCTGGTATTCTTATTTTACATATGTTCCTGTGCTTAATGATGTCCTACATTTCTCTGAGAATATTTCTTTTTGTCATCCTTTTTCCCCCCTCTGTTCTTTAAATTTTACAATCTCTATCAATCTATTTCTCAAGTTTACTAATTCTCTCTTCTGCCAGCTCAAAGAAGTTAATACCTGTTAGGGAATTTTTATTTCAATTATTGTACTTTCAATTCCAGAATTTCCGTTTGTCTTTTTAAAAAATAATTTCTATCGTTTTTATCATTTTAATTGATATCCTCAATTTGATGAGACATTTTCATCATACCTTCCTTTACTTATTTATTTGTTATTTTCTTTAATTCTTTGAACATATTCACAATTGCTATTTTGAAGTCTTTGTGTGTTAAGTCCAATAGCTGGTCACTCTCACAGGCAGTTACTTTCGCTTTTTTTTTTTTAATCTCTGGTATATGAGTCATAATTTCTCGTTTCTTTGTATGTATCTTTTTTTTCTTGTTAGAAACTAGACATCTTAAATAATGTAGCAAATTTGCATGCTAGTCCTCATTTTGGGGGCTTGTTATTGTTACTTCTTTTTTACTTATTTTGCGACTTGCTGGATTATCTTACTGAAATTTATTTCTCCCAACTCCTGCAGTGTGTAGCCTGTGATGTCACTCCTCAGGGGGCAGAGCCTTTGATATACCCAGAGTCACTCTCCAATAACAGTGGCTTTTACAGGGATCTCTTTAATTGTTTCTTTCCCTGACCAATCTAATTGATAAGCTCCACTAATTGCTGAATGATTGGCCTATTGTTTTCAACAATGCCCTGGGGCATACATTTCCTCATAGACTGATACAATCAAAACCAGGCTCCTTTGAACAAATTGTTCCTAGGGTCAGTTTTGAGATTTGTTGTGATCTCCAGGAGGGATCTTCCCAGCTTTCTTGTTTCTTGACTCTCTCCAACAAAATAGCTGGCTTATAGTTTAGCCTACATCTCCAATGAATCTATCAATCTCCTCCCAAATGGCTTTCATCACAACCTCCATTCTTTTTGAGTATGCTCTTAGCTGCACTTCTGCACACTTCATTGTACATAAAATATGGTTCTTTGGGGAAAGATTTGGAGCTCTCTTTTTTATGGTCTACTTTTCCCTGAAGGCAAAATCTCTGAGGCACAGTTTTGGTGCTGGGAATGGGACAATGGAAACCTTCTATCTCAGTGATACCCTAAATTTAAGACCTGAATGCTCAGTGTATGGGGATAAGCATCCCCAGGTCTCCACAGCTTGTCTCTTGGTGTGAAACCCTTGCCTAGCCTTGGTGTGAACTGATGCTAGAGTAACCAGGGTCCCAGTATCTCTGTGGATCTATGCCCAAGGCAGAGCTACTATGCCACAGGTAGCTGCACTTGCCTGGTACTTAGACCCAGCAACAGGTTGCTGAGGATAAAATGAGAAATGCTGACATTGTTTACCTCTTGGAACAAAGTCCCTGACTAGGAGCTAACGGGGTGGATAGGGGCAAGAAGCCCTGTGATCTTAGCTGTACAGTATGGAGTGAAGTTTCTGTCTTGCTGAACTGGGAATGGGGAGGATCTTGATTTAAATACTATAGACTCTTGCTATTCTTACTGAATTTTAGAACATTTTCTTGAATAAATGTTTATTCATTTGTTGTATGCCATTAGACTTATTTTCAGTTACTTTAAATAGTTGTTTTTTCCCACAATTTATCTGGAAAGCGATCTGTGAAGCTCCTCATGCTATCATGCTGAAAACAGAACTCACAAAGATATTGTCTTATAATAACTTCTAGAAGCTATATTGCTTTATGTTTTATATTTAGGTCTATAATTCACCTGAATATAATTTTTTAAATATATGATATGAGGTAGGGGTCAAATTTTCTCTCATTTCATATGGAAAAAACTTTTCCCCATTTGTTCAGCAGCTTCATCTTTGTCATAACTTACACGTCCGAATATGGCTGAGTCTGTTCTTAATTTTTTTATATTGTTCTGCTGATCTATTAATCTATAATTGTACTAATAATTACTGAGGCTTTGTAATAAGATTTATATCTACTTTGGCTATTCTTAGCTCCTACAAGTTTAAACAAATTTTAGAATTATCTTGTGAATTTTTGTTTAAAAATCTCTTGTACTTTGATTGGAATTGCATTGACTAATTTTGTAGGAGTAAAGAGTGAACTCTCATTAAACAAGGTTTTTTAGGTCAGGAGTTGGCAGATTATGACTAATTTAGCAGGCTAAATCTGGCCCACAGCCTATTTTTGTGTGACCCTTGAGCTGAATATGGTTTTTACATGTTTAAAGAGTTGTTAAAAAATAATATGCAAAAAAGATTGTATTTTCTGGTTTTGGCTGCTATTGTTTTGTTTATGATTTTTGCATCTGTGTTCATGAATATAATTGGCCTATAATTTTCCTTTCTTATGATGCCTTTGTTGAATCCAGGATTTTGGTATCAAGAGTATGTTGGCCTCATAAAACTAATTGGAGAGTTTCACCCCTACAATTAGTTTTGTATTATCTGAAGATTTTATGGAATATTGACTGTTTCTTCCTTATGTATTTTGTAGAATTTTCCAGTGTTCATTTTCTCTGTGATTTCTGGGTGGAAACTATTGAAATACAGTTGAGATTTCTATAGCAGTTGCGGAATTACTCACACTTCCATTTCTTCTTATCTCCATTTGATACTTTGCATTTTTTTAAGAATTAGTCCATTTTACCTAAATTTTCAAATTTTCAGGTGTAAAATTGTTCGTAATGTCATCTTATTGTTTTTGAAATATCTGCAGGATCTGCAGAGATGTCTCCTTTTTTATTTCCAATATTAATAATATGTGTCTTCACTCCTTTATTTCCTTGATTAGTCTTGCAAACAGTTATTGGTTTTGTTATTAGCCTTTCAGTTAAATATATTTTCTAATTTTCATTGTGATTTCTTCTTTAGTTCATTAATTATTTAGACCTGTGCATTTTAATTTCCAAAAACGTGAGGATCTGAATTATTGATTTCTACCTTAACTGTGTTATAGTCAGAAAGTGTACTCTGGGTGATTTCAAATCTTTGGTATGTGTAAAAACTTGCTTTACAGACTAGAATATGGTCACTTTTTTTGTCAATCGTGCTGGAAAAAAGAGAAAATTTCAATTTTAATTTTTTTATTTTATTT
>NW_006440638.1:1064995-1066905 GCF_000325575.1 Pteropus alecto
TCATTTTTTGCTTTTAGGTTTATATCCCACATATAAGTGATATCATGTGATTTTCAACTTTTTCTGTCTGGCTTATTTTGTTTGCATGATTATCTTGAGGTCCATCCATGTTGTTGCAAATGGCAGGATTTCACCTCTGCTTATGGCTAAGAAATATTCCATTGTATATATGTACAACAGCTTCTTTATCCAATCATCTACTGTGGACATTTCTGTTGCTTCCATGTCCTGGCCACTGTGAATAATGCTGCTATGAACATCAGTGTGCAAATATCTTTTTGGATATGAGCTTTCAAGTCTTTGGGATAAATGCTCAGTAGAAAGATTGCTGGATCATATGGTAGATCAACTCTTAGTTTTTTGAGGAAACTTCATACTGTTTTTCATAGTGGCTGTACCAATTTGCAGTCCCACCAGCAGTGTATGAGGGTTCCTTTTTCTTTGCATCTTCTCCAGCATTTGTTATTACTTGTCCTATTCATTATAGCTTTTCTAACAGGTGTGAGATGGTATCTCATTGTGGTTTTGATTCGCATTTCCCTAAAAGCTAGCGATGTTGAGCATCTTTTCAAATATTTGTTGGCCATTTGTATGTCCTCTAGGCAGAAGTGTGTCTGTTAAGGTCCTCTGCCCATTTTTTGATTGGATCATTTGTTTCTTTTTGTTGTTATTGAGTCATATGAGTTCTTTGTATATTTTGGATATTAAGCCCTTTTCGGAGGCGTTGCTTACAAATATATTTTCCCATTCGGATGGTTGTCTCCATAACTTGTTGATGATTTCTTTTGTTGAGCAGAAGCTTTTTAGTTTGTTGTAGACTCATTCATTTATTTTAGCATTTACTTCCCTTGCCTTTGAGGTCAAATTCATAAAATCCTCTTTAAGTCCATGGTCCTTGAGTTTAGTTCCTATGTTTTCTTCTATGCATTTTATTGTTTCAGGTCTTATATTCAGGTCCTTAATCCATTTTGAGTTAATTTTGGTGCATAGTGATAGACAACAGTCTAGTTTCATTCTTTTGCAAGTGGTTTTCCAGTTTTCCCAGCACCATTTATTGAAGAAGCTTTCCTTTCTCCACTGTATGTTTTTGGCTTTTTTGTCAAAAATTATTTGCCCATATAAATGTGAGTTTAATTCTGGACTCTCAATTCTGTTCCACTGGTCTGTGTGTCTATTTTTCTTCCAATACCATGCCATTTTGATTACTGTTGCTTTGTAGTATAATATGAAGATGGGCAGAGTGATACCTTCAGGCTTATTCTTTTTTCTGAGGATGGCTTTGGCAATTTGGGGTCTTTTGTGCTTCCATAGAAATCTGATGATTTTTTTGTTCTATTACTTTAAAAACTGCCGATGAGATTTTGATGGGGATTGCATTATATCTTTATAATGCTTTAGGCGATATGGACATTTTAACTATATTGATTCTTCCAATCCAAGAACACGGAATATCTTTCCATTTCTTTGTATATTCTTTGAATTCTTTTAATAGGGTCTTATAGTTTGCATTATATAGGACCTTCACATGTTTCATTAGATTTATCCCTAGGTATTTTATATTTTTTTGTTGTGATTGCAAAAGGAATTAATTTTTACACTTCTTTTTCTGACACTTCATTTTTAAAGTATAGGAAAGCTATGGATTTTTGAACATTGATTTTGTATCCAGAAACTTTATTGTATTTGTTTATTGTTTCTCGTAGTGTCCGTGTAGAGTCTTGAGGGTTTTCTATATAGAGAATCATGTCGTCCACAAGTAGTGACAGTTTGACTTCTTCGTTTTCTATTTGGATGCCTTTCATATCTTTCGCTTGCCTGATTGTACTCGCTAGGACCTCCAATGTTATATCGAATATAGTAGCAATAGTGGACAGCCTTGCTTTGTTCCCAATCTTAGACGGGAGGGCTGT
>NW_006440638.1:1068642-1069627 GCF_000325575.1 Pteropus alecto
TGAATGCCATTTGCTTGAAATATCATTTTCCACCCTTTCACTTTGAGTCTATATTTGTCTTTGGAGCTGAGATGTGTCTCCTGGAGGCAGCATATTGTTGAGTTTTATATTTTGATCCATTCTGTAGCTCTGTGCCTTTTTACTGATGACTTCGGTCTATTTACATTTAGGGCGATAATTGAAATATGAGGTCTTCTTATAGCCATTTTATCTTTTTCTTTCTAATAGCTCAGTGTTTCCATTGCTTCCTTGTCCTTGTGTTTCTGTTTATTTTGGTTGGCTTTTGTGGGTTTTCCCTCTGGTTCTTCTTGTTTCATGTTATATACTTCAGTTCTGATTCTTCGGTGTGTGGTTACCATTACGAATATGAAAAGGATATATATATAAAATATCTTGTACGTCTTTTATATCTTAAAATGCCTTATGCTTGGTAGGTGCTTGATAAAATTGGAATGAATAAGAACCTAAATACAGATATCAGAAACACTCAAAGCCTCACAAACCAAACCAAAATTTTTCTTTAACCACCATCATCTGTCAGCCAAGTGCAATTTATAGATTGGCTTTTTCCTTCAGGCTTGGCCATTTGAGCACCAGTGCACACAAAACGTAAAGCCTGCTGATCTGAGTCTAGCACTGTCTGGGAGTTATTGGCCTCTTTTTAAGAACTAGATAAAAATTGTAATTAGGTTTGATAATAAAAATTATTGAATGCTTACTGTGTGTCAGGCATTATATTAAATGCTTTATATACTTACAGTAACTTAAATAGGTACATTGTATTATTATTTCAATTTGTAATGTGGCAAGACAGAGGTCTTGACAATTAATAAATAAACTGAAACAAATATAGACCATCATTGCATAAAAATTTCATACTAAAAATAAAACAATTTGTTTATTTCCATTTAATCAGTAATATAATAAACATAACTCTATGGCATTGTCACTAAAATTACTATAATTTATATTAATATTCTATAAT
>NW_006440638.1:1069745-1093811 GCF_000325575.1 Pteropus alecto
TATACTTACAGTAACTTAAATAGGTACATTGTATTATTATTTCAATTTGTAATGTGGCAAGAGAAATTAAAATCTAAAGATATTAAGTAACTTACCTGAGGACATAGTAACCTTGAACATTAATGACCATAATGATTGAGAAATAAGATATCAAAAATCAAGCTTTATTTGAGGACTATGCTCCTCTATGTAGACTGTTTCACTAAATGTAACCCTTGATAGATAGGCAGAGAAGAGTTATAATAACAGTGTTGAGGGTTGTTTCTCCTAAGGTTTTAAAATCAGAGAAAGAAAATAATAACAGAGTTTGTATTAGCAGGTGGAGATAAAGTTTAATAGTGCAACAGCTCTCGACAGCTCTCTAAATTTCTTAAGCATTTTATAATAAAGATGAATTATGTAAAATAGTTGATTACAGTAAAACTATTTCTTAAAATCATAAATTAATTAGTTCATTCATTCTTGAAAATTATATATATATATAATACTTTAATAAGTAATTTTGAATACTTGAACAGAAAGTCTAAAATATTACAGAACTAACTTTAAAAATTAAGATATTGTTTTTGTCTCTGATTTTGACTGAGGAAAGAAAATATATGTTGAACAATATGTAAAAGTAGACTTTTCATATTGCCTTGACCAGAATTCAGCATTTACTCATTACCTGTTCTCCTTCACCTCACTTTGCACAACTAATAATTTCTTAAAGGTAATAATGAGAATGGTTTCAATAATTAGTTCTTTTCCCCCTGTATAATTACTTCATGCCCATTTCTCTTCCTCTATGATCACGAGGCAATAGGAAGGGAAGCTGATCCAATGCCTTTTTCTCCTCAGGTGAGACAAAGGGAGGACATACTGGGATTGAGATCCAAAACCTTTCTTGGGCAGCATTTTCCTTAGCGTCTCTTGTGAATTCTATTATTGCTTCAGCTGCCTAGTATTATACAATGCTATCAAGATGTTTAGATACTGTACTAGTAAAAACAATACATTACCACATAATGATCAATCTAAGGGTCTAAATAAACACAGGTATCAGTTACCTCTGTTAAATATCTTATAAAACTTTAAAATAATGAGCTCTAGGATACAATGAAAAAGATTGAATTTAATTAATATAATATACAAATATAACTCTGCCAATTTGATAGTTATTTTAAATATCCATTATGTACACTTTTCTCCATAAAGAGTGAATGCATGTAATTTCTGATAAGATGAGAATCAATATGTAACTTTAATATATCTTAATTTTTCTTCAAAGTGCATGATAGGTATTAAATAACTGATCAGAAATATAATTATGGACAATCAAATTATGATTCCATGAGTAGTTTAATCACCAAAATAAAATAATTCATTCCTTTCATATCACTTAGTATAATAAAGTTACTTCTTATCATCATTCACTTTGTATTTTCAAAATGGTTTTTATTAATATAAAAGCAAAGAGGTACATATATACACACACACACACACACACACACACACATATATATATTCATTCATTTTCTTCTGTGCGTCTTTTATCTCCATTCCCCTTTGCGAATTTGGAACTTTGAAATCTTCTCAATTTGTACCTATGTATGCTGAACAGTCATTACTATCTTTCTATAGCAATTCTCTTTTTATTGTTCAAGCTTATAATGCCCTGTTCTTAGTAAGGGTTATACTCCTCTGCTTCTATTTGCCTGATAGTCACCTTACTCCTAATTATGTATTTTTGTTGTTGTTGTTATTTTGTTTTAGGTGAGCTGACCCCTTTTAGCATTTCCTGTAGTGCAGGCCTCGTAGCGGAGAATTTCCTCAATTTTTGTATATCTGGAAAGGTCTTTACTTCTCCTTCATATCTAAGGAAGAACTCAGCTGGATACATTATTCTAGGCTGGTAGTTCCTTTCACTTAATAGTTTGTATATATTATTCCATTCCTTTCTGGCTTGTAAGGTTTGTGCTGAGATGTCTGATGATATTCTAATGGATTTTCCTTTATAAGTTACTGTCTTTTTCTCCCTGGCTGCCTTGAGAATTCTGTCTTTGTCATTGATATTTGATAATTTTAATACAATGTGTCTTGGGGAAGGCCTTTTTGGGTTGAGGTAATTGGGTGTTCTGTTGACTACTTGAATTCCAAGCTCCAACTCATTCCTTAGATTTGTGAAATTCTCATCAACTATTTGTCTTGAAATGCTTTCTAGACCCTGCTCCTTTTCCTCACCTTCGATAATGTCTGTTATTTTATGGTTCCTCTTCTGATGGTATCAGCTAGTTCTTGTATTCTCTTTCATTATTTTTCATTCTTCGTTTTCACTCTTCTTCCTTCCGATTTATTTCTAGATTTCTGTCTTCGATATTACTGATCTTTTCCTCCATTTGGTCAACTCTATTTCTCAAGCTTGCTATTTCATTTTTCAACTATTGCAGTGTGCTTTTTATCTCCAGAAGTTCTATTCTTTTGTTTTTGAGAGTTTCAATCTCCTTGCTAAAGAATTCATTCGGCTCATCTAGTTGTTTTTTCACTTCCTGAAATTGTTGCTATGACTCATTTCGGATCTCACCGAGATTTTTCAGAAGTACCATCCTGAATTCTCTGTCATTTAAGTCGCACATTTCTATGTCTATAAGCTTATTTTCTGGAGATTTTTCTCTTTCTTTCTGAGATGCCTTGTCACCTTGGTTGTTCATGGTGTTTAATGGACTTTTTCTCTGCCTGGACCTTAATGGAAATGTATTCTGCCTTTTTCCCCCACACAGATTTATTATATAAAGGTCTCTCTTTTGCCTGTTGCAAAGAAGGCACTTTTCTTTTGGTTTCCAGTAGGTGGCGTCTAAGCTCCTTGGATCCCTGCTTTATATAAAACCTTAATAATGCCTTTTATTTTTTCCCTTATAGATGTTTAATCATGCTCACTACTCAATCTCAGTCCCTGTCAGTGTTAGCGACAGTTTTGGTAGCATTTGCTCAGATTTCCCTGGGCTCCGTGGTCTTCGGTCTTGGAGGATATAGGGGGAGGGACATTCTGGTTTAGGGGTTGGGGGCTGCAGCTCAGTCTTGGTTTTGCAACTGTGGCTGGTAAAAATCAACTGTTGTTTCTTTGCCATCCTGCTTCTCTGCTTTCTGATGACTTGCTCCTGCCGCCAGCTGCGTGGAGCTCACAACTCTCCCAGGCAGGGCTGTTCAGGAAACTCGCTGCACCTTCTCCCCTCCCCCTCCTCCTCCTACAGGGAGCTCCATCTGCAGAGGCAGCTTCTTTGTTTCTTCCAGTCCACCTCCCAACACCTGAGATTTCAACCTGTGGTAGCTCTTATGTGCAGATCCCACACTCAGATGTGCTGGTGTGCAGTTTGGGTATTTTTTGTTGAGTTTTAGATGTTCAGCTTATTGTTGTTTCAAGGAGAGAGATCTGGGAACGTCTCTCACTCTGCCATGTTTCTCCACTACTTCCAAGAGAAATATTTTTGTGTGCATAGTTCTAAATATGTTAATTAGGTCATATTTGTTTGCCATGTTGTTCAGATCTTATGTATCCTTACTGCTTTTTTTGGTGTATTTTTGTTTTATCAGTTACTGAGAGTTTAACTGACATTTTACATTCTGCTAATATAATAATGGATTTCTCTATTTTTCTTTGTACTTCTGACAATTTTTGCTTTGTATATTTTGAGGCCAGGTTATCAGGTGTTTCCAAATTTAGAATTGCTGTATAATCCTGGTAAATTAGATTTTTTAATAGTATGATGTGCCCCACTTTGTATGACTACTAATGCTTTTTCATTATAATGTTAACTTTGTTTGGTATTAACATAAATACACCTGATGACTTTTGGACTCATTATTTTTCTATATATGTTCCATCATTAACTTTCAATGTATTAATTATCTTTTACTTCAGATATATCTTTTGAAAACAGCATATAGTTATAGTTTTTAAAAATTCAATCTGTCAATTTTTTCCTTATAGTTGAAGGTTTTTAGTCAATTTATACTTTATGTAATTATTGCTACATTTAGGTTTAAATCTAGCAGCATCTTATCAGGTGCTTTTTATTTGTCCAACCTCCTGTGCTATTTCCCTTTTTCTCTACCTTGATGTCTACTTTTGTGTTTAATTTAAAAAAATTATTCCATTTTCTATAAGTTTGGAAATTATACACTGTTTTACTCTTGTTTTTTAGTAGTTACCTTATAGATTATAATACGCATTATTCACTTATCAAAGTCTAATAGTAATTGATACTTTTACTCCTTTCCTGGGCAAGGCAAAGACTTTGGCATATTTGAATTCAAACTATCCTCCTGACTTTTATGCTGTTGTTGTCATTTATTTTAGTTCCTTATATATTTTTAACACTCTAGATATTATCAGTTATAATAGTACTAGTATATTCCATATTCATTAGACTTGTATGAATATTTTAAATCCTTTTGTTTTGAAATATTTTTGGATTTACATGGAGTCAGAAAAATACTTCAGAGACCTTCCCTGTACCCTTCAACCACTATCCCCAGTGATAATATCTTCATAACCATAATACATGACTAAGACCAGGCAATGAACAATGATGCAATGCAATGAACTAAACTATAGACCTTATTTAAATTCACCAGTTTTTACATGCACTCATTTGTTTCAACAGGTGTTTACAGTTCTATGAAATTTTACATGTGTGTGTTCATGTAACCATCATCATAATCAGAATACAGAAATGTTTTATTATCCCAAAGAAAGTCTTATGTTACTCCTTTTTAATCATACTCTTCCCTCGACCCTAACCCTTGCCAATCACTAATCTATTTTTATAATTATAATGCTATTATTTTGAGAATGCTATTAAATGAATCATACAATATGTGATGTTCTGATTGGCTTTTTCTCCATTTGGTATAATGTTTTAAGTTCTATTCAAGTTATTGTATGTATCAATAGTTCATTTCTCAAAGTTCATTTCATTATTCATCTATTGAGGGAATTGTTTCTGGTTTTTGCTGATTACAGATAGGCTGCTATAAAAATTTGTGTATAGGATTTTCTGTGGACATAAGTTCTCATTTCTTGGGAGTAAATGGCCAGGGGTGTGAACGTTGATCTGTATTAGAGTTTTAAAAGAAAGTGCCGAACTGTTTTCCTGAGTAACTATAGCATTTACATTCCCATGAACAATGTATGAGAGATCCAGTTTCTCTATACCTTCACTAGAATTTGATATTATCAGTATTTTTCATTTTAGCTGTTAAATAGTTGTATAGAGATATTTCATTATGATCTTAATTTGCTTTTCCCTAATAACTAATAGTATTGAACATCTTTCATGTGTTTATTTGTCATCCACATATCCTCTTTGGTGAGATGTCTCTTCTTGTCTTTTGCCCATTTTTAAATTGCATTACCTGTTTTTCTGTTTGTTCATTTTTTGTTTGTTTTCTTAAATGTGGAGTTTTGAGAATTCTTTTACATTCTAGACATGATCCTTTGCCAGGTATGTGGTTGACAGATATCTTCTCCTGGTCTGTTGATATTCTTTTTATCTTCTGAACAAAGTTTTGCAAAGCAAAGGTTTTAATTTAAATTTTAATGAAGTTCAGTATATTGATTTTTTTCTTTTATCAATTGTGCTTTTGATGTCATATTTAAGAACTATTCACCAAAGCAAAGCTTTCTCCTAGCTTTTTCCCCGTAAGTTTTATAGTTAAACATTTAAACTTATGATTTACTTTTGCATAAGATGTGAGGTTTAGATCTAGGTTCATTTTTCGCCTATTTATGTCTAATTGCTGTAGCACCGTTTGTTCAGACTAGCCTTCTTTCACTGAATTGCTTTTTGTATATTTGTCAAAAACCAGCTGGCAATACTTTTGTGGATCTATTTCTGAATTTCCTATTCTCTTCCATTGATTTATGTGTCATCTCTCCACCAAATACCACACAGTCTTGTTTACTGTAGCTATGTTGTAGGCTCTTTATGATGTTAAATAGCCATTTCTGCTTTCCTTTGATTAATATCTGCATAATATATATTTCTCATACTTTTACTTTAAGACTACATATGTCTTTAATAGGTAGAAAGCATATAGTTGGATCATGTTTTTATCCACTCTGCCAATCTGTCTTTAATTTACATTTAATATAATGCCATTTACATTTAATGTAATTAATTATTGATATTTAGGGGTTTAAGTGTGCCATTTTATTTTCTGTTTCTTTCCTCTGCTTTTTTTTTTTTTACTTATCTATTTCTTTTTCCTGACTTCCTGTAGGTTACTGTTAGAATTCCATTTTGATTTATCTTTAGTGTGCTTCTGTGTCTCCTTGTATAGATTTTTAGCGGTTGCTATAGATATTACATTACACATACATAACTTATCATAGACTTTTGGTTTGATATTTTACCAGTTTGAGTAAAACATATCTTTTTTTATATTCTTTTATCCTCTTATTTATAATATAATGGTCATAAATATTTCCTTACATACATTGATAGCTGTATCAGACAAAATTATAAGTTGTTCTTTAATGACGTAAAATAATTTAGAAAACTCAAGAAGAGAAATAATGTCTATTGTATTTACCTATATTTTTACTTTTTCTGTTCTTCTTTCCTGATGTTACTAAACTTTTTTTTTTATCATTTCTTTTCTCTTTCATGAACTTTCTTGCCTAGTCTTTTAGGTCTTCTGGTGACAATTTCTCTTAGTTTTTCTTCATTTGAAAATGTCTTGATTTTCTTTTTATTTCTGAAGGATAATTTTGCTGGATATAGGATTCTGGGTTAAGAGTTTTGTTTTTTCATTTGAAAAATGTGCTACTTCTTTCTGATCTCCGTGGTTTCTGATAAGAAATTTGCTGTCATTTGCACTGTTTTTCTCTTATAGGGAAGGTATTATATTTCTCTTGCTACTTTCAAGATTTTTTTCTTTGTCTTTATTTTTTGGAAATTTAATTGTGATGTTTCTTGTTGTGAATATCTTTGAGTTTATCCCATTTGAGATTTGCTTGGCTTCTTGAATCTGTAGGTATATCTTTGCCAAATGTGGGGATTTTTCAGCCATCATTTCTTATGATAATTTTTCAGCAACCCTACCTTTTCCTTTTGTCCCAGGACTTCAATGACAGGAATTTTAGATCTTTTAAAAATAATCCCATGGGTCTGTGAGGCTCTGCACATTTTTTCTAGTTTATTTTTCTCTGTTGCTCAGATATGGCAATGTCTATCATTCTGCAAGTCCCCTTCATTCTTTTGTTGAGGCCACCCATAGAATTTTTATTTTAGTTATGGAATTTTAATTTCTAAAATTCTCATTTTATGCTTCTATATGTATTCTATTTCTTTGTTGAGATTTTCTATTTTTTTATTTGTTTCAAATGTATTCATAATTATTATAAAAATTGAAACATTTTTATAATGACTGCTTTACAATCCTAACATTTGTGTCATCTTGGTGTTGACATTTTTTATTGTCTTTTCTCATTCAAATTGAAATTTTCCTGGTTCTTGGAATAATGAATGATTTTCATTTGTATCCAGAACATTTTTTGTATTATATTATGAGTCTTTGAACTTATTTAAGTATGTTGTGTTAGCAGGGCTCCTCTGACACTGCACCGTTGAGGGGAGAGTCATCTCAATGCTGCCAGGTGGGAATAGAAGACCAGATTTTCTAATAGGCCTGCATTGACAACCCCAAGACTGATGCTTTGTTACTACTGGGCCTGGAAGTTTCCCACTAGGCTTCTGTTGACATAATATAGCTGTGAAGGAGACAGAAACTTTGTTACTGCTCCTCACATGGCCTCCACTGACATTATAGGGCAGGTGTCTCATTGTTACTAGGCAATGGTGAAAATCCTGACTTCCACCTGGCCTCTTCTGACACTACCCCAGCAGGGAGGAGAGGCATTTTGTTACCATTGGGTGAGGATGAATTTCCTGGTTTCCACATAACCTGATAGAAATGGGGGTGAGGCTATAGTTTTTTTGTTTTTGTTTTTTTCCCCATGTAGGAGTACGGTGGTTTGGCTAGAGTAAGATAGTTATTATCTAAAAGTTTTCTGTGTTACTAGGTTGCTTCTTTTCTGGTGCCTTGGCTAGGGAAATTAGGCTTTTTGGAGAACTTTTAAATTTCTGCACCCACTGGTGTTTCTGCTGACTTTTCCAGCACCCACTATGAGCTCTAGAGGCAAAAACAAACAAACAAACAAATAAACAAACAAAACCTCAGGAAACTCACTGCCATGTTATTTCTTGAGTCTCTAGGTCTCTAGCTCATCTTTTATTTTCTTTCCAACTTTCAGGGTCTTCCAACAGGGTTTTTGATTATATTTAGAGATGGAAATAGATAGAATTGCATCTACCCTGTCTTGCCCTGTGAAGATATTAATAATTATTTATTTACCTGTTAAAGTGCTATTCAGATTTTTATTTCTTTTTTAAAATTAGTTTTGGTAATTTGTGTATTTGATAGTTTATTTCCTCTAAATTTTATAACTTGCTGGAATAAAATAATTCATAATGTTCCCTTTTAATATTTTTAATTATTACAGGATGAGTAGGAATATTCTCTTTGATTCCTGATTTTGTTAATTTGTGTCTTCCATATATTTTTCTTGTTGAGTCTAGCTGCAAGTTTGTCAATTTTGTTGATCCAAATTTTAGTTTTATTGATTTTTCTCTCTTGTTTGCCTATTTTCTATTTCATTAATTCTACTCTAATCTTTTTATTTTCTTTCTTCTGTTTGTTTTGCACTTAGTATGCTCTTTAGTTTCTAGTTTCTTAAGATGGAAACTTAAGTAATTAATTTGAGATATTTATGCTTTCCTGATATAAGTATTTAAAGCTTTAAATTTTTCAATAAGCATTGGTTTAACTGAATCCCATAAAATTTGATGGTTTTTTTTTTGTTTTAATTCAGGTCAAATATTTTCCAGCTTCCTCTTTTATTTCTTCTTTGGCTCATGAGTTCCCAATAGTTGGAGATTCTCTAAATTTATTTCTGAGGTTGATTACTAATTTAATTTATTGGTGGTTGGAAAATGTATTTTGAATAATTTTAATTTTTAAAAGAATATGGACACATTTTGTGATGTAACATATGGTCTATTTATGTTATTCTATGTGTACTTGAGAAGAAAATATACTGTTGTTGTGTCAATTGTTTTATAGATGTCTGTTAAGTCTATTGATTTACAGTGCTCCGTTTCCTTTTTAGTCTTCTTCCTAGATGTTCTATTTATTGTTGAAAATGGGGGTAGTGCAGTCCAATTATTATTGTTGAATGTTTATTTCTCCCTCTATTTCATAGATTAATTGACCATATTGGTGAAGGTTTATTTCGGGCCTCTTTATTCTGTTCCATTGATCTGTGTCTGTTTTTATGCCATTGCTGTGCTGTTTTGATTACTATAGCCTTGTAGTATAGTTTAATATCAGGTAGTGTGACATCTTCAACTTTTGTTCTTCTTTCTCAAAATTGCTTTGGCTGTTCGTTTGTTTTTGTGGTTCCACATAAATTTTGGGATTATTTGTTCCAGTTCTGTGAAAAATGCCATTGGTATTTTAACAGGGACTGCATTGAATCCATAGATTGCTTCGAGTAATATGGACATTTTAACAATGTTAATTCTTTCTATTTATGAGCATGGTGTATGCTTTTATTTATTTGTATCTTATTCAATTTCTTCTTTCAATGTCTTATAATTTTCTGAGTACAGGTCTTTTACCTTCTTTGTTAAATTTATTCTTAGGGTTTGTGTGTGTGTGTGGGGGGGTTATAATTGTAAAAGAGATTTTTAAAAAATTTCTCTTTATAATAATTCATTATTGGTGTGTAAAAATGCAACTGATTTATAAATATAAATTTTGTGTCATTCTACTTTATCGAATTCATTTATTAGTGCTAATAGTTTGTTAGTTGAGTCTTTAGGGTTCTCTCTATATAGCATCATGTCATGTGCTACACATTTTGCTATTTTTTTCTAGGTCTTTTTGTTTCTGTTTCTCCTCAACTGCTTTCTTTTGTGTTAAGTAAATTTTTTTTAGTGTACCATTTTAATTTTTTTGTAGATTTCCCTTGCACTTTTGAGTTATTTTCTTAATGCTTTCTCTAGGAAGTTCAATATGCATCTCAACTTATAACAATGTATTTCAAATTAATACTAACATAATACTAGAAAAATATAAAAACTTTTCTCCATTTTAGCTCTCTCTCCTTCCCTATCCTTTGTGCTGATATTTCCATATGTACATTATATCTAGATATATTATAAACTCAACCACACAGTTATAATTATTATTCTATGCAATATTATGTGTTTTAAAGATGCTAAAAATGAGAAATATATATTTATAGAGTCTTTTATATTAAATCATATATTTACTATTTCCAGTGTTTTTCATGTCTTTCTGTGGATTTGAATTAGTCTCTGGAGTCATTTCCTTTTATACTGGAAGATTTATTTTAGAATTTCTCTTTGGTCAGGCAAGTCAGCAATAAATTCTGCTACTTTTTGCTATCTGTGAATGTTTTCATTTTGCCTTTTTGAAGGATATTTTGCTGAATATAGTAATTTTGATTGACAGCATTTGCCTTTCATCATTTGAAATATGGCATACCACTGCCTTATGATTTCCATTGCTTCTGATGAGACGTCAGTGATTAATCTTGTTTTTGCTTCCTTGTACATAAGGAGTTGTTTTTCTTTTGTCTCTTTCAAAGTTTTGCTTTTTCTTTGACTTTCAATAGTTTTACTATGACATATCTATGTGTATATCTCTGTACATTTCCAACTTGGGTTTTGTTGAGCTTCTTAGGTGTGTAGTTTAATATTTTTCATCAAATTTAGAAGTTTGGGCCATTATTTCTTTAAAAAAATTATCTTGCCTCTTTCTCTTTTTCTGCTCCTTTTGGCACTCCCATTATATGTACATTCATATACTTTATATTGTCTCGTTGGCCTCTGAGGCCCTCTCTTTTAAAAATCTTTTTTTAATCTCAGTTCTTCATTTTGGATAATTTCTATTTATCTGTCTTCAAGTTTACTGATTCTTTTTTCTGCCACTTCAAACTTCTGTCGAACTCTTCCAGGGATTTTTGTTTGTTTGTTTCAGTTATCGTGTTATTCAACTCCAAAATTTAATTTTAATTATTTTCTACAGTTATATCTCCCAATCAATATTTTTTATTCACTGTTTTTATACTTTCTTTTAGCTCTTTAAACCTGGTTTCTTTGGTTATTTGAACATTTTTGTAAATGCTTCTTTGAAGTATTTTTCTTCTAAATCCAACATCAAGGGACACTCAGCAATGGTTTCTGCTGAGTGCTCTATTTCCTTAGTATGAGTCAAACTTTATTGTTTCTTTTCATATCATACAATTTTGTTGAAAATTGGACAATTTAGAAAATATGTTGTAGTAAGTCTGGATTCTGATATTTTCACCCTGAAAGTTATTAATATTCTTTTTGTTTGTTTAGTAACTTGTCTGGCTAAAACTGTGAAATCTCTCCTCCTCCTCCATCTCCACAGATGATGGCTGCTGGGCTTTTATTCATTTTTTAAAAATTATTGTTTTTACTTTTAAGTCTAAGTTCCTATGGGTCATTTCTGTGTCTGGGTAGCTTAATAGTAATCAGTGATTAGGCAGAGGTTGTGCTCAAACACTTTGAACTAGTAAGGCTTCTGTCTTCTCCTGGTGTATGTGTGTGTGTGTAGGAGAGAATACATTCGAAGCTCAAGATATTTTCAAGTCTGTCTTTGCTTTTGCTTATTCTGGAAAATTTTATGTCTCTTATACAACTGCACATAGACTCAGGAGTATAAATAGCTTAAACCTCCTCCACTCTTTGCTTTACACATGAAGACTCAGCCAGGAATGTTTTTGCCCCAAAACAACCCAAACTCGAGATAATAGAGCCATTGGCCCTTTTTGTTTTTCCCAACTCAGAGATCATCATTTCCATTGCCAATATCTGTTGTCATGGGCATCGCCCACTGTTGCAAACTGAGTTAGATACCTTTAATCATGGTGGCTTACCTGCTGGTCCTCAAGGCCTGAATCACCTGTGCCAGCTGAGTTGGACAGACTGGAAACAGCTGAAGCATGAAGGCCATAACTTTCCACTGTTCTTATTTGAATTTAAGTAGTTTTTCAATCATAGAAGCTTCTTTTTCAATCATAGAAGCTTCTTTGGGGCATTAAAAGGGAGGTGTAAGAGGCAGGGAATTAGATTCTCTTGAAGGCTTGTTCGATTCTGCCCTACTGGCAGAAAGAATTTCATATGATTTGGCTAGAAGACCCCTTAGGGAGACCCTTAGGATCACAATTGCCATTTTTATAGCCTTGGAATGGAAGATGAAGCTGTGGAAACTGAGGCCTCACATAGAGAAGAGAATTTTGAGTGGAAGGCATGGAACTAGAATCCTGGATGTAGCTCTCCTAGGCTAGTAACCACCTCAGTGTCAACTTCTCTGACGCTTAAAGTCTCTAATCCATGAGAAGAGCAGATGCCTCTTCTATCCTGGCATCCCATTGCAATGCGGGTGATGCCCGTGGCCTCTCCCCCACCCTCTTCATCTACATAGCCCTTTCTTTGCTCCCTGCACATGTTAGGCTTGTCCTGCATTAAGGCCTTTGCACCTGCCCTTCCTGGGCTTGGGATGCTCCTACTCAGTTCTCCACAGGTCTTACCATGAAGGTCATCTGCTCAAGGTGTTCCCCACAATTACCCCGTCTAAAATATGTCTCCTTTGTTCTCCATCAAAAATCTATTTTTTCTTCTTTTTTATTTCTTTAATACTCATGCGCAATTATATAAATTACTTAAGTATTTTTTCTGGTTTGCCTCTTTCTTTATGAAAGAAAGCTCTCCAAGCTCAAGGACCTGTATGTCCTTCATATCTGAGTCCCCGTTACTGGGGCTGGTGTGAAGACAACAGACACACTAGTGATATGGAGGGAAAAACTAAATGGAGAAACAAGTGAGTGAACGAATGGTCTCCGAGCACCTTTATATAAAACTTCTCTGTGAAGGGTCAATTCTGATGTGTCATGAGGACAAGAAGGGGGCCATTCGTGCCTCTACCCTACTGAGAACTAGTGAGACCTATGTGTGTGTATAAATACAAGCTTTGTTTAATTACCCAGCAAAGATTTATCAGCACCTATTCTGTGTCAGGAGTGAACAAAATTGACTAAATTTCTTACTATTTTTGGCAAACAGGATAAATAACTTCATTATATAATATCACTTAACATTTTATATGACAATAGCTATTAGAAATAAAGTAGAGAGAAGTATAAAGTGCTGCAGAGACCAGCTATAGTTTAAAATAATGTACATACGATGTAATATTATTCAGCTATGAGAAAGAAGGAAATCCTGCCATGTTTAAAAACATGGTTGGACCTAGAGGGCATTATGCTAAATGAAATAAATGAAGTATTGTGTAATATAATGTTATGTGAGATCACACAGGTAATTACAATATATAATTATATGATATAATAAACTGAATAATAATTTTACATGTATGATGATTATGTATAACAATATATGGTATCGTATGCTCTCTTATATATTCATACAAAGTTCTGACCTCCTGAAGGCAAGTTCAGGGCTGACTTCAGTGGGAATGTAGGAAGTGCCTTTGGAGGCTTCCCAGGACTAAGATGCTCCGTAGCCCCAGTCTCCATTTCACAGGTGTCACTTCCATGGTGACTGCATGTATCTGAGTGTCAGCTCCTCATTTGCACAGAGGAGGTAAAGTACCTACATTGTGGGGCTGATAACATGAAATAGGATCAAGGGAGTAATAAGTACCTACTGTGTGCCATTTAATTCTCACAGCCAGCTGAGTGAGACTTAGCTAACAGCCTACATTGTTGTAGCCACCATTCTTTTTAACTTAAAAAACTATGGACATTAAAAAAGTACTCATCATTATAAAACTGCATAATATTTTACCCTCCTGTACCTCTCATGCAGAATCAAACTCTGTTAATCTTGTTTTATCCCAAAGTCCCTATTTGTGTGTGTGTGTGTGTGTGTGTGTGTGTGTGTGTGTGTGTGTGAAGGGGGTTGGTTAGAATAATTTCAAGGAAATTCCAGACTTGACAGATACAGATTTTTAAAAAGTAACCACAAAACTATCATTGTGTCTAAAAATTGGACAATAGTCCCTTACTATTTTGTCACTCAAAATGTATTAAATTATTTCTGTTCATTTCAAGAGTGTTTTTTTTTTTACAATTGATTTAATCAAATCAAGATCCAAATAAGACCTGCATATTGCATTTGGTTTATAAGCCTCTTAAGTGTATTTTAACTTAAAATATGTCCTCTTTTTTATTTTCATGCCATCTATTTCTTGAACGAAGGAGGTTATTTGTCCTACAGAACAATATATGCTTTAGAATGAATGAATGAGTTAGTGAAGAATGATAGCTCATGCACATCCTCTCAGAGCATTTTTGCAGGAAAAGTGGGAGAATACTGAATTCAACCTTAGGCCTTAGATGATGTGTACACCCTATGGTATTTGAAATTACTCATTGTTTTTTTTCAGAAATCCTTATTTCTCAAAACTCATCTAAGAAACTGACCTCTGGCAGGAAATGTGGAAATGGCTGTGCCTTTCTTGAGCATCTGCAACTCCCCATTCTGAGCGGGGGTTCTTGGAGAGGCTGGGCATTATTTATGGAGACATTCGAGTGACAGGGGGAACTTCTGGCCAGGAACTGCCTGTAGTGTCACATCTTTAACCTGGTTGACATCGGAACGCCCTGGGGGGAGCATTTCTCTAGGAAAGGCTTCTGGTGGGTCAGGAGCCCCGATGGCGTCTTTTCAAAGCAATAATAAAGATATCAGAAGGGCAATCTGTCAGGCGCAGACGTTGGTGGTGAGTGCTGAGGCTGGGCAGATGGTGCAGAGGAGAAGGACAGGGCTCAGAACCAGATGTTACGTTTCCTGAAAATAGACATGTCAGGTCTTTAGGGCTGTCAGGTGCCCCCTCATTAGCCCATCAGCCTAAATGGAGCCACTGAGCGCTGACATCTCACTTAGCCCTGGCATCTGGCTGGGGACCTCAGTCCAGCCTGGGACCCAGGCCTGGGGGAAGGAAAGGCTACAATGTCCAGTCCTTTCCCTTGGGGAAAACTGAGGCCTAGACACCTGTGAAGGAGGCAGAGGATGGCAGTGGTTCAGTGGCAGGGATTGACCCAGCCAGGTTTCAGTTCAAGGGACTGTAGCATGATAGTTCTCTATATGACTAGGGACCTATGTGGGAGAGTTTCTAGTATCCTATATGAAGGCTCTCCTGAGTTGTCCTAGAGCTGGATGGTCCCTCCCCATTTTTGCCATATTGTGGAACACTTCTCCTTGGACTGACCTTTCTTTAAGCACATTCACTTTTTTCACTTAAACAAGTAGAAATTTGATAGATTATCTTAAAAACCAACCAACCCACCCAGCATCACACACTATAAATGAAGGGTAATAGTAGAAATAAACTCAGTGACTTCTTAGTCATGGTGGTACATGGAAGCAAACAGGTCCATCTCAGGTTGCCAAGCCTGAGGTTTGTTCTCTTGGTGAGTAAAGGCAGAAAGCAAGTGCTGGAGGGTGCTAATGACAGGCAGGCACCAGACATAGACTTTCCCCAGGTAGCCATCAGGAGATGAAAAGATCATAGAAACAACCTGCTCATCATGCATGATGCGAACATTACCTAATATCCAGGTCCCAATGTCATCTTACAGATGGGAAACTCTAAGATCAGTGAGGAGACCTAGGCCCAATGAGGAGAAGGGACTCAAGATCAACAGAAAGATGCTGCTTCTGAGAACCTCATGTCTAGGAAGATCACTCTGCTTCCTCACAACCTGCTAGACTCTAGTGACCACATGCACCTGCTACTGTGTGGCAATGACCCTGGGAGAGCTGCCTACTCTCTTGGCCTTGGTTTTCTCTTCTGTATAATAGGAACAATTACTCTCCCTTTTCCAGGTTGGTTGGGAGATGTTAAAAAGAGACCATTCATTCAGTGGATACTTACTGAACATTGTATGTCTGGTACATAGTAGGTGCTCAACACATGAAACCTCCACCTCTAAAAAGTGACTCTGTGGCATAATAAGCATCAGATATTAGCTCCCACTCCACGCCAACACCTGTCTTGGAGCATCTATCTACAGTCCAGGAAATAGGTATTATATAACAATTTAATCAATGAAGAAACTCAGGCTTTGAGATATGAAGTTATTTGCTCAAACATCAAAAGATGTTCTGGACAGTGCATGAGCCAGAGGCTCCTGGCTGACACAGGGCAGTAGTGAAACTTGGACCTGGGACATGGGCCCAGGGAGATGAGATTTGCCTAGGGCCTTGATACAAACGTCCAAGCTGCCTGCTGGCAGTTTCAGATTCAGGATGCTAAATTTCCAGCCCTGGGAGAACAGCTAAGCCTGTCTCCAAGCCTCTTGTGGGAGATGTGTAATTATTTCAGGCAGATTGAATGCTTCTGACAAAAAGAAGGAGGGAGGAGGGAACAATTAGCTTCGCTTTGCAGGCTGTCGGTATTTCTCTTGCAATGAGCATTGCAGCCCTAGACACTGTAATTAGGCCTTGATAATAACAGGCTCGGTATCTCCCGCACCCTGTCAGGGAAAAGAATCCATCTTATCGGTAATTGTAGGGTTGGCGGTTTCTGAACGTCTCTTTCCGCTAGCCTGGGCTTTCCCGCGGGGAGCTGACAGGGCTTTCTGAGCAAACACTGCCTGGACTGGGGTACAGAGTGAAGTTGGGGGAGCAGAGTCTAGAGAAGCCTTCCTCTGAGATGAGGTGAGGGGTCTTTGAGGTGAAGGGCCTGAAAGCCTTGCCCCAGCCTCTCAGTCCATCTTCCCTGCTCCCCCAGCCCTCTACTATCCATACTCCACAAGTAGCGAGAAAGCATGGAGCTAAACTGGAAGTCATGTCATGTCATTCCTCTGCCCCACACCCTCCATGACTCTCATCATTTTCAGAGGCAGAGACAAAGCCCTCCTGATGATCTGCAGTCCTGCATTGTCCCTTTCCATTTCTTTCTATCTTCTCCTTGCTCACTCTACCCACACCCACTGACCTGTATCCTGAGTACATGCCCCCACGTTTCTGCCTCAGGGCCTTTGCACTTGCTGTGCCCTCCTCCTGGAATGCTTTTCCTTCAAATGCTCTCTTCTTCTCCTCCTTCAGGCTCTTCTCAGGAACATCCATCCACATCAGGGCCTCCAGCACTTCCTCTTTGTCTGTCCTACTTTATTTTTCTTGCTTGCTTATCGCCTTCTAGCTCTCCATATATTTTATTCATTACTATGTTTACCCACAAAGGTGTCTGTTCTTTCATGAGGTCAGAGATTTTTGTCTACCTGGTTCACAGTTGTATCCCGAATGGCTAAAACAAGTGCTTGTCACACAGTAGGTGCTCAACAAATGACACACAGCTGCCTTGACTTGGAGCTTGCATGTTCCTTGCTTAACCTAAAGTTCTGGTCATCACCAAAGCTCCACCCAGAGGCTCCCTCCTCTAGGATGGCTCTCTGGAATCTCATGTAGGTCACATCCTTCCCTGCCAAGGCCTGTCGAACACTTGATCTCCTTCCACTCATTTACCATATGTTTCTGAAACTATCTCTGTGGACTCCTCTGGGGCCAGGACCCAAGGCTAAGTGTCTTCTGGGTCCCTGGGCGCTGGCTGTGGTCCTGGATCCTAACAGGTGCTGAATACATGTCTCTGAAGAACTGTAGACATGAAATGACTGGGAATGTGGGTAAACAAGGGAGACCAAAAAATAACAGCCAGTAAAATCAGTCTAGGAGTGTCCCACTGCCAGGTTCTGTGTGCCATGCACCCTCCCTTGCATCCACTCACTCAATTTCAAAATAACCCTCTGAAGCAGCTATTGGTATCATCATGCCCATTTTACCAAAAACAGAAGTTCTGTTAACCAATGGGATCCAAATTGTTTTGGGCACACACCCTTATTGGTAAAAAAAATTTGAGTTTAAATCTCCATTTTCTGCCATCTATTCATTTATAAATTATATATATGTACTAGGAATATAAAAATAGAAATATTAAAGAGATGGATGAAGGTAAAGAGATGTTTTTATGTTTTCTTCCTTTCCATTATGGATATACAACCTCTGGGCTGCACATCTCATTTTGAATCCAATAAGGCACAGATGAGTGAAGCAATGAATGAAGGAATGAGTGAATGTTCATGAATCATAGCTTTTGAGAGCAGAGGCTCTGGAACCATATTGTTTGGTTGCCTTCTTCACTTATTAGCTGGGGAATTTCACTTATTAACTTGGGCAAGTTGCTTAACCTCTCTGAGACAGAGTTTTCTCATCTGGAAAGTGAAGATGAAAATAGTCTCAACTTCAAAGGGCTGTGGTGAGGAGTAAATGAGATCATTTCTATAAAATGCTTACAACAGGGCCTGGTACTTTGGTAGTTGTTACTCTTTGGAAAATATTTTCTCCTGGAAATAAGGCTGAAAAAGTGGCCAGGGTCAGATAGTCAAACAGTGAGGGCTCAGGAAAGAGAGCTTGTCATCATCTCCCCTCTGCTCTTGTTAACACTGACATGGTTTAGAGCTGCCACCCCTCTTTGTAGTCAGCATGTGACAAGAATGTGTAGAGATTGGGGTGGTCTGAGTGCTGCCTCTAACTCGTGTGTAACCAGTCAGGGTTCCCTGTCTGTAAAATGGGACAACAGTGTACAGTGTTGGAGTCAGAGGCTAGGATGACTTAATGGGGGAGAATGTGCTTTGCCTATTGGAGGAACCGGAGGTGCAAACCTGAGTAGTCTTTGGCCAAGGCCGTTACTGGTCAGGGTCATAACTCATTCATCCTCTGCCCAAACTGGCAGCCTCAATTCTTGACTTACAAGAATAATTTTTTCCCCAACTAATCTGTGGACAGACTACATCAAAATCATCTGGAAGGATTTATATACATGTATGTGTGTGTGTATGTATACATATATGTCTTAGCATAACTCATTACTCACGTTTGTGGTGATTCTGGTATAAACAAACCTACTGTGCTTCCAGTCATATAAAAATATAGCATATACAATTATGTGTAGTACATAATACTAGATAATAAATGACTATGTTTCTGGTTAATATAGTTACTATACTATATTTTTTATTATTTTAAAATGTATTCTTTTTACTTATAAAAAAAAAGTTTGCTGTAAAACAGTATGTACTATTAACGCTGGCAGAGCTGCATACATCTCATGTTTACCGAGTCTCTTGATTGCATCATTTCTCTTGTGCTTGATTTAATCTTGTGTTGTAACATGCTTATAGTACAGGCTTATTCTTTGTAGTACAGGTTTGTAGCCTAGGAGAAATAGGCTATACCATATAGCCTAGGTGTGTAGTATACTATTGCCATCTAGTTTTCTGCAAGTTTATGTTTGCACAATGACAAAATCACATAATGACCCATTTCTCAGAACGTATTCACGTCATTAAGTGATACATGTCTGTATACAGTAAAAATATATTCAGAATCCCTGGTCCTATCCCAGCCTAGTCCCATTGGAATTGTGGGGGATGGATCTCAAAAATCTATGTTGTAACAATTTCCCTAGGACTCTACAGCATGGCTAATTTAAAAATGGCTGTGTTACATAATTCATATTGCTTGCTTTATAATTTTTAAGGGACTTCAAATCTCTCTTGTGAGGGGTTATACACCAGTGGTAAGGATTGGATGGAGCTGGGGCTCAAATTTACCAGCAGTGTGACTTAGGATGATTCTCTTTATTGCTGAGCCTCAGTTTTCTTATCTGCAAACAAAGATAGTGAGAGCACTCATTTTTCTCAAAAATTAAGTCTAAATCCTCTAGTAGAGGCTGGACTGGTAAATGATCAATAAGTAGGAAGCACGATTATTACTATCATGTTAATAATAATAATTATTATCAGTGATTGTTATTATTGTATTACATGTAAAATATTTTTTCCAGGAATTTAAGTTAATAAAAAAATAGATTAAATATCATAGAAAAGAAATCTCTGCTCTACCAGATCAGAGCAAAACAGCATGCAAGTGATTTGCTGTTTGTGTTCAAAAAGGTCTAAAGCAAAATCGAGACCCTCCTCTGTCTTCTCAAGCCTCTGAAAGGGTAATGTGCTGTGAGTTGGTGCTACACCCTGCCCATTAATCACTTTGTCTTTCTTTTCAATAAAAGAATGGCGGTATAAACAAAATCAGAAGCTGAAAAAATAATATGGCAATATATTAAAACAGACTGTCAGTGCAAACACATTTAAAAGTTTTTACATTAAAATTTTTTCCTTAATATAAAAGAGCAATGTTTCATATTTCAAATAATATTAAAAAACAGTTTAAGAGCTTTCTAATAAGTATTTAATGAAAATAAATTTTTTGAAGGGTAGCAATGACTACCAACTAATATTACCAGATCATTAGTGATGTCTTTTGCATTAACAATAAAATCTGTAGGGTAGGTGAAAAAATATTGAACAAGAATATGGATATTTTAAAACCATATTTTTTTCACCCTTTATCTTTTTATTAAATCATGTGCTTATTAAAAGATGTACTGAAGATGGTTGTAAAGATATTCAGCTAAAGTCACACTTATATGCTAGGTAGGCTTTGGCCCCATTTGTCATTAGCATAGCCATTGATGGACATATACAGAAACAGGTTTTATAGATTTTTAAATTGCCTGGAGTCTCTCATTTGAGGAATCTGGCTATGTAAATTTTTTTTGGCCCTTATTAATGTGTTAGACATAATTTTTAATTAAGTGAAAAGACATCCTGTGGTAGGTGCCATAATGGAAGTTGTCAATAATTAGTAAGAACATTTAAGAAAAATTGGAATGTACGACTTCATATCATAAGAACACTATAAGCAGACTTAAGGGTGGTTTGAAGATTTTCCATGTGATTTTAAAAATGTTTTGTGCAAAGCAGTGACTACGTTTGTGATGATGCTGACAGTTCATTTGAAAAATTTCTGGTGCTTCCGAAGCTAATATGATTGGAGTAAAACTGCAAAAGAATACTTAGCCTTTAAAATCTTATTCTAATTAGTGTATTTGCAAAATAAACACTCAGTGAAAAGTGACTTGAAAAATCAGCCAAAGACCAGAGATTTGACATCCAGGTTTCTCCAGATTAAAGGGCAGAAGGAGATGTTGCAAGAAATTTCTGTGATATCATCAGAGCCCATCAAAATTTGTCCAAGGGAATTTGGGATATGGCAAATATAAATTTTAAAAGGTATTTTTAATATATTTCTTAGAAAGGCAATGATATTATTCTCCAGGTATCAATCCATGATTCCATAAAATCCTGTCCATCCTTTTAGCCAAATGTCATGTCTAATTGCTGTCAACATCTGTGAATCATTTGTCTTTTCTAATATTTTAAAAGGGTTCTAAATCTTTAAGGCCTTTGACATGCCGAAGAAATTACATGTCCCAACTCTTTGCATCTTAAAAAATTCAGGCAAGCTACTCTCTTCCTGATTGATCTTCAGGACTATTTAGGGTGAACTTGACTAGTGCAATATCCATTATCATAAGCTCACAGCTTGGTCCTTAATCCTCGCTCAGCAGGAGAATCACATGGTGAGCCCATAATGCTTTTGGTACAGGCGGTATTGAATGGGGCCCAGGAATCTGCCACTTTTCCCAACACTGGTGGTTGCAGTGCAAGAGGCCCATGGACCACACTTTGTGAAATAGCTATTTGGAGATCTTGTCTGTTATCCTTTGGTGCAAGGTGCACTACTGATAGGACAATTAATTACTTTGTGGGTCACTGGAGTGAGGTACACACAGACATTTGTGGAATGTCATCAATGGTATTTTCTTGGAGGCTCCTCACAGAATGAAAATATACACACTAGTGTGGGAATGCTAGTGCCAGATTTTAATGAAACTCCAGGCACCCCTGTCTTGATCATTAGAGTTTAAAAGCACATCCTGGTACCTGATAAGGCAAGCCTTCTTCTTTAGCATGTCCTTGCTCTTCTTGGGTTCCGTATAATTTTTTTGTGTTATTCATTCATCTTTTAAGTTGATATATAATTCCTATACAATAAAATTCATCGTTTTAAAGTATATAACTCAGGTTTGTTTAGAATATTCACAGGATTGTGCACCACTGTTCACCACTATTTACTTCCAGAATGTCATCGTCCCCCCAAAAAAACCCTGTACTCTTTAGCAGTCAATTCCCACTGCCCCTTCCTCTAATCTCTATAGAGTTAATCTGGACACTTCATATAAATGGAATCATGCACTATGCAGCCTTTGCAACCGGTTTCTTTCATTTAGCATAATGTTATAAAGGTTCATCCTTGTTGTAGCATGTGTCT
Organism: Pteropus alecto; assembly: GCF_000325575.1. Lineage (NCBI taxonomy): Eukaryota > Metazoa > Chordata > Mammalia > Chiroptera > Pteropodidae > Pteropus > Pteropus alecto. The sequence goes on from NW_006440638.1 coordinate 1,092,158, forward strand.
GTACTTCATTCCTTTTTATGGCTAAATAATATTATGGATATACCACATTTGTTTAATGGAAATTTGGGTTGTTTCCAAATTTCACAGCTACTGTGAATAGTGCTTTATGAACATTCATGTGCAAGTCTTTGTGTGGACATAGATTTTCATTTCTCTTGGGTATATATCTGAGAGCGGAATTGCTGGGTCATAAGATAACATATGTTTAATTTTGTGAGGACCCTCCAAACTGGTTTCCACAGCAGCTGCACCATTTTGTATTCCCACTAGCAATGTATGAGATCTTCAATTTCCCCACATCTGCCTTAACACTCTTTATTGTCTGTCTTTTTTATTAAAGCCGTCCTAATGGGTGTGAAGTGCAACTTTTGATTTACTTTACCTTATGACTAATGATGTTGAGCATCTTTTCAGGACCTTATTGACCATTTGTACATCTTCTCTGGAGAAATGCCTATTCAATTTTTACACATTTTAAATTGGGTTATTTGTTTTTTTATTGTAAAATTTCTTTATGTATTCTGAGTACTAGGCCCTAATCAGATATATGATTTGCAAATATTTTATCACTTTGTATGGGTTGTCTTTTTCCTTTCTCAACAGTATTCTTTGAAGAACAAAAGTGTTTATTTTGATGAAGTTCGATTTATCTATTTTTTCTTTGGTTGCTTGTGCTTTAGGTGTCATAAAAAATCTGTTGCCTAACCTAAAGTCGTGAAGACTTACACCTATGTTTTCTTCTAAGCGTTTTATAGTTTTAGCTCTCAAATTTAGATCTGTGATCCATTTTAAGTTAATTTTTTTTTTTGTATATAGTGTGAGATGAGGGTCCAAATTTATTTATTTGCTAGTACCATTTGTTGAAAAGACTATTATTTCTCCATTGAATTGTCTTGGAACATTTGTCAAAATAGATGAAGACTTACACCTATGTTTTCTTCTAAGCATTTTATAGTTTTAGCTCTCAAATTTAGATCTGTGATCCATTTTAAGTTAATTTTTTTTTTTGTATATAGTGTGAGATGAGGGTCCAAATTTATTTATTTGCTAGTACCATTTGTTGAAAAGACTATTATTTCTCCATTGAATTGTCTTGGAACATTTGTCAAAATAGCTAGTCATAAATACATGGGTTTATTTTGGGACTCTCAATTCTTTTCCATTGGTCCATATGTCTATCCTTATGGCAGCACTACACTGCAGCTTTGCAGTAAGTTTTGAAATCAGGAAGTGTGCATCCTCCAGATTTTTTTTATTTCTAATGATTGTTTTGGCCATTCTGGGTCTCTTGCATTTCCACAAAGATTTGGGTTAGTTTTTTAAATTTCTGTAAAAACAGAAGTTGAAATTTTGATTGAGATTATGTTGAATCTGTACATCAAAATGTTGAGAAGTATTGTCATCTTACCATTGCTAAGTCTTCCCATCTATGGGGTCATTTTTCATTTATTTAGACTTTTCTTTTAACAATATTTTGTAGTTTTAATATATATGCCTTGCACTTTTGCTAAATTTATTCTTAAGTATTTTATTCTTTTTGATGCTATTGTAAATTGAATGGTTTTCTTTATCTCCTCTTTGGATTATTTATTACTAGTGTATAGAAGCACAACCTATTTTTGTGTGTCGATTTTTATTTCCATTAATCCTGCTG
>NW_006440638.1:1093916-1152533 GCF_000325575.1 Pteropus alecto
TTTCATGGACCGTATAAAATTTGTAATCATCTTGTCAAAGTCCTCAAAGAAACTTGTTGAAATTTTGATTGAAATTGGATTAAATCTATAGACAATTTGGAGTTGAACTGACATCTTTGCAATATTTAAATTTTCTTATCCATTATCTTTCCACTTATTTAGGTCATCCTTAATGCTTTTCAGTTTAATTTTAATTTTCTGTGTACAGGTCAGACAGATCTATTTTTGGAGTTATTCCTAGCTAGTTTGTATTTTTTCTTGATATTACAAATGTGTCCTTTAAAAATAATGCTTTGAATTTTTTTGTTGGTATATAAATTACAATTGTCTTTCATATATTGATCCTACAGTCACCTTGCTAAACTTTTTCATTTTGTTTAGTAATATTTCTATAGGTTCTTTGAGTTTCTATTAATCAAAGATTAAAATTAGCCTAATTCTGGGCACTTGAGGACTGAAAGAAAGGAAAGAGCCAAAGATGATATCAATTTAAGTAAAATGTTGTTTGTTTGCCAATGGTAACAGTGAACTTCAAACACAGTAAGCTGTGTGGTGACATGGTCCATGCTATTGAAATCTTCATCTATATTGGTTCTTTTATTGGTCATGGCGTTGGATAGAATTCAATAGGTGAAAAGGCTTATCTTTATCATGGGTGGAAATAGAGCCCACAGAGGGCTGGACAGGAAGAAGTGAAACATTAGTGGCTCTGAGCTTTTCCCAGTTAACTGTAGTTGGTGGTGTTAGACAGGAAGTTTCATGGTGCCATGCAACAGGGGATTAATTTTCTGTTTGCACTCAAGCAGGAAAAGACTCCTCCTCAAAGCTGTTGAAAATATCTGTCTTCAGTACGTAGACCACAGCCATGGGTGATTCTGAGTGAGGAGACATCATCCTCCACTCCTCAAGCCAAGACTCAGAATACCTGAATCTGGAATCAGGGCCTGGAAGGAGGAAGTGTGTGTGTGTTGGGGAGGTGAGGGAGAGGCACTGCCTTGTATCACTCCAGGACATACCATACATGTTGCACTCCAGAATTACCATTTACTGGGCACTTACTCTGGGCCCAGCACTATTCTAAGTACTGTCCTGCAAGGGCTTATTTAATCCTCCCTACGACTCTCCACATTCTTATTATCCCTGTTTGTATGATAAGGAAACTGAAGTTTGGAAGGATGGAAGAACAGGGTCAAAATCACCAGCTGGTAGCGGGCAGAGCAAAGGCAGATCCCAGGACATTGGCTCTCAACTGCTATGTTATTTGTGTCTTCTTAGCCTGGAATAGAGAACATGAAATAATATATGATCCAGAAAGAAGAAAAAGATAATCTCTTCAGGTATTGACTCTTTTTACTTATTATTTTACTTATAAAATCTTTCAATAAGTCACTTTAAATTATATTTTAAAATTTATTCTTTTTCTCTTTCTGCTTAGGCTCTCTCAAAGGGGCTTCTGTGACCTTGGTGAAGATGTTATATATGTGAGCTTAAGGTCAGGGTAGAATTCTCTGTCTTTGTAGTCCTTTGCAGTGCGCGGCATATGGTAGAGGTTGACAATATTTATTGGAAGGACGAATTACCAATTTTCACAGTGAGATTTCCAAGATAAAACCAGCTCACATTTATTGAAAGTTTATAGCGTGTCAGGGATCACTAGTATTTAAAATGCAATAAGCCATTTAATCCTCGTGACAACCTTATGAGCTAGGCAAATTATGAATTCCACTTTCTAGATAAGGAGGCAGAGGCTCAGTTTTGTCCTTGCCTGAGTTCTCAGCCATAGTAAGTGGGAGCTAAGCCAGAAGTGAACTTGGACAATTGAATCTAAAACCTGACTCTTAGCCTCTACATGTGTTTTGTATGACTGTGAGCACATATTGTATGACTTTATGTAGCCTGAATCTTCTACTTCATCTTTAACAGGGTCAATCAGCTACTGTTTGAATATCTCCAGTGATGGGAGCTCAGTACAGTGCTGCTCCTTCCTTTCCTTTCCTACTCCAGTTGCACTGCTCCCAGCCCCTGCTCTGCCACACTGAACTGAGTGAAGTTCTTTGAGGCAGAACATCTTTAAGTCTTTTCTTATCCATCTCTATTCATGATTTGTTTCCTCGGAAATGTCAGGCAGCATTTATCTGGTTGGAAAAGTCATTTTGAAATCAAATTGAAACATCACTGATTTTAAGGTGCACCTGTATTTTGTGTACCTCTGAGAAAGAAAAAGTCTGCTAGTTAAACTTTGACATAATGCTTTCTTATCACTTGGAATTTTTATTTTATTGTCATTGAAAGAGCTCTTTAGACATAGAATTTATCATTTATTACTCTTGTGCATAAACACATAAGAAAAATAAGTTGCTTATGTTAGTCCTAAAACTTGTTCACATTGAAAGTCTGACCGTTTTGAAAAATTTTTGACTTGATTGTTGATGTCTATGGCTTTCCACATAATGTTGTCTTCTGTGTCATTAAGACCGTTGGGGTTGCAGCATTTCTAAAAAGAGTGATTCACTGTTACCTATGGGAATTTCTTCTAAACTTCCGACTCCCATTCTGCAAGTTTTGATGTTAGTGTTTTCTTGCTTGGAGTGTGATGGTCAACCATCTTGCATGTATCAGTAACAGAAAGTGACAGCTTCATATCTGTGTTGCAGATCTCCTCTTTTGGAAACTGGTAAAGCATTTGGTGGTTGCTTTGCAAGAAAATATGGTTATTCTTCCTTGGCAAAATTTTGCTTTACTAATGTCACCTTTATACTCTGTTCCCAGGCCTTTTTGCATACAGGCAGTAACTTTTCACTTCAATGCCAAATCATAATGTAATCTTGCTGAAGAATTCTAAGTGGCAATTAAATGTAACACATGTCATTCAAACAATGTACAGACCTCAACAGAGTGATGACGAATGAACAGCCATAGCCAGGCTCATGCAAGTAAAGGCAGTGACAGCTGCACCCCAGCTGCCACCTGGTGACCAGGATGGTGAGCTGCTATTCCTTCTCAGAGAGCTCTCTGAGGGCAGTCAGTATGCCTCATTCCTCTCTGTACCCCTAGGGCCTGGCCCAGGATAATGTTTTTTGAGTGAAAAGATAATGAGTGAGCATAGTGCAGCTGGTGACAATGATGTAGAAGAATTTGGGAAAAGACTAAAAAGCAGATGTAAGAACTCAAATCACAAAAGCTTGGGGCAAGGTAGTTTAGGGGCAAAGTGCCCACATTGACAGAAGTAGACCCTGAAAGTGTCACAGCTTCATGTCACAGGAAGTAGTTGGCCATAGATGGTAGAATATCAGACCTGAGAAGGTCCTAAGGCATCTTGTTCAACCCTCAACAGCTAATTTATGGAGAAGCCAAGATTCAAACCTGAGAGTTCAACCATGATTCTTTTGCCGGAGTGGATTGCCTTGGGCAGCACAGAGCTCCCTGACACTTGAGGTTTATAGTCAGAAACAGGAAAATTGGAAATCAGACCCTGCTCCACCTTTGGCAATAGAAAATCGTAGGCTGGCTATGAGATGGCCGGTATGTGGAAGATTTGTCAAATAGTTTTAGCACAACCTGAATGTTTTATGAATGAGGAAACTGAGGCTAATATATCACTTCCTTTAGGAAGTTTCTCCTTCCTCCTCTGAATATCCCTCCATGCCCCAAGCCACTTGCCACTTGCCACTGCGTTAGTGGTTAGCCTGTTCTTTGGTCACCGTGTATCAGTTATTTGTGTCTGGATTTATCTCCCTGACTATATAAACCTCAATAAAGATCCCATTTCCTTAGGATGGTCACATGATCTGGTGGAGGGAGGGCTAACTTTGAACCACTTATATAGCTGTGGAATATTGGGAAAGTCATTTAGAATATCTTTGTCTCAGTTTCTGCACTTGTAAAATGGAGATGATATGAATAGTACCTACCATGAACTGTGGTTGAGAGGATTAAATGACAAAAGGAATGTGAAAATATCTAGAAGAGTACCTAGCACATGGTAAATTCTTAATAAATATCACGTTCGGGTTGTCATCATCATTATCATCATTACTATCATCATTTAGGCCTTCTCCATAACATGAAACATGTTTGTGAGTTAAATGAATTTGTGTCTGTATGGTGGACATTGTTGTTTGTTTCTACAGCACCCGTTACTCCTTCTCTGGTGAATGCTTCATTTCATTTGTGAATTCACTCCTCTCCAAAGGTTAGCCCGCATGATCCTGCTGGGCTTCACCCTATCTCCAAGATCCTGGCCCATTCCAATCTGTGCATCACGTCCCTAACCACAGTGATTAGTTCCAGGATGATCACCAGACAGAGATCTGGCCCCTCAGAAATACTAAGACTCAATTCTAAGTCTTTGAACTCTTTTGCCCTCAGGGACCTAAAGCTGGAAGAGAGGAGTGTTGACACTTCTTCAGCCCTCCCTTTGCCCCAACAGGGGAGACTTCCTGAGAATAGAGCCAGTGCAGAGGAGGTTGAGCCAATAGAGGAAGTAAGAGAAATCAGTATCCATGACATAATTTGACCCCTGCATTAAGCTTCACCAAAAGGTAAATCTATTCTTTGTCTTGTTAATTAGTGAGAAAAAAATTCCCTTTATGCTTGAGTCAGCTTGGGTTAGGCAACCGAAAATGTCCTAAACACTAGTAATTCCAAGCCTGTGTAACATACAAATTTGCATATATTTCTAATTGCATTTTTACAAAGAATTTATTCTACTAATATGAAATACAATGTAGTCAATGCTGAAATCACAAGATACTTGCCTTTGACCAACTTATACATATATATCCCTGGCTCCTCATCCTCCTTCTGAAAGCTGGATTACCTGCTACCTTCCACATTCTCTACACGGTTTGAGTTGCAACCAAGCTGTTTTGTGCCAACAATGCCACTCTGCAGCCAAGTAGTAACTGACTTTGATTTTCCAGCGGGGAGATATTGTCCCCTCTCCTTTTGTGTCTTTTTTTATTTATCATCAACTCAGCTCAACTCGCCATTTCTTTCTGACCCACACATGTTCCCTTCGTGTCTAATTCCTTGTGGAAATCACCCTCTCCAAACTCTTGCTCTGTCCCTTCTGTTTCTCTATCCATTTATGTATTTCTCCTTGCCCCAAAGAAGACCCACTCTCCTCATTATGACTAAGGAGTCTTCAAAATGCTTGTAGTGCTGGCAGAGCTGTGATCTGTTTTAGGAGCTCAGCTACCTCCAAGTCCTCAGCCCCACCCTCCCTGTCTGGTAGACAGTGATTCCTTGAGGATAGATTAGCCATCTGGGTCTCTCCACTGGCTAATGGAGGCCCGACCCAGAGGAAGCTTTAAAAGTGTTTGTTGAGGGAACACACCCCAAAGACTTGGCTTTTGGGTCCTGTCTGATGCATATACAGTAAGCTGTCTTCTGGGCCAAGGCCCCACGGGTTGGAGCTCAGACTCACTATCCCCACTTTCAATAAAGTATATTGCAATTGTTCCTAATATCAGATTCACAAATAATATTGTCTACTTGCAACCTATGATTAAAACAAATCAATACAATGCCCTAGGTGTAATATTAAAGGGAAATAAAAGGAAAAAAAAATTGTAACAAAACAATACATATTTCATTGCATGAATGCTTGGGCTGGACTTCACCAGAAGAGAGGATAAAGTTGTCAAATGATTGTGCCTATTCATAATGAATGCATTTAGATTTAAGAGAAGTGAGACACTTTTTAACTGAATAATGTTAACACTCTGAAATAAGGGTAAACCGAGTATTTAGGCATATGCACGGGATGTACCATGTGTACGACAGCTGCAAATGCAGACTGACACAGGTATGGTTTATGGTGACTCCTGGCTGCAGGGAATATTCTGAAAGGGCGAAATCTCATAGGAAAGTCCCAGGAGGAAGAAAGCATTGCCTTCCCTTGAGTTACACAGTAGTTCTATCCCTGGCAAGTCTATGTACTTAAAAAACTTGCAAAAAAAATAATAAAACTACTTTGTGTTTAAATGTGAAATATAGGGAGGTGTTAGACTCGCAAAGAGGGGTGCCAACAGTTCTGCCTGAGTAGGACAGTCATGTGCATTTTGAGTTGTCCAGCTTCCAGGATACTCTCCCTAAAGGAGAGTAGCTCCACCCAACTGCTGGGACAAACATAAATATACAGCATAAAGCCCACATGCCCCTGGGGGATAAAACTCCCTTCGAGAGACTCTAGTCTAGAAGACTCTGGCAGCTGCGGGGACCAGGGTTGACTCTGCATAGCCAAGGCTAAACTGCTCCCTGAGCCTTGGTTTCCTCCTCTGCCAAATGGAGCTTTTTGATGTTAGGAAAAATGGTGTGGTGACAGATGGCAGGTATTCAATGGGCAAGAGCTCTCTAGTTTTTGTCAGGACTTCCCTCTAGTTTTTAGTCAGGACTCAAAGCTCTCACCCTTACTCTCATTCCAGGCTCACCTAGCCCTGCGTGCTTCCAGAAGCTTCTGTGAGTTGCATCTGAGTTGCAAGCGCCTTGCACTGCATCTGAGCTCCCTTTTCCTTCCATAGCCTGTGCTATCCAGAAGTCTGAACTTCTACTGGCTTTAATTCCTTCACTCAAAACATTGCTTGTGCACCTGCTGTGTGCACTGAAAGCCCTGTGAGATGTGAAAGAAGTCACAGACTTGGGCTCAGATCCAAGACTCAGCACAAACCCTATGCTGTCTGAAGGCATCACAGAGGGCTTCCTAAAGGAGGGGGCACCTGAGCAAGGTCCTGAGGGTGGGGAGGATTTGGCCATGGAGCTCTGAGGAGAGGAGCATCCTAGGCAGGAGTGTTGGGGTCAGTGTCTGAAAGGCTGGGACATGGAAGGTAACCAGAAAATCTTTCTGTTTGTCACTAGCCTAGTTCAGTTTCTATCTGCTCTAGCCTACACCACTGCAGCAAGACCTCCCTGGTTTCCTGGCTTCTAGCCATGCTCCTCCAATCCATCTCTTCTGCCAAGAGGAAATCTTCCCCAAATTTGCCTTTAACCTTGTCCAGCCCTGCTTAAACCCTCTATGGCTCCTGTCTCCTGTAGGCATTCAGGTCCTTGGCAACTTGGACTGCTGATTGTTCCTGCCTCTACCCTGTTACTTCTTGCTCATACCCTCTAGTTTATTCATTTCTTCATTCAACACATACTTACTGAACACCTGCTATGTGCCAGATTCTGCTCTAGAGGCCAGGCAATTTAGTAAAACCCAAACAGAGAAGTTCTTGATCTCATGGATCTAATATTTTGGTGGGAAGACAGACAATAAAGAAAACACAGAACTATAAGATAACGGTTAGAGTTAAGAGCACATGATAGAAATACAGCAGGGTCAGGGGATTGAGAGTAGGAAGGAGTATTTTTAAATACATATTTTAAAATTTAAGGGTTAGTCACATACCATTTTGTCTTTCCTGGAATGAAAAATCCAGATTTTGTTCCTGTGGCAGTTTTGTGTCTAAGTCTGAGGATGAATTCTGATTGGACTTGATGGTCCCACTTGCCTTCACCAAGGATTGGTCCAAGGGTGGGCATGTGACTCCATTTTGGCCAATCGTATTTAAGAGAAAGACTTCCAAGGGCTTCTGGGAGTAATTTTTCTAGAAAGGGACATACACAGAAAAAGCCCTTTTTGCCATAGCTCCCCTTACTTTTTGCTTGAGCGGCTATCATGAGGAAATGTGATATCGGGAGCCATCCTGTGACCATGAGGGGCATGTTAAGAGTGACAGAGTGAAAAATTAGAAAAACTTGTGTCCTAAGTGATATCATTGATCTCTTGAACAAATATAGAGTCCATCCCTTGGAACTTCATGTTCAGTCAGCACTGGTCTTTTAGATAAAACTTCCTTATTAGTGTGTGTTACTGGTTATAGGTATGCTGAGTTATGACTTCTCTCAGAACTCAGACAGCTAGGACAAGCTCAGTGGCTCAAGTCCTCAGGCTGGTAGCCTCGGACCTCAAGCAGTGCCTTCTATTTTCCATAGTAGCCAACTCATGCTATCCTCTCTTTATATAGAATGGGGAGATGCTGTGAAGGTTGAGAAGCACTGCTTGAGGCTCTGAGAAGAAGATGTCCCACTGTTGACAACCATATCCATCTTCAGTGAGCACCCTCAGCTCCAGTCATTTGGAATTACTCACTGTTCCTCAGACGCCCCATGCCCTATCTTGCTCTATGCTTTTTGTACTTGCTGTTCTCTCTGCCTGAATGCCCTAGCTGCTCATCTCTTTCTGGCAAACTCCTACTTACTCCTCAAAGCCCAATTCAAGACAAAATGTTGCCTCTTCTGTGAAATGTCCCAAGCCTCCAAGCTTGCGCCACTGTCATTTTTGTTCTTTCTGTGCTGCCATTCACTCCCATTAGCTAATGGTCTGTCCTGCCACAGACCGAGCCTTTCACAAATCCAGAGACTGGGTTTTGTTTATACTTGTGGTCCCTGTTCCTAATGCAAAGACTGGAGGACTCAGACCAGGGAATAACAATTTTTGTTGGTTAGCTAAATGAATAAGGTGAGTGAGTAAATGAATGCATTAATTTTCTTAGCTGCCATACAGAAGGCAGAGGCTGGATTGGCCTCTCTGTGTGGGGCACAGGGCAGAGATGGTGCTGGCACAATGTTTGTTCCAATGATCTGAAGGTGATTCTCTGCTTAGGTAGACCAGGCAGCCCTGCTGCTCTAGGGGCAAGTGGAGACCTGCCTGCTTCCAAGCCTCCTGCTTCTAATCTCCCCTTCTCTCCCTACCTCTCTGGCGGGCAGCCTCCCAGAGGCCAGTCCCACCCTCATTTCTCCCGCAGGCCTCTGCCAGCTGAGTTATCCTCTCTGCCATCTCCAGGACTCTGGAATCAGCCCCGCTTCCTTCAGGTGTGCTTGGAGGCTGGGGTGGGACTCTGGAGAGTGAGACAGGTGACAGTCCTCTCTGCTCTGGGGAAAATTAATTAGCACGGGTTCCACAAATCGCTTTGAAGATTAAAAAAAAGAGAGAGAGAATACATACAATAGTCCCTTATCAGGATGACTATTACCTTGAGGATCTGTCCCCATTCCTCTCCATACCTGTTTTTCTAGAAAATCCAACTTCTGAAAACCAGGCGCTTCTGTGTCCAGTGTGAGGAAAGCTGTGTGTGAGTCCTCTCTGGCTGGGACCTCAGCTGCTGAAAACTGCTTCCCAGTTGCTGCTGGGATCCAGAGCTTCAGATGTGGTTTAGGATTCTGAGCCTGGTGATCCCTGGCTAGGACCTAACCTCTCTGAGCCTCCATATTTTAGCAAAATGGGGATAGTAGTGCTTTCTTTGGGAACTGGCATACAACAGGTGCTCAATAAAGAGAGCTCCAAGCCTGTTCTGACTGTCTTGGGACAGAGCAGACAGAGCCCACACAGCCCCCAGGTAAAAGCTGGGCCTGTTGTCTGGGTTTGGTTTCCCAGGTTTCCTAGGTACCTCCCCAGAGACCACCCAGCCAGCCTCCCGGCTACAGGGCAGACTCCAGCTCAGAACCACAGAAACAGCTGACAGCTGCCAGGATGCCAACTTCATCTCCATAGTCAGAAGGGCCATACCGAGCCAGGGACGGGCAACATAGTGGACCCTTGCTGTCACACCCCCAGACTGGAGTCATCTCCTTGAGATGCTCTGGAATGTTCTCCGTGCCCTTTCCTAAAATGGAAATTGAGGCTCAGAGAGGTCCATTCTCTGGTTAATGGATACCCAGCTGGGCTTCCTGGCTTCATACCCTAGCTGGGCTGGGGGGAGGGGGTGGCTGACAGGCAGGTAGGCTGGCAGATGAGGTTTGGCAGAGGAAAGGTCTGTGAGCTTTTATGGGGCTTCAAAAGTTTGGTGTATGGGTTCAGCCCAAGGTGGGTGATGCTTCCATCTTGGGAACCCCTCCCCCTTCAGGTCCTGGCATACTTGCCAGACAACAGGTGGGCTTCAGAACCAGCTCATTTATGGCTCCAGGTGAGTAATTGTGGGCCCCCCACTAAGGAGTGGGGAGAGGAGGCCTTGGGCTCCAGATGAAAGGCCAGAGGTCCCCCTACCCCATTTCAACTCCTCTCTCTCTGGGGCCCAGCTCCCAACCAGCTCTATCACCCAGACCTCTAGGACTTGAGAGTATTCTGGGAAACCAAACTGCTTCTCTTTTATCCCACTCCCCACACAAGCCCCTGCCCTCTCCAACTGGGTCCCCTCTGCCTTGAAATATGTAGTACAAGTGCCTAGTAAGTACCAGACCTACAAAAGGCACAGCAGAGCCCCCTTGATAGACTGATGGTATTGGTGAGCTTGGTTTAGAGCAGGTCTTTCACCTCTCGCAGCCTGAGTTCTCTCTTCTGTAAAATGGGGATAAGAATGGCCCCTCCAACAGTGTTGCTGAGGAGATTAAATGAGATAGAGAAATAGCTGAATCAGGGGGCTCCCAGCATTGGTGCACAGCAGCCTTGGACCCATTCCGTGCAAGGCTCAGGGGATCAGAAAAGAATGAGCTTAGGGATGCCATCTCTTGAGGGCTACTGGACAGCTGTTGTTGGTGTCTACTCGCTGACAGGTCTGTGATCTTGAGGAAAGCTCAAAGTAATAAGGGAGATTTATTTATTGAGCACTTACTATGTGCCAGCCCCTGTTTGGAGACACAGGGGTCTCCAGTTTCCAGGTGTGGACCTGTACTGGTCTGTGGCCTGTTAGGAACTGGGCCACACAGTGGGAGGTGAGCGATGGGTAATCTAGCGAAGCTTCATCTGTATTTGCAGGCACTCTCCAGAGCTAGCAATACCACCTCAGCTCTACCTCAGATCATCAGGCATTAGATTTTCATAGGTGAAATGGCCCCTGATGCCAAAAAGGTTGGGGACTGCTGTTTTAGCTTATCTAATGTCCTCTTCTACAACATCCCAAGAGGTTTGTATTTTATGGCCATTCTCAGTTTGAGGGTGAGGAACCGATGCAAAGAGGTTGTATCACAGCCTGAGGGCACCACACACAGCTAGAAGGTGGCAGACCGAGGAGCTGAGCCCAGATTGTCAGGCTCTAAAGCCACCACTTTTAACCACTGAATCATGCTGCCTTTCAGAGAATGCTGAAGATCTTTATACTACTAAAGAACTATTGGGTCAATATTATAAAGGAGAAAGGAAGAGGAATTTGGGAGATGCTCCATTGTTTCTCCTAAACCACAGCTGTCTCCTGTTCACACACCATCAGTGGTTCCTCAGTACACACAAGACCAATGCAGGGCCTGGGTCCCTTGAGCCCTATGTCCTGCTCACCATCCACCACCTGCTGTCAGCCACTCCTTGTCCTGCCTGGTCTTTCTGAACTCCTTGCTTCCCTCAACACTGCTCTCTCAGCTCAACCTTTTCCCCCTTTCCACTAGCCCAGCTCCTGGCTTCCAACTGCCTAGCTCCCATGCTGCTGGGGCTTCCCAAGCTAAAGTGAACAGTCACCCTGTCCCACAAGCTGGCAAGTTCCTGGCCCTGCCGGCCAGACATAGTCACTCCAGGAGGTTCTAAGAATTGTTGGGTTTTAATACTGTGATTGTTTTTATCACAGTTTTGTTTTTTCTTTTTAAACTTGTAGTGTTCAGTAGATGTGTATGTATCATAGACAGTCTGGAAAACAGAAAAACAGAAGGCAAACAAAGGCTCTTAGTGTCCTGCACTTCAACCCAAGAGATAGCTGCTGTTAATGTGTATGGGGTCTGGTCAGCAGGCCTTTTCTCTTTTTTTCCCTAGTCATGCATAGTTTCACAGCATTATTTAAATTTCTGCAGGCAATGGGAGTTCCTGTCTTTTCGTTTCTTATTTCAAGATCTATTCCCCTGATGAGTAAGTCATATTGAGTCTAGCCTAAATTACTCTTATGGGGTTCCTCATGGGTCATGCCTTCCAAAGTGGTGGACCACCTAAGAAGCTGCCACCCTGGGTTACAGAGGTAGACAAGAAAAAGAGTCTTCACTGAAATCTGGTCAGAGGGGTCAGGAATTCTGAGCACCCCATAAAGTGAGGGATGGGGGTGCTCAGCCCTCAGAGGCAGGTGCCTCTGTCTGTCTTGTTCACTTCTGTATCTCCATGGCCTACAGCAGGACCTGGCCCAGTGCCCACATTCATGTTCATGGAATGAATGAGGGAGTGTAGTATACGGTGTGCAGAGGTGGGGAGATGGCACAGACCAGAGAGGAGAAGGCCTTGCCCACCATGCTTGAACATCAGAGGCTGGGCTATCCCCATGGGGTCAGGGAGAGGAGTCCTGGGGCCAGGATAGGGTGGACGGGCTTCCTGGCAGGGTCAGGAGGCTCTACCCAGCCCCCTGCCCACAACCGGGCAGAGGAAGTGAAGGCTGCCATGTCAGAATGCCTGAATGCAGCTTCACTTGGAGCCATTTATCACCTGCAGAAATTCCAGGAATTTGGAGATAGAGGGGCTGAAGTCAGAGTACATAAAAGAAGGGAGATCGAGGGGAAGGGTGCCCCACCTTTCTCCAAGAAGGAGAAAACCCAGTCCTTTGGCATCTGGGAAGGTGTGAATCTCTCCTGAAGACTCACATTCACAGGGCATTGGGTAATGTTGGCTTTTAGAGGATGCCCACTGCATGCCAGGCACTGTTGTGACCCTCAAAGCACTAGATGCTGCCATAATCCCCAAGATCACACTTCTGGGGACTTACAGAGACAGGATTCATGCCAAGCAGCCTGGTGCTAGAGCTTACACACTGTTGTAGAGTGCTGCCTTTAGAACCCAGGCCAGGCCATGCCCTGCTGTCTGCCCAACACCCTGTGTGGCTCCCACCTACTCAGAGGCAAAGCCAAAGTCCTCACAGTGGCCACAGCGCCAAATGAGTCAGAGCCTCTGGGCTTCATCTCTTGCTCACTCCACTCCAGCTGCAGACTCATGCCCACCTTAGGACCTGTGCACTTGCTAGTCCTACAGCCTGGGATGCCTCTGCCCTGTTTAGCTTCTTGGCTCACTCTCTCGCCTCCAGGTCCCTGCTCAGATATCACCTTCTCCAAGAGGCCTTCACTGATTATCCTTGTATTACCTGAATTCTCTAGACTTGCTCTGTCTAACACAGCAGCTGCCAGCCACCTGTGGCTTCTGGGCACTTGAAATGTGACAAATTAGATTTGAGATGTGCTGTGAATGTCAAATATGTACTGGACTTCTAAGGCCTAGTATTAAAAAAAGTATTAAATATCTCAATAATTTTTGTATTGATTTCATGTGGCCATGGTAATATTTGGATTTGTTGGATTAAATTAATATGTTATTAATATTAATGTTCTCTTTACCTTTTTCAAAGTGGCCCCTAGAAAATTTAGAATTACATGGGTGGCACCTTCACCCTGATCTCTTTTTCTTTCTAGCACTCACCCCACCTGCATTATAGGTTCACTTGTCTGTCTGTTTATTACCTGGGCATCCCCAGGAGGAGAACAGGGATTTGTACCTGTTTCTCAGTGCTGCACCCCAGCACACAGCAATAGTTACGATCAAGTAAATGAAGTGCCTGCTCTGTGCCTGGCATTGCACTAGGCTTTGTTCCTGAGCATCTAAACTTGGGGTGAGGATGGGAAGTCAGGGGAGGAGTTCTGTGGTCCACGGGAGTGGAGAGGGGCACAGAGCACTATGGAGAGAGCAAGGTTTGGATTCAGGTCCAAACATTTTATCCTTCTGCATTTTACCATCTGTCATCTCTCTGCCCAGAGGTTCAGATGGGCTCTTGGAGGGTGTCCTGTGAGCTCCAGTGTGTGAGAGAGGTGTGAGAAGCTGCCATCTAGGCTGACTCACACCTGAGTTGGGTAACATAATTGAATGATCATGCTCTAGAGGTGGACCAGCACCTTTAACATGGCCCTACAGGAGGTGGTGGAAATGGAGGAGCCGGGCCAGACTTGGGCAAGAGGTCCCTTTTGGGATGGGTGCTGGGGCCAGAGGGGAGGGGCCTGGGGATGTACAAGTAGACATAGTGTGGTCTATGTCCTTGAGCAGGATCTCAGAGAATTCCAATGAAGTGAGGTAAATGGCAAGGAGGTGGTCAGAGAGGATTCCCAGAGGGAGTGACATTTACCCTGGGAGGGAAGACTATGCAAAGGCATGGAGGGGTGTGAGATGGGCAAAGAGGCATTGAAGCTGGAGCAGTGGGGCCCATGGTAGTAGTGGGAGCTGGGCCAGAGGGGTTATCAGGGGCCTAGCTGCACTTGAGTGGACTCTGGCTGGCCCTGGGGCTCTGTGGCCATGGGAGATGTGGTGTCCACTGCTCTACATCTGCTCAGAATGAGACCAGAGGGCCCAAGTCATCCTTGATGAAGGGGTGCTGGGAAGTCAGCCAGCCACTATTTTGTCTCTGGTATCCCAGATGTCTGTCCAGCCAAAGCGTGCATACCTCACAGCACAAGGCACCCATCCCTTCCAGGGCATCTCATGACAGGGATAAATGTTCTCCTCAGGCCAAGCTACGTGTGCCCTCCTGTGACCACTGCTCCCTGCTGCCCCTACTCCCAGTCCAGGCTATATCCTCAAGAACATAAACGCTCCTGCTTCGAGAGCCCTGGAGCAGCCCTGAGGAGACTGGGGACAGTGATAAGGCCCCAAAGGCTGGTCCTCTGAGGGCAGGACCACACCAAATTCTTGGCTGCTCCTCACAGACCCATCTCCAGCCTGGCCTCTTCCCAGGCTACTCCCAGCCTGTCTCTGCCCCTAGTGCTAGGAGATGCAGAGGGAGGGTGAACTCCTGCCCTGTAGGCCAAAGAGTGTTTTTCCTTGATTTTTCTGTTACTTTGGGCACATGAGGTCCTTCTCTCAGCTTCAGTTACCTCATTTGGGAAGTGGATTTAAATCACAGAGCCAGGTAATGGTGAGGCCTGGCCCCAGTGGTGGCTTATTGGGTGTGTTCCCTTCTTTCCCTGGGAGCTAGGTTCTGAGCCATGGGCCATCAGGCAAGTGGGTATGTAGGCAGGCCTGGCCCATTGTGGGAGTTAGGGGGTGGCTGGCTTTGGAATTATCACCCAGCTGAGTGTTGGAGGATGGGGCTGCAGAGTGGGGGTGGGGGGTGCAGCCAGAGAGCCAGGAACAATTTAACACCTGCACATAATTACCAAATGATCTGCCTTCTGGGAATTATTTTTATCTTAATCTTTTATTTGTTTCCAAATAAAACAAGAGAGGGACCAGGAGGGCCTGGGAAGGGGCCAGCAAGGTGCTGCCGGGGCACCAGGGGGTTATGGACCCTCACTGTCATTGTCACTGTCACTGGGGTTTGCCTGACCATCTTGAGAGGATGTCCAGCTGCTCTGGGGAAAGGTGAAAGCCCTATTAAAGGCACCGGAGATCCTGCACTGCTCCTGGGAGAACGTCTGTGTGTGTGTGAGCACATGTGTATCTGTATCTGAGTGTGTCTCAGAGGAGTTTCTGGGGGGACTTCCTGGGGTACTGACAGCAGAATCACTGAGGGAGTGTTCACAGTGCAGATCCCAGAAACACCCAATCTGAAGCCCAGGGCAAAGTCCATGAATTTTCATTTTTAACAATCATGATTTTTAACTTCCTAGTACAATTGACCCAACGATTCATATACATCCTAAAGTTTGAAAATCACTGTCGTAGTTTAGCACTGCAGAATCTTTAGCAGTTTGAGAACTTTACAATAGTCGAATTCTTTGAACTGTTTAAAATCTTTAGAAATCTGGAATATTCTGATTTTAGCAGGAAGGAGAATGTTTAGAATTGTTATAACTCCAAGTGTTGATTTTTAAAGAACCATTCAAACTCTAGAATGTTCAACCTTACTTTAGAGCAGGGTTTTTCAAATGTCAGACTTTCCTACACATCCTACAAAACTTCTACCCTCCCCACATTGGTCCTAGTATTTTTTTTTCTTTTATTGTCATATATCACTTAATCTTTCTTAAAAACTTTTTTTGGACTAGCTTTAGGCTTACAAATATGGTACAAAGATATCCTGCATAGCTTTCACCCAGCTTCCCCTAATATCAATATTTGAAACAGAATAAAGACAATTATTAAAGCCAAGAAAATTAACATGGATAAAATGCCATCAACCAATCTGAAGACCTTACATGACTTTTGTCAATTTTTACACCAATGTCCCTTTTCTGGCCCAGAATGTGATCCAGAATTCCACATTGTCTTTAGTTGCTGTATCTCTTTTGTCTCCATCAATTTAGGACAGTTCTTCAGTCTCGTTTGTCATTTATGTTTTGTTTTATATTTTGAAAGAACACTGGTCAGTTATTTTGTAGAACATCCTTCAACTTGGATCTGTCTGGTGTTATCTCATGATTAGATGCAAAGTTATACATTTTTGGTGAGAATGCTACAGAAGTGCTTCTGTGGGTATATTATCAGGGGGTATACGTGGTATCTATTTACTCTCCACTTCTGCTATCATTTATATTTTTAGCTAAATTGATCCCCTTTTATAACTTAATACTTGATTTAATTTAACCATAAGAAATGCTATTCCCCAAATTGTGATGGGTTTAATACTCTATAGCTATTAAAATGAAAATATTTTTTCTTGTACCACCTCAAATCATCTTGATGACCTCCAGGGCTATGTGTACCACTTTTGACAAAAGCTGCTTTAGATTGTGTAGGATCTTTGGAACTACGCAGCGTTGATTTGGTTCATTGTATTATTATTATTTTCAAAGGGCAATAAGAATGGTCAGAATGTTTACCTGTTTAATCTCTCTTAGATTCAGTAGCAGAGAAGTTTTAGAAGGTAAGGCATGAGTCTTCCATCTTGGTGTTCCAACCTGGCTTCCTCAGCTTCCCAATCTTCTGGAGGGTCATGGCTTGTTAACATTACAGATTTCTTAGCACTGAGAAATCAGCCTATTTAGTAGCTTTGGGGTGAAGCCCTGGACTCTTCCATTTTAACAAGTCCCCATCCATGGATGAGATCTCCACTTATGCTGAAATTTTCCTGTCCCTTCAGCATCCTGAAGATATATAAATTTCAGCAGATATATAAATTTCCATATAAGAAAAACAGAGAAATCTGAGAAACTATGGGGCCTGGCTCCCAAAAGTAAACCATGAAACAGGAGCTCGTGCAGATATCTGTGGAAGTTGCCATGTCAGTCCAGGCTACTGCACCTGAGCCTGCCACGCTGGAGCCATGTCTACTTTGCTTCCCAGTCTCATAGAAATACCACTCACTGGAAACTCTTCGCTGAACTGGACAGAGAAGCAATCCTGGGAAACACTATTTCCAGATTTCATGGTATGCCAGGCTGAACAACAGACAATCCAACACAGCCGTGTTTTGCCCAGTTGGCATTCTAAGACACAGTGTAACCACATTAACTTTTGAATAAAGACCATGACAACACCATGTTTATACCTAACCTGATGCGACCACCCTTCAACCACCTGAAGGCATACTATGCCTTTCCCCCAAAGTGCAAACGTCTCTTATGGCACTTGGTCTCTTCTAGCTGAGCCACATGCCTGTTTGATGTCTGTGACTTAAATGCTGAGTTACAGAGTTACCACCATTAGTGTACCTCAGATCTTGACAGGATGAAAATAGGAGAGGGAGGAAGAGGAAAACAAGTATATTCATATGAAAGCAAGAAAAAATACACATAAATTCTGTAGTCTTCATTCTGCAATAGTCACATGACCTTAACAATGTGACTTATCTTCTTACTTCCCCTTTCTATCCTATATCCTCTTGGCCCGCATCTGAGCTTTGTTCTTAGTCTCGTGGCTTCATTTCTTAGTGGTTCTGCCTACACTGGGCTGCTGAAGTTTTCTATTAACCATAGGATACAGTATACCAGAGGTACCCCAGAGGATCCTGGAGTCCAAGTGCCTACACTTTGATTCTGCTGTCAGCACCCCAGAAGGCCTCTCAGGAATCTCTGCTTTAGGGATCTCCTGCTCAGCCTAGTAGCAGGGACCAGCCTGACTGGGAAAGGGTTAAGTAGGGAGCAGAAGAGAGGGCATTTTTCTCGTGGGTGCTGGACAGTGGCCCAGCAGACACTCAAGGTCACATAGCCAGAGAGGGTAGAGCTAATGATAAGGTTAACTCACACTTTTTAATTGTTTATCGTGTGCCAAGGCCTGAGCCCAGCTGCTCCAGGGATGTGGAAGTGAGCTGGGCACTCTGGGGACTCACTTGGACTTCTTTTATCCCACCCTGACCCTGAGCCCTACATCCAGGAAGCTGGGCCAATTCATCCAGGAAGCTGGGCCAATTCTGGGGCAGTTAGTGTGGGGGGCAGGCAGCCTAGCAGGGCCCGTGGGAGGCGCTCCATCCCTTGGGAATGAAGAAGGCATGTGCCATGGAGTTGGGAAGGAGTCAGGGTGCGAGCATAGGCTGTGAGCAGTGCTGGGGCCCAGGCATGCAGCAACAGGCCCTGGTGGAGACACAAAGCACTCATTCACTGTCTCCCAGGGTAGTGGTGACTTACAGGGGAATCCCTCAGCAGCCTGGAAGTGAAGGGAAGCCAGTTCCCAGGAGACAGCTTCATGCCTGTGTGGCATGAGGTTAGGTATAAATGGGGTGGAGTAAGACTCACGTAACTTCTCTCTCCAGGACACTCACATACAGAGCCTGTGGCTTAGGCCCCTCCCCAAGTAATAGCGCTAGGCACTACTCTTAACACCTTAGCTGCATCTTCACAACAACCCTATAAGGTGGGAAGTATTAGAGATGTGGAAACAGGCCCAGAGAAGCCAGGATTTAAACCTGTGAAGTCAGTCTGACCAATTTGTTGTGTCATCTGCTGTGCTGCTTCTACAAATTTGGATCTCATGGAGAGGTGAGTACTCATGGATCGAGGGCCCAAACCCCAATCCTGAGCTGGAGTTTGGCCCCCAATACCCCACACAGGCTGCTCTCTACCCCTGCTTGCACCACTCCTTCCTCTACCATCTCAACACACACATACACACCTCTCAGGCAGCCCATTCAATACCTATATAGCTCTAACAGCGAGGATACTCTTTCTCACAAGGAGCTAGAGTCTGCCTCCCCGCGACTTGCCTTATATTTTTTGCTCTTCCCAGGTTGGGGTCACTAGCGACATCTTCCCCTTTTCTGAACATACTCTACGATGTCCTTGCTTTTCTTCCAGGGTAGGACTCAGTTTCTTCCATGGGACTCTGCATAGTACAGAACAGAATTGAGTAATCGTCTCCCTAATGCTGTGTAGAGATCTTAGTTAATATTACCTGAGCTGGGCACGTCCTTCTTTAGAGGCACTAACCCACTGTTAATTCCAGTTATTTCCCGAGTAGGCCTTAAAATTCTTTCCACTTGATATAACTATGACTTCCAAGTCTTGAGAAGTTTACTTTTGCCTCTTTTCAGCCCCATCATGTTCAAGGGCATCAGGACAGCATCTTTGGGGGTCCTGGTTCTAATGGCCTCACCATAGCAATAACCAACACCAACACCTGTTTTCCCTACTGGTATCTCAAGAATGCTCTGCAACTGCCACATTGGGAAACTAAGGCTCAGAGACACACACTCAAGGTCACATAGCCAGAGAGGGCAGAGCTAATGATAAGGTTAACTCACACTTTTTAATTGTTTACCGTGTGCCAAGCATTGGGCTGAGTATCCCTTACAACAACCCTCTGAGATAGGTGCTATTTTATCCTCCTTTTATAGGCAAGGAAACTGAGGCACAGGGTGGTTTAGTAACCTGCCTAAGCTGCACAACCAGTGTGTGGCTAAGCTGGGATTTAAACCCCAGCCAGTTGGTTTGAGTCCATATTCTTCACCCCAAAACTGTTATGCCTCCAGAGGCTGTGAAGCACAAGTTTTGGCTCCAACAATGACTCTGGGTCAGGCCAGTACCCTCGGAGACTTGCTTTTCTCACTGTGGTTTGGGGATAATTATGTCTTCTCCATGTGGTACAGGACAATGTGCTTGGCTGACCTTAAAGCACAGAGGAAGCACTCAAGGAATGAGAGTTTACAATGAAAGAAAAAGAAAACGAATGTTTAAAAAGCCTTTTTGGATACCCAAATAGAGTTAAACTTCCTCCTAGATTCCATCCAGTTCATCCGATTCTGTTCTTCAATATTTTTCAAACATCTGCCAAAGTCTCTATGATCTGGATCCTATGAACTCTCTTACCTCATCCCCTTTACACATTCCCTGGTCATTACACTCTGGCCACAGAGTCTGACCAACTGCTCCTTGGCCTTCCCTGGCACACTCATGCCCCAGGGCATTTGCATGGCTGTTCTCACTCCAAGAAAGCTCTTCCACCAGATGTCACTTGGATCACTGCCTCATTTCTAAAAACCTTTAATTTTTCAGGGAGGTCTCTGATTGTAATGTCTAAAATTTCAACACCCTCTTCCACATGTGTCATATCTCCCTTCCCAGCTTCGTTATTTCTCTTTAACCTTTATTTTGCTCTAACACACCAAATGCATTTCATTTTTGTGGTTTTTGTTTTTTAACTATGAGCTCCACCAGGATGAGGATTTTTGTCTAATATGTTCACTGCTGTAAACTCAGCACCTAGTGAGTGCCTTGCATATAGATGGTTCTCAACAAACACTTATGGAATGAACACTGCTATGTTCTTGGAGTAGATATGTGAGAAGCTGTCTCTGTCCTCAAGGAGCTGACTGACATTCATGTGGGTAACAATAGACACCCACATTGGTGACCACCATTCAGGAAGTGGCAAAGTCTCTGGCTGAAGTCAGCCAGGGCCTCAGAAAAGCTGAAGTGGGCCTTGAGTCCCCAGCTGGCAGAGGAAGGGCATTGGAGTTGGGGGAGGGGCCAAACTTAGAAATTTGACATTAATACCTCAGGACCCAAATCATAAAACATCTAATTATGGGGTGCCAGTGTTTAATTGTAATTTTGGTAATGACCTGCAACTGCATACAAATTATAGGGTAATCACCTCAAACATGCTTACAGCTGCTGTAAATGTCATTTAGTCGAATGTGGAGCTCCCCAGCCAGTGTCTCTGGGGCTTAGATGAGGGCAGGGTGCTGGGGACATCCTCTACTTGGCTTGTAGTGCCATGACAAGGTGTCTAGCATGAGCCTGGGCTGCACGTGCCAGCTGCCGCATATTTTTAAACCATCCCCACCACCTCTGCTCATGAAGAGTGGCCTCCACATAGGCCCCAGTTTAAACTGCAGCAGGAGGAACTTTGGTCACATGCAGAAAGGATATGGAAAGCATTTGGTGGGTAGGAGAGGAAGGCTGGCCTCCTAGTTGGTTTGGGACAGGTGAGGGAGCCCAGAGACAAAGGCATGACTGGGTTGGCTTTTTTCATAGCTGGGGTAGCGAATGGACCAAAGTAGAAGTCAGAAACTGGTGGCCCCTGATATGTTTTATTTGGGCTGCACAGTGCTCCAAAATAACAGAATTGAAGAACCTCAGAAAGGGCACAATATTTCTCATAACCACATCCCACACCGCTCCCTATTGTCTCCCCTGCAGCCTACTTTCACTTCCACTTGCATCTTTACCACTTGAGCCCTATTGGCACTAAATTGCCTGCATCTTTTCAGAGGTGGTGCCCATGGTAAGAGGAACATGGGCTTTGGGGATGGACACCCAGTGGTTGAAATCTGCACTGTTCCTTGCCAGATGAACAGACTTAGGCAAGGAAAGGGATTTCTATGAGTCTCCCCATTTGTGAGAGATTATGCATATGTATTAAATGCCCAGCTTGCAGGGTTTGGTCAACACATTCTCCAGCTTCAAGGGGCAGCGTAGTGTAGTAGTTAAGAGTGTGGGCTCTGGTGCCAACTGCCCAGGCTCTCATCCCAGCCGTGGTATCTGTGAGCTTTCTAAATTTGCATATGCAAATTTACCACTCGAAGTCCTCATTTCTTCTTCTATATGAGGATAATTGTAAATCATACTTCATACTTCAGAGAATTCATGAGATTGGTTCATGAATATGAGAGGCTTGAAATAGTCCCTGGAATAGTGCCTAGAACAGTGCTTGGCACAGTAGCCTTCAAGAAATGTTAGCTGTGAGCACCTACCACATGCTGGGAAACTGAGGATGGGTGCAGGAGGGGACAGCCCAAATTCCTGCACGCAGGCTCACAAGGCATATCACACTCTTCTCTCCCTCTCCTTGAAATTCTCCCTTGCTGGAGAACTTATTCATCTTTTAAAACTCAGCTGGTTTCTCCATCTTGATATAGTCTTTGCTGCTCTCTTTCCTCCTCTGGGGAAATATCTCTTGGGTGCTGGCTTCTCTTGTGGCATCCAGCTCAGGAAGCCATTGTCTTTTCGTTATCTCCGAGTGGGAATGTTGGAGTGTTTTGGTGGCTGGCATCATAGCCATAGTGGGTATGGCACTTAGAAGAAATTGCTAAATGTTGACTGAACTTATCTGATTGAATTAGCAAACAGGAAGGATTCTCAGAGTGTTGCAGAAACAAGACCGGCAAGAAACCAAGCACCACTCAGAGAGTTGGAGAACTCAGGTTTATTATGCTGGTGATCCCAGAAGAGCTAGCACTCTGAAGATCTGGACCCCAAGCTCAGGGGTAACCTTACTTTTGTAGGGCTTAAAAAGCAAAGGCAATACATCTGTTATCTAGACAGAACAAGCGAAGGGGAGGGTGAGTCTTCAGTTGATCTCGAGGTCACCCGTCCCTTCGCCCTATGCAGCAAGCATGTCTACAGATTACAATGTTAGCAATTTGAGTGAAAAATTCCTCTTCATTTTCCCCTTTTGATGCCCTTTAAGTTCTTATCAGGCATCAACCTCCTGATCTTCCTGGGCTAGGGTCTGGTATAAGGGTGATCTGGATGTCACAACCATTTATAACTTTATGGACTCTGGGCATGAGGAGACAGTTCAGGATACAGAGACCAAATAAGAGAGCTATGAAGAGCATGAGGAGAGGACCTGCAAATGGGAGAAGCCAAGATCCCCAATTCCATATTCTGGACCAGTACCCCCATGACTCATTTAATTGTTGGTGGATTAGGGCATACCCCTTCTAGGATAAGATGACCTCAGTGTCTTTGCAGGCAGACTCGGAAACCCCCTAACTAGTTTTCCTGCCTAACTCTTTTCTAAGAGGCTTGAACCCCCTTATTATTAGTATGGATGTTGAGGGATGGGAGGTCTCTTTTTCCATATCTGCTTCCTGCTGTGAAGGGTCATAGTCCCTGCCTACTGGGGTTTCAAGGAGCTCTTTCTCTTTCTGCCTGTGGGAACCAGGGTTGACTGGCCCAAGGTCTGGCTCAGTCCCTAGACAAGGAATTGCCTTCTCTGCCTTGTCCCAGTTATTGGACACCTTAAAGACCTTTGGCACCAAGACAGCCTGTGGGGTTTGGGTCTAGGCCCCAACTTTTGAAGCTTCCTTTGAATATTGGGAAAAGTCTCAGAAAACTGGTTAAGGAAACTTCCAATCTTGTTTAGCTTAATCACATAAAATTTTCTCTCAGGATTTCTCTTCACAAACCTCCTATTACTTTCCTCATTCCTTCAGTTTGCCTCTTCCCACTCATTCAGAAATAACCAACTTTAAGACAAACACCTTTCCTTCAATCTCCTTCAAAATAAATCTCCAAACTTTATACCTTCTGCTATGAAAACCATTTCCTTTCTATCATAATTAGAATTTTAATTGAACCACCATATTATATATAACGCAAATATAGATCAGAGGTCATGCACATACTCTTATTTTGTCATCATCGGTATTTGTAACTTCCCTGAGGGTGCATAACTAGTTTCCTCAGGGAGCAATGAAATAGATGGGGTCCCAAAAGAACTCGTTTCCCCCTCAGAGTCTGAGGGTGAACGGGGAGAAAATTCCTGATTATCGAGATTTCTGGGAAGGCGCTTCTATCATTCGGCCAGCTAAAAAGTCTGGGTCTTGGTGAAGGAGCATAGAAGCTTAACTTTTACTGATACAGCAGTTCTGGCTTGCCTGGGCTTGCCATTATACTAGCGCATTGGTAAAAACTCCTGCTGCAAGATCTGATCTTCAAATTGACAGGTCAGTGGTGGAGTAAAATGGTTGACCTTGCCTTCCCCTTCTATTCCTATGATAATCGTAGTTTGTGAGGAGGGTTTTCCTGCAAATGCAGGGAGAACAGAATAGGTTGCCCTGTATCTAAAAGAAATCAAATTTGTTTACACTTTATATCCTTAGTTACCTGGGGTCCCTTGGTAGTGTTGATCACATTCCTGGACAGGGGTGGCTAGGATGGCCCTGGGCCTCTTTAGTCACACAGTTCCCGGTCCTGGGCTACTAGGGTGTTGGCTGGCCGCTCTCCTCTCTGGGAGTGTGGACAGTCAACTCTCCAATGCCAAGGATTGGTATCTGTTTCTTTACATGTGTGGCAGAGGATGGGGGGCTTTTAGGTACAGTCCTTTGCCCAATGTCCTACTTTCTTGCATTTGAAGCAAGAACTCAACGTCTCCTTATTCCCTGGTCTCTTAAAGGATGCTTGTTGGGTACCAAGGGCCTGGCCAATTGTGACAGCCATAGTCCTGGCTTGTCGCTTTTCTTTATTCTATTCTCTTTTTCTCTCTTCAAGATCTCGAGTGTTATAGACCACAAAGGCCATATATAGTATTTGGTTAGTCTGTGGCCCCACTTGCAGCTTTTGAAGCTTGCATCTGATATCAGGGGCCGACTGGCTAATAAAATGCTGGCCTAACAAAGCTAACACTGCAGGGGAAGTGAGGTCTACATTAGTATACCTCCTAAAGAATTCTTCCAGCTGGCTAAAAAGCTGGCCAGGTTCTCATATTTTTCTTGAGTAATGATTCTAAGCTTCTCATAGTTCACAGCTTTTGTATTCCTTTTTTTTGTTTGTTTTTCCTTTCTTTCTCTCCATGAGGGTCTCTAGAAATTTGGCACATCTAGCCATTTCCTCTTGGGTATTATAATTCCAATCAGGATCAGCTAACAGTACTACTTCTGTTCCAGGGGCATGGCCCTGGGGGTTCCTAGTAAAGGCCTCATCTGCCTCCTAACAGGCCGCTGTTAGAATGCAGTCCTTTTCAATGATTGTTACACTACGGAGCTGCAGATGAGCCCAATTGGACTCTGTAGCCTTTAGAGGATCTTAAGGGTGACTGACAAAGTAAAGCCAAACAGGCCACCTATTCACTCACTCATTCACACACTAGGTTAAAACATTGCCTTCCCGCTTTTGGAAGGCCCTACCTATGTCTTCCCCCCACCAGAAAGACCCTGACTGATGTCTCCCCCACCCCTGGATGACTCTGATCTATGTCTTCCCCACTTGGAAGACCCTGACCTGTGTCTTCTAACTGAAGACTAGGAGGTGATCAAGCTCCTCTTCCATCTGGAGATGGGACCTGACTAGGGGGCTGAGACCCGGAGCCTCACCTTATCCTGTGGTCATCGCTGGTGAGTTGGTCCATCCCTCCTATGAGGCCGGTTGGGGGCTTGTCCGTCCTGGGAGTCAGAGCGCCAGTCTGAAAGAGAACTTGGATTACCATCAGGTGGCGCGCCTCCTCTTTTGTCTCAGAGCCCCTCCACCCAGGCTTGGCCGAGCCACAGGTCCAGTGGCTCAAAGGCCCGGCATGGTTGGAATCTCGCTGGGGCCTCCAGAAATGTTGCAGAAACAAGACCAGCAAAAAAACAAGCACCACTTGGAATGTTGGAGAACTCAGGTTTATTATGCCGGCAGTCCCAAAAGAGCTAGCGCTCTGAAGATCTGGGCTGCGAGCTCTGGGGTAACCTTATTTTTATAGGGCTTAACAAGCAAAGGCGATACATCTGTTCTTAGCAAGCAAAGGCAATACATCTGTTATCTAGACAGAACAAGCAAAGGGGAGGGTGAGTCTTCAGTTGATCTTGAGGTCACCTGTCCCTTCACCCTTTGCAGCAAACATGTGAACAGATTACAATGTTAGCAATTTGAGTGGAAAATTCCTCTTCAAGAGGACTTCTATTCTAGGGTAGATGCTTTTTAATTAAAAATTTAAAGGAAACTTTTGTTGATAAGGAAAAAAAGCTATAACAGTAATGAAATACGTAAGGAAAAGTAAAATTTCCTTCTCAACCTCTCGAATTTTCTAGAATACTAATATTTTCTTATACTTCACTGCAGACATTTTCTATGCATATACACACAGTATACATTTCTCTACAAATGGACCCTTAGACACTTCTGTCTGCATCTCTTTTTTTAATTTTTTATTTATTTGTTGAACATCTTGTATTTCAAATTTCACAGACCTCCCCCATTCGTTTTAGTGGGGCATGGTGTTCCAAGGTATGGATGCTTCATGATTTATTTAGCTGGTCCCCTTTTTATAGACATTTGGGTTATTTCTGATTCTTCCTACCTCAAGTCAGGCTGCATGAGCACATTAGTACATATACCTTGGCATATGTATCTGCTAGTATCTGCTAGAAGTGAAGTATTCAACAGTGTGAGGTCCCCTGACTGACTGGGCCGGTTCCCCACTGCTGGGCCTTATTTGCTTTCGGTCCTTTGATATTTCACTTGTCTTTTAGCTGCTGAATGCTAATTCTAAATTGCTTTAGAAAGAGCCTTATTTCTGTGGCTCCTCGCCACATAAAGCTCCCTCAAGGGTGAGAAGAGGGACAGACAGGCATATCTCTGCCCCCTGATTCCTCGTCAACACCAACCAATTGGGCCATTCTGCTTTTTCCAGTTTTATATAAACTTTTTACTATAAATGTGGAGTTTCTGAGCTACAGAACCATGTCCAAGGACATCATTTACTCAGGAATCTCCTTCCCTGTCCATGTTTTAGATCCAAGGAAACTGAGGCCCAGGGAAAGGTGCTTCATGGGCATGACACTCTGTGCAAGCTGGGGTGGGCAGTGGCTGAAACTCGCCTTTGCAGGGTCGGCCCCCATCAGGGGCCTTCAGCCCTATCCCTTGGCCTAATCTTGTTTTCTGCCTTGCTGAACTTCAGACAAGGCTTATTTCTCATCCGATTTTAATGCAAAGGAGGCTGCCAGGCCTGGCTTGTTCTGAGCCCAGTGACAGTGGCCGTGAATGGGGATCCCAGTAACGCGGTCAAAAATGTGACAGGGCCCTCCATCATGGCATTGTCCAACAATCAGGACATTATGGTTGCTCCTGGAACCCTCTCTGGGAAGGGGCGGGGACCTCCGCCTAGTATGCTAAGCAGACAGAGGCCAGGCTCGCCTTGGGCCACCCGGCCTTGGCCTGGTCAGTAATGCCATTGTGTCAGGCGCTTGGACCTGAGCAATTCAAAAGATCCCCCAGCTGCCTCTCTCCCTCCAACTCCTGCCATTGAGGCCTGTATGTCCAGGGTGCGGGTACAGGGGCCCCCCAGACCACCGCTAGGGTTGCTGGTCCTCCTGCCTTGCTGTGTGATCTCAGGACAGGTGCTCTCTCTTTGGACCTCAGCGGATAATAATAGCAATGACAACAGTAATAATCACTACACAAAGTGAATATTTCTAAGTGTTTGCCATAAGCACTTGACATACATTCTCTCTAATGATTCTTACAGTAACCTTGGGGCAGAGATTTTACTACCTCCAGTTTATAGAGGAGGCACCGCAAGTAATCAGACATCAAGGGGCATGCTGTGGTTTGGACTGTGGAATGCAAGCATGAAAACAGCACTAGCCAGTAGGAACAGAGCACAAGCCATACATGTAATCTCAAACTTTCCAGTAGCCATGTGAAAAAGATGTAAAAAGAAACAGGTGAAATGAACTTTAATAGTATAATTTATGTAACTCTACCCCAAAATTCATTTCAGCATGTAATCTATATTTAAAAGAATATTGATGAGAAATTTGACATTACTCTTCTCATACTAAGACTTTAAAATCTGTTGAGTATCAGATACTCAGCATGTCTCAATCCAGACTCACACACTGCAAGTGCCCAGGGACCACATGTGGCTGGTGGTGGTTGTGCTAGATGGCACAGTTCTAAAGGAGACCAGCAGATAAACTTGCACTCTGTCTGGGCTATTTACCCACTCTGTGACCCCAGGCAGGCTGCTTGCCTCTCTGGGGATCACTTTTCTCTTCAGCCTGGTGATGAAGAGGAGAATAGCCTGGTGTTCCTGGAGCCCTGGTTTGTGGTTGCTGAGGTATAGGCACCCTGGCAGGGCCTCTCTGAGACCCCTAGATCATTCTGCAGTGCCTCCCACCCCACCCAGGGGCCTGACTCCCAGGCCCAGGCTGGGGCAGTCCCTTTCCTCTTCATGACAGCGGAATTCTTGTAGCCTCTGTATACTGCCCCTCTGGAGTGCTGGGGTGAGGCAGTGGGTAATGGCAGGTGGGAGGTGAACCAGAAGAATATCTATCTTCTAGGCCAGGGAGGCGTCCCAAGGTTGCTTTCCTTTGCTAAACCTCCCTATGCTGAACCCATTTTGCAGACATGGAAACAAAGGCCCACTCACCCAAAGACACATAGAGAGGGAGTGGCTGGGCTGCCCTTTCACCTAACTCTTGTAAAAGGTAGCTAGGAGAGTCCTTCCTATTCCAATTTCTTCAAAGATTTATGAGGTTCCTTCACTTACAAATGAAAATGCCACTTTCCAGAATGAGAATCCAGGGAGAGGCAGCTGGGAGGAGCTATGGGCTGCCTAAATTGGGACTGCCTGAACTCAGCTCTGGCTGGCTGTATGTGATGGCCAACTTTAGATAAATCACTTGCCCTCTCATCCTCACAGGTAGGTGTATCAGGGCGAGAGAGGTCAATATTTGCAAACTGTAAACAGCAGTTCCCAGGTCAGGGGTAGAAGGGCAAAGACAGGGTGTAGAAGCAGCTCCTTCTCTCTCTCACAGCTCCCTCCCCAGACCCCATTGATCCAGAGGAGTCACCCTTCCTCAGAACCACAGGTTCCCTGCTCTGCCACCCCCACTGCCCTACCATGCTCCTTTCCATTTGCAACTGGACAACTTCCAGGGCCGGAGTTGGGACAGGCGATAATGGACCACAGAGTGAGTTATGGGACCATAAGAGGTGACTTTGGAGGTAATGGGGGCTGGGGTGGGCTCTTGGGCTCCATGCAGCTAAGGCGTGGCATGCCTCCTGTCCTCCCCTCCCCAACCCAGCTTTTCCCCCATGCCACATCCTCTTCTGAGACTCTCTCCAGCTCTCTCAGCTTGGCTTGCTTGGCTTTATTTTCCAGAACTGAAGGCTGAGACCTGAGGAGGGAAGGGGCTTTTCTAAGGTTATACAATAAGTGAACTCTAGAGTCCCAGGCCCCTCCTCTGGGCCGGAGGTATCTGGGGATCTTCCTAGTAGCCTGAGCCATGAGCCCTCCCCTAATCTGTTTCAATGCAGCAGGAACCACCGCTGATTACAAATTGCTCTGTGATTTTTCTTCTGTTACCAGGGTGACAGCAGGCCTAGCATCTTAAGCAGCAGCAGGATGCAGCTGGATCTTTTAAAGCTATAGATGATTTCCCTTTAAGGTTTTTCACCTATTTTCTCTACTTCTTCATCCACCCCTTTCCCCTTAACTGGCTTGTGTCCTTAACACCATTCCCCCCTCCCGCCTCCACAGTCCTAAACACTGTGCCCTCTGCTTGTAGCTCTTGCTCATGATTCCCTGGGCCTCAGTTTCCCCAACTGTACAACAGGAATATAGACCCTACCCATTCCTACATGTTTAAATCCAGCTCACCCTTGGATATCCAATGCTAATATTTCCTTCTGCAGGAAGTCTCTTGATTTCCTTAGCCTGAAGCAAACTTATTTATTCACTCATGTTTGCATGCATTCATTTACCTGCCCTGTTCAATGCAGTTGCCATCAGCCACATGTGGCTACCGAGCTCTTGAAATGTGGCCGGTGCCACATGTTGAAATAATATTTGGTATATATTGGGTTAAATAACATATTATTAAAATTAATTGCAACAGTTTCTTTTTACTTTTTAGAAAAATTTAAATGTTCTACATGGCTTGCATTATATTTCTATTGGAAATGGCATTAAACTAACATTTGTGAAAGTGGAATAGAAACGACAATTGCAGCTGCTATGAACAAAGCGCAACTACTCCTCCTGACGAAACCCCGTGACATACATTCTGTTATTATTCCTATTTGATGGAGGAAAAAAGAGGCTCGGAGAAGGGAGGGACTTGCTGGGGTGGTGATGGTAGGTCTTGCCTCAGTTGCAGGCTCTCGAAAATAAAGCCTACAGACACTGTGGTTTAAGGCAGAGACCAAGAGATTTCAAAGCTGGGGGTGGGATGGGGTGGGTAGTACCGCGTCTCCTGGCAGTGTTCAGATTGGTAGCAAAGGCTCATTGCCGTTCGGGCATCCAGGGTATCAGGTCATGGTGAACCCTGATGGGTCCTCACTAAAACTTCCCCCTTCCCCAGCCACATTGACCTGAAATTCTGATGTCATTATCTCAACCGGTTGGATCTAATATCCAGGTTCCATCTGCTATTTTGTCCATAGGTTAAATGGAGGTGACCCAGCCCTACACGTGTGCAGCCTCATTGCAGCTTGTACATCACTCCTATTTGTGAGCACGCTTGGTTCAAAGTTTCTGAGGCCACAGCTCCCTAGGATAAGGAGGCAGCAGCAAGGCCCAGCCTACCCCAGGTGGAGCTGCCATCCAGACCCCATCTAAATAGCTGTGAAGAACTTGCTTTTAAACACTGCATGATGTCTACTGGGCTGGTTGCTTCACCTCCTTTCTCCTGTACTCCCCATTCTTCTCTGCCCTGCTCAGCACCCAGAATTTGACCTCTGTAGACCCCTTCATCCACACTCCTCTGCCCTCTTGCTCTTGACTGGGCTTGGCCAATGAAAAGGCAAAGGAGGGGTGTGAGGGCACTTTTCCTTATCTCCCTCCATCCAGGGTCACCATGAACTGGCTGCATTCCTCTACCTACTCTCATAGTTCCTGTTCAAGGTACCCATTCATGGCTCCAGACTTTTCTGGGGACTACTCCTTGCCCTGACCCTTGGGGCTCAGGGTGGTGATGGCATTCTACTGTGAATAGCCCCGAATACTGCTCTGTCTCCTGGGAGCTCTCCAACCCTGCCCATACCCCTGTAAGTAGTGCCAGTAACTGATTCTCTTCAATTGCCCCCAACTGAGGGCATGTCTGTGTCTTACCTGCACCCACCTGAATCTACCCACAGCCCATCTAGGACCTGGAGTTAACTGGCTACCTGGCTCTGGCTCTTAGCACAGCCTAGTCTTGGCCTTCCCCATTCCCCTCTCATTGGCCTGGCAGCTACTCCTATATGTCCAGTTCACAGCAGGTCCTGCCTGCCCTTGTGATTATCAGCTTCCAAGGGTCTTAGCCTCCTCACTGGGTCCTGGTCTCACCCATGGCCCTTGCTGATCATTGCTTGATAACGAGGTCCTTGACTTGTCTCAAGGGCTTCTCAAAGAACTTCTGTGTCCAGTTCTTTTCCCATCTCCTTTATTTCAGGGTTTGGCACTCAGGTAACCCCCATACATTTTGTTCAGTGACTGACTAAATAAAGTAACACAAAATACCCACAGTCTGGAAACAAAGATGGGTGTATGGATGTATGTCTGTATGTGTATATGTTCATATATATATGTACATATATTCATATATCCATTATGTGTGCACATATATACATACACATATATCTACAACCATACACATATACATAGATGTACATATATATATTAAGGACATCTTCAATTTGTAAAACTATTTAAAAATGCCACATGCATGTCCAGACTCTCTGGCAACCCTGTACCCCAGAGATGCCAATTGGATGCCTAGTCGAGTGAGCTTATGGTGGATGCAGGAGTTAGATGCTTTCTGCAGCCTCCATAGCTTATCTGGTTCACTCTGTGCCTAGCGAAGCATCTAGTATGGGGCCTACAGCCCACTTGGCATGAAGAAGCATTTAGTAGATGGATGAATAAGTGCTTGCTAGATGGAGGCACGATATCCTTGGGACTTTTTGTCATCTCTGTGGCCAATGTCAGGCCTAAGCTCTGAGTCTGGTCCCTAAGTGGCATAGTGAGCTAGTGGACCAATGGGAAGCACATGTGCTCTGTGGGAACTCAGGCTGTGGCATTCACCAGCTTTGTGGAGATAGTGGGCTAGAACTACTCTTGGCCCTGCTCTGTGTCCTGGAGCTGCACTCACGGCCTCCCAGCTCACTAGCTTCTCTTGACCTGAAAGTGGGTCAGAGGGCGAGCAGAGCTCCCTGGCCCTTTTTGTAAGGTGGCAGGTGGTTGTTGTTGTCCACCAGACTGTGGTCCCTGCCAGGCAGCCCGCTCCTCCAGCTGAAGCTGCCCTCAGCCTTTCAATCACCCTTCAATCACCCCTAAGTTCCAGGAAAGGCTCTGTGCCTCAGGCTTCAGGAGAGAATAGCTCCCCACTGTGGCCAGCCCGTGGGTGCCTTACCATCTCTTGTTGATTCTCCTGACCCTTGCTCATACTTCTGTAACTAGCCCCTTTATTAGTTACCTATTTGACTATGCTATCTGTTTCCTGCCAGGACCCAGCCTGATTCACCAGGCACGTCACCTCCTGGAGTTGAGTTTTGGTTTCTGTAAAATGGGAATGATAATAGTAACCACCTTATAGGGCAGTTGAATAGGTTAAATGAGAGAATTCACCTAGCAGTATGGCTGGCTCGTCACTAGTGCTCACTAAATGGCTGTTATTTAACCATGCTGTGGAAGGAGAGGGAGCCAGACAGTCTGGGTTCAAATCCCAGCTCTGCCATATCACAGTTGTGTGACCTTGAGTACATACTCAGGCTCTCTGTGCCTCACCTATAAAATGGAGATGGTAGTTACTATAACACCTATCACATGAGGACTAAATATATGAACAAAGTCAGTGACTGCCATTGCCTAGAGACTACAAAATCACAGGTTAGAAGATAAATGTCAGAGGTGTTGCTGCAGCAGGTGCCTACCAGCATTGACACCACAGAAATTGGAGTCACCTTCATTCCTATACGGAATTTAATTTTGAATTTTCTCATGTTATCCTTGACTTCCTCTTCCAAGTTGACAGTTGGGTACACGTGGTCAAGTGATCTCAGACAATGTGTTCATGTTCTTTCTTTTCTCCTGTGTGGACCCTGAGAGGGGTGGGGAAGGCCCATAGGTGGCATACCCTCCTTGTACCTAGCACCACCACTCCTGTGGGCTCATGCTTCTTACCCTTTCGCTCTGGGCTGGGTCACCCTATCCCTCCTGCTGTGGACATGCCAGGGGGCCTTCAGCTGGGGCAGCAACTCCATGAACCCTTCCCAGGGCTGATGCACCCCCCTCGCCTGTCCAACGGCTGTGTAACTGGAGCCGCAGCCAGTGGAGCTGGTCCCGGTGGCCAGATCGCACAGGTATCAGCTGACCACCTCTGCCCCGTTTTCCTTCACATGAGGTGCAGTTAACAATGGCCGACAGTCCTCACCGGGGGCCCTGGCCCCCCCAGGGAGAGGCCCTGGGCATGCTATCGGGCCACACGATCTCGCCCCTTTAAAAGGCCTGCCCTCCCAGCTGACATATCGCACAAACAGGGCCTTCACTTGCTGCCAGCGACCGTCTGCCGCCCTGGGAGTTCAGGCCGGAACCCGGCCCCTGTGCCAGCCAGGCCTGTTCCCCTCTCTCTTTCCAGAACCTGCCTCTGCATACACCTGACCATTCTTCTCCCCTCGGCCTGGATTACACCCCGTGAAAGCTCTTTGTTCCTCAGCCCTGGACGAAACTGGGCCTGGCATCACGAGGGTCTACTCTGCCTTTGCCAGTGTAGCCATCTGCCTGTGGGCAGCCCTCTGGGTCCCTGATCTGCCCTTGGTGGGACACCAACTCCAAGGCCAAAAAGCAGAATGAGAGTGGTGGGGAGAGTGAGAGGGAGGTTGCTGCTATTGCCTCAGGTAGCCCTGATTTCATCTCTTTCCTGCCCCAAGAGGCTAGGCTTCTTTGCTCTAGAAATTTCTCTGCAGTAGCACATGGGAAGTCTGGGTCTACTGCTGTCTCACTTTCCTGGATGAACTGGGGAAGCCACTGGCCCTCACTGAACCTTTTCTTCCTCATCTGAAAGACGGAGATAATGGTACTTACCTCCTATATTGTTGCTAGGGCTGAATGTTGGCATTTAGCACATGATAGACCCGCAGTTAATGCTAGCAAGGGTGGTGGCAGACCTGTCAGAACTTGAACAAAGGTGGGACTATCAGGTGAGAGGGTTTTTATCTGAGGACAATGAGAAAGATCCAGCTTAGCTCCAAAACTGAGGTTGAAACCTTTACAACAATACAGGCATGCCTTGTTTTATTGTGCTTTGCTTTATTGCGCTTTGCAGATATTATTTTACAACCTTGCATCCAACAAGTCTATCGGTACCGTTTTTCCAACAGGCTCAGATGATATAATTTTTTTAACAATAAAGTATTTTTTAATTAAGGTATGTACTTTTTAAAAAAGACAATGTTATTGTACACTTAATAGACTACAGTATGGTGGAAACATAACTTTCACATGCACTGGAAAACCAAAAAAATTTGTGTGACTCGCTTTATTGCCATAATCACCGTATTGTGGGGATCTGGAACCAAACCTGCAAAATCTTGAGATATGCCTGTACATATTAAAGAAGAATGGGAAGGGAAAACTGCAGAGGTGCAACTTCGAGCCAGGACTTGGGGTCCTTGAGAGCGAATTCAGCCTAAGCAAAGACCAGGCCCTGAAAAATGGTCTGAGCTCACCTGTAGGAGAGCCCAGGTCCTGGGCAGACCTTACTGTTTCTCTGTCCAACACAGTAGCCATCAGTCACATATGGCTATTTACATTTAAGAAAAATAAAATTACAAATGTAGTTTGTCAGTAACACTAGCCATTTTTCAAGTGTTCAGTGGCCACATGTGACCAGTGGCTACCACATTGGGCAGTGCAGCTATCAAACTTTCCTATCATCACAGAAAGTTCTCTTGGACAGCGCTGCTTTAGAGCCTGGTGGGTTAATTAATTCAGCTCATGCTTGTGGAACACCTACAATGTAACAGGCTCCGCTTTCATGGCTTGCTCTTTCTGTGCACACATATTAGGTACATACTGTGTGCTGCAGCTAGAAGGAGGGCATCTGAGCTCTGTCCTTGGCAAGCTTGCAGCAGGCATTTGAGTGAAGGCTAGGCTGCACGTCACAGTAACATAAACCTGTGTTAAGTCCTTGGAGAGATGTGCAGGCCACGGGCTGGGGCCTGGTGGAGCAGAAGCCACCCCCACTGGAGTAAGGGATACTGCCATTCATCTATACAGAAATGTGCAAGTGGGTTGACAACGAATTCTGAGGCCTTCAAGTTATGAGTTAAGCACACCTGACTCCCACCACCAGAATTTTGAGTGGGCCTAAAATATGCTTCCACACATCCAGGAATGAGGAGCTCATTGCCTCCATTTCCGCAAGACACAGTCTAACCTCGCTGTGGAAGACAGGATAACGGCCCCTCAGTATATCTGGAACCTGACCATATATTACCTTATTTGGTATGTGAGTAAATTAAGGATCTTGAGATGGGGAGATTATTATGGACTATGTAGGTGGGCCTGATGTAATCATAAAGATATTAGAAGAAGCAGGAGGGTGATATAATGAGAGAAGCAGAGACTGGAGTGATGTGCTCTGAAGATAGAGGAAGGGTCCAGGAACCAAGAAAAACAGGCAGCCACTAGAAGCCGAAAAAGGCAAGGAAATAGATTCTACTCTCAGAGGCTCCAGAAGGAGGGTCTTGCCAACGCCTTGACTTTAGCTTTGGGAAACTGATTCCTGATTCCAAGAACTGTAAGAGAATAAATCTGTTGTTTTACGTAACAAGTTTGTGCTAATTTGATAAAGCAGCAAGAGGAAACCAATATACTAGCATAGTGGTTAACATCCCCAGTCTGGGCACTGGGCTAAAACAAGTTTGAATTGCAGCTATTACCTTTTCTACCTGGATAATCATGGGCAAGTGGCTTCATTTCTCTGTGTCTCAGTGTACCTTAGCTAAGAAATGGGGCTTATAATGATACCCACCTAATAAGATGTCATATTAAAGGACTTGAGAGAGATCATGTAAGCAGATTATTCAGAAAAGGCTCCCTGTTGGCAGTATATCTCTTGAAAGGAAAGGAAATATGTAATTTCTTGGGAGTGTAATGCCCAGAGCCATTCTATCTGGGCTGTAAAATTACTTAATCCTACCTCAGTTTCTTTATTTGCAAAATTACAGTAATAACACCCCTCTTTTATTGTTATTGTTATGCTGATTAAGATTAAATGATATATTCTACATAAAACACTAAGGTCAGTGCCCGGTTCCTGGTAAGCATTTAGTTAATGCTAATTATTATTATTGATGTTATTGTATTCCAAGCCCCAGTGCTTCTTCCTCGATGGAGTTGGGCATGTGGCCAGGAAGGCCGCATGGCAGTGGCCTGCCAAGGTGACAGGCAGGATGAGGCCGAGGCTGGCCTGACCAGGCCTAGCTCTCTGCATTTCTGCTTTCTCTGCCTCAGCACCACTCAAGCTGTCCAAACACTGGCTGGGCGCCTGAGGACGACTCCCAAGGAACGACCCTGGGAAAGGTTGTCCTCTGCAGCTTGCGGCTAGAGGAAGTGGCCCTTGTTTGCTTTCCCGAAGCCCCAGGAGCTTCCTTCCCTCTGTGTGTTTGCTTTGCTTCCCAGCAGCTGCCTGCTGTGGAGGGCTAGCTGCCCTATGGACCCAAGCCCCGGAGCCCCTGATGCTTCCAGATTCAGAGAAGCAAGCAGCTTAGAACAACAGCTCAATCCCTGGCCTCAGCTCTCAGAATCAAATCTTGGCCCCCTGGCCTTGGAAACTAATTGAAGAGCAATCAAATGAAGCCTTTGCTGTGCACCCACTGGGTTCCAAGCTCCCTTTTGAGGGGTCCATGTATGTTTGAACCCTTCCAGGGACACTATGAGCCAATACCATTCTTTCCCCATTTATCTTCCAGGAAACAAAGGAATGGAGCTGGCAGGCAGTGTGCCCAAGTTCTCTACATTCATATGAGTTGAATTTTATCTCCAGTAGCCTCTCTCTAAAGTCACCTGCTCTGTGTGCCCCACTGGAGCTTTAACAAAGAATCGGAGGCTCAAAATCATAAGATCAGAGCATTTTAAAACAAAGTGTAGAATCCAGGAAACTGATGATAGAAATTCTCAACAGTATTATAGAATCTTGTAATAATATCAGACATCCTTATTCTCAGGCTCATTACATGTCATTGCCAGGAGACCCTAAATGTTCAGTGCCCCGCCTCCTGCTCAGTTTCTCCTACAGATGCACTTCCATGCACACCCCCAGTGTGGGGCTCCCCTGCCTTCCCTCAGACAGCCCGCCCCTCTTCCTAGCAGCTTCCCTCCCATCTTTCCCTTCCTACTTGCCTGCATAAATTAGCACCCCTGCCTCTGAACATCTGGTGACAAACGGTGGCACTGATTCTACAAGGCTATTCATTTCTTGTGTGGACTTCACAGGGCCATCCCAGGGGAGGATGGGGGAGTTTCATCCTCAAGCTGGGTGTTCGGCTGGAGGCTGCTCTAGTTCTCCCCAGCAGGCCCTCAGGAGATGGAACTTCATATCGTGGCTGTGAAGAAACCTCGAGCAGATCTCAACTAGGATCACCCCCCAAAAGGTTTTGTACAGAAATAAAATCTGCCAGTGGGAACAAATGAAAGGTTGTCCACGGCAATGCAGAACTTGACAAAGGTCCCCCTTTGCAGCACCCTCGTGGGTGGTTGTTTAAAGCCCTTAGAATTCCTCCAGCAAAGGAAAGCTCTCTCCAGGGTTTATCCAGGGTCACCCTTTGGGAGAATCAACCCCTTTATCTGAAAGATCTATCACAGTGTCAAAGCCACCACTGTCTGACCCAGAAACCCCACTTCTAAGACACCATCTTATGGCAAGACTCACACCAGTGCAGAAGGATGGATGTTCAAGGATCTTTGTTATGATGTTCTGTGTGATAGTGGAAAAACAAATAGAATTTTATTCAATGTCCATCAACAGGAGATTGATGAAATAAATTTGGGTACCTCCATGTTATGAAATACTCTATGACAACTTGCAAAGCAGGCATATAGTAGGAGTATATACATAAATGTTCGTACTCATAGCCAAAGTCTGGTCCTAGTGATTCTCTCTGGGGTGGAGGGTTTTGGAAAAGACATACATATTTCATCTTTTACTTTAGACCTTTTGTGTATGTGTGTGTGTGTATACATTTTAACAAAGGAACATGTATTACTTTTGTAATTAAAATATATAAAAATACATAAATATATATATAAAATATAAAGAAAGAGAATGTCTTTTCTTACACTGAGACAATCCACCTAGCAAGAATGTGAGAGGGAAGGCTCACTTAATTCCATCTATCAGTTCTTTCACTGAGACTTGGACAGGCACTTGTTTCTAGCTAATGAGATGGACATGGCCCCAATCCTACTATTCTAGTTGGCAATTCCAGTTACCCTAGTAGCAAAACCTAGGCATCTCTGTGGCTTAATGCAATTGAGGTCAGCTCCTTGCATTTCAGCAAACTGGAATGGATGTACTGCAGATAATCTCCATAGGGGAGACCATCCTGGGCTCCTATCACCTTGTGACTCTTCTGTAAAGGTGGATGTGGGGGAAGGAGAGGTAGGCAAGGCCCACTTACTTCTTCTCCACATAGGTCTGGATATGATGCATATCCGCTCCTGCTTCTGATTCTCAGAGGAGAAGTCTTAAGAAGCCGCCATGACTTAGATGCAGACAGTGGGGCTCAGGATAGAAATTAGGTGGGCTCTCCTAACTATCCACGTGGACTTGTTTTAAAACTACCCTAGGAACTACTTCAGGGTGGTGCCGGAGAAGGCCCACGGGGCCTGCTCTGGGCCTCTGCTCAGGGAGGACTTTATGATTGCTATGGACTTGACATTCCTCAGCTTCCTCATCTTTAAACATCACTAAAAAAAGTCTATGATTTAACGAGCAGTATTGGTACTGCCAGAAAGAAAGATAAAGCTGGGCTTCGGACTGGGGGTAGCATATGGCGATGTGCTGATATTTTAGGCAGGGCATCTGGGACCTCCGTGAGAAAGTGAATTCTAAACAGGCAACTGCCTGGAGGGAAGGAGCCATGTGGAGTCTCCCAAGGTGGGGATGAAGAGGACAGGTCAAACCCAGCCTGGAAGCCATGACTTCAGCAAGAAAGCAAGCCCTTCAGGAGAGGTAGATGCCAGCAGGAGCCAGATCGTGTGGACCCTCTAGGCATGGTGAGGAGTTTGAATTTTATTCCAACTGTGATTGGAAACAAACCAATGAATGAATGAGGCAGAAGAACAAACAAGAATGAGAATGCAGCATGGTCCAGCTCTGTCAGGGAGTGGTGAAACACAAGGAACTGCAGGGGTCCAGGGAGCCCTGCAGATGTGTGGCCAGTACAGGCTTCCTAAGGAGATATGCCTAGGGATCAAGGATGTGGACCATGTAGGAAGCTCAGGAAGAGCTTCCCAGGTAGTGGCCCCAGTGGACAACTGGGCCAAACACCATTTATAGAAGAGAAGACAGAAAAGGCCAAGAAGCACATGAAGAGAGGGGCAAACTCATTAGTAGCCAGAGAAGCCCAACGTTATCACTTTATATCTTGATTAGACTGGCAAGAATTGGAAAGCTGGGCACTACCAAGTGCTGGCATGACTATGGGCATAGAGGACCCCTGGTGTCCTGCGTGGGAACAGCAACTGGTGTCGCCAATAAAGAAAGTGACCTCCCAGGGCTCATGCAAAAGAAGTGACACCTGCCTGTGACTCAGCAATTCTGCTCCTGGATACCTATCCTAAGACAACATAGGATAGATACCTATCCCTTAGGCAACATGCAACCCGAGACCATGAGGAGATACTCAGCAGTGCTATTTAGGCCAGCAGGTGTTGCAGACACCTGAGTGCCCATTACTTGGGGAGTGCTTGGGGTGGACATGTACAGAGTACCTACTCTGTGCAAGTGCAGTGCAATACACTTGACCTGATTATTTCATTGCAGAAAAGATCCCTTGAGATGGCTGAGGCTCAGCAAATAGAAGCCCTGGCCCAAATCACAGAGAATCAAGAGCTAAGGTTGATGTGACTCTGTGTCTCCCAAAGTCAGCTGTCTTGGGTGGTTTCAGCTCCCTACTCAGTTCCCTACCAAAGGGTCAGCTCCTGCAGAGATGGTGGCCATGAGGCTGGTGGTACATGGTCTTGCAGGTCAAGCCCTGGCTATTGTGAGGAGCCAGGGTATGAATCCTGGCTTGGCCACTCAGCAGCCCTATGACTTCAGACAAGTGGCCCCTTTGCTTGGCATCATCAGGCTTCTCACCTGTGAAGTGGGCACAATGAGACCCACCTCAGAGGCTTTAGTGAGGTTTCTTATGTCGAGTTCTTGGCATAACAAATGTCTCTTTCCGTTCTCCCCTCTTCTCAGGTACATGGGGAGAAATCTCTTATCATACATCCCAAATTTAAATAAGGAAGTCTTCTCAGAGAGAGTATGTCTAATCAAAGAAACTGGTTTTTAAAAGTTAAATCCAGGCAAACTGAGGTCTCATCCCTGCTGTGTGGCTTTCACTAAGTGCCTGTTCCTTTTAGAGCCTTTGTCTCCCACATTGTTAAACTAGATGGTCACTCTCTGACCCAAGCAATGCTACTTGGTTAGGTGCCAAGAGCTCTTGGTACTCTTTATGACAGAGAGAGCAAGTCCCAAAAGAGTATGGACTAATCTACACACTGACATGTAAGGCATGTTGAGAAGTTCCCAGCAGCCAGAGTCTGTGTCCTGGTGCCTACTAGACCCCAGCTCTTCTATGCACAACAGATCGTCCCCTTGTAACTGTCTTAGCAAAGATACTTATACCTGGCATCCCTTGCCCTCAGCCTGGGCCCGAGTATAACAAACAGAGAGGCCAGGCATTGAGCTGCAAGATTTCCTCAAGCTAGCACGTCAGTGGCAGGAACCTGAAGAATGACAGAAGTGGAAACAAGAGGTACATATGGTATGGCTCACTGTGAAGAGTCCAGACACCAGAGCTAGACTGCCTGGGTTCAAGTCATGGTCCTGCTTCCTCGCAGTTCCCTGGGAAAGTATCTCACTTCTCTGTACACCCAAGGGGACAACAGCAGTGCCTACTCTGGGTTGTTGTGACCATACAATGGGACAATCTAGGGGCATTAAGCATTGAGCATTGATAAGCCACTGTCATTGTTATTGTTGCAGGTCCACCTTCCCCATCTTCCATCCCCCAATGCAAAGAGGAATGAGCCCTCAGGGTAACCCAGGAGCTGCAGAATCTGATTTGTCAGGACCATCAGTCAGGAGAGGCTAAGTTATGCTGCAGTAACAAAAGCCCCAAATCCTAGTGGCTTAATACAACAAAAGTTTATTTCTCATTCATGCAACATGTCCAAAATGGGTCAGCTGTGGCTTTGCTTGTGTCATTGAGTCAGGCTGATGGAGCAGCCACTATCAGGAACACTGCCAATCACTGTGGCAGGGCGGAGAGGGAGTGGGGAGTTGCTATCAGCTCTTAAACTGTCTGCCTGGAAGTGAGACACATCACTTCTCCTTTAATTCAAACTGGCCAATGAAAGTCACATGACCAAACCCAAAGGGGCAAAGAACATGGTCCTACTATATGCCTGGAGAATGGAGAGACAATATATTTGCAAGCAGTGCCAATGACTACACCACCCAACCTACTTTATTACTTTTTATTATTGTTGCTAATATTATTTTAAATATGGAGCTCAG
Organism: Pteropus alecto; assembly: GCF_000325575.1. Taxonomy (NCBI): domain Eukaryota; kingdom Metazoa; phylum Chordata; class Mammalia; order Chiroptera; family Pteropodidae; genus Pteropus; species Pteropus alecto. The sequence goes on from NW_006440638.1 coordinate 1,135,634, forward strand.
AGGGATCAAGGAGTCATACCCAGACCACTAAGCAGAACGAGAACAAGAGCTATTTCCTTACTTAATAAGAATTTATTGAATAGCTACTATGTGCCAGACATTGTCTTAGGCATTAGGAATATCTGTGTATAAAAAACCTTTTTTTTCTGGTGGTGGTGGGAACACAGGCAATAACATAATAAATAAATGAATGACATCATAAGTGAAGAGGTGGAAACAACAATGCAGAAGAAAGATCTGAGTCCTGGAAGGAAAAAGCACCTTTGATTTTAAGTAGGGTGGTCAGGCCTCACTGAGAAGGTGACATTTGAGCAAAGACTTGAAAAAGATGAAGGAGTGAGCCATGTGGAGACTAAAAAAAGAAAACTTTTCCTCTCACCTTCTAAGTTCTTCTAGCTGGTCTAATAATCAAATTAACAGAGACAGATAAACAGGAGAAAATCAAATTTTGATATATGTGCAGGGGGAATTCACATAAGCATGAAAATTCAAAAGACAGCGAGGCAAAATTAGGTAGGTATATGATATTTTGGACAAAAGAGAAAGGCAGGGGAATGGGATCCTAGATTTCAAAAGTGAGAATGAGTGATTTACAGGTAATTGAGGAAGAGCAGAACACACATGGCAGGTAAATTTTTGCTAAATAACTCCATTAAACAGGCCACTGTTTGACCCCCTCTCATCCACCATACTCAATTCAAATTAGGCTGCTAAGGAGAGCATTCTAAGATTTTCTTCTTGGAGTAAGTCTTTACCTCTGAATTTCTTAGGCAGGAAAGTGTGGAGGGGAGGATCAAAGGTTCTTTCTGAGTCTTGTTTCTTAATAACCAGTTTAAAATTATATCCCAAAGGGCAGCTTTAGGGTGGCAAAACTTTGGTCCCCTTCAGGAATGTCTGACGGAAAAGCATTACGGACAGAGGGAAAAGCAAAGGCCCATTCTATTATTCAAACATTTATTAGAGCCTTCTCAGATTGAGTAAGTAGGTTCTGTAGCTTGGCACATGGAGCAAAATGAAATGATCCCTAAATCTGAAGACTTCAGAGCCCAATGGGGAAGAAAGGAAGCCTGGGCATTAATAAATTTTGATCATTGATTCATTCATTCATTCATCCACTAAGCATTTATTTAGGGCTCATAGAGTGCCCTGCCCTGTTGGGGCCTTGGAGCAAAATCAGATATGATCCTCGTCCTTGAGTTGCTCCTAGTCCGATGGGGAGGCGGTTACTATCCAATGTGAGAGAGAGGAGCACACTGGTCAGGGATGCCGAGAGAGGTGCCTGGGCTTGGAGAGCTAGGAGCCAAGACCATAGCCCTGGGGAAAGACAAGGCCTAAATAGGCAGTGTCAGTGGGCCGGAGAGGAGAGACTTAGGAGGCAGAATTATTAGCACCTGGCGACTGATTTGATTTGGGGACTGGGAGGAGAAGGGGGACAAAAGATAACTGGGAAGCTTGAGAAGGGGCTGTTTTCTGAGATTAAGACTGTGAGATGCAGAAGAAAATAAGTCTACACTTGGCCACGTGGGAAGTGAAGTGTCTGGTGGGACGGTGTGCTGCTTAATTGTGGAGCCCCAGGCTTCAAACCCAGATCTGCCCTTGCTTGGCTGCGTGGTCTGGGACAAGTCAGGAGTCTGTCCCTATCTGAGCCTTATTTGTGGCCAAGTTCTGGGGGTGTAGGCAGTTAACTGATGTCACCTAAGTGCCATGTTGATGGCACCTCGGCTGCTCAAGAGCATAGCACTGAGCTTTGAGAAATCTTCATGCCCAGTCTGCCCCTCAGCCCCATCCAATTGCAGTTCTGGGGCAGAGTCAAGGCAAACTTTGTCTTTCCAAAGGTTGCCGGGTGATGCAATGTGCAGTCAAAGTTGGGGGCTACTGTGCCACCTGCTCTGCCTGGCACACTGGAACGACTGAAAACAGAGTTGCTTTTTATTTTTAGTTTTGATGCTATAATTTTTGTACCATTATTTAGACGGCAACATACAAGAGGCAAGTAAGGGATCCTGCTGGTGCTGCAGAGCCCAGTCTCTAGACACACAGGCCAGCACATTTCCAAGTGGGAGTGATGCTGCCTTAGGGCTTCTTGAGAAGGGGAGCCTGTGGAGACCAATTTTAATAAATGGATAAGAAAAGAAATGGATTCCGAAAACAGTTTTCACACTCCAGTGTAACCAAGGGCTTTATTCCTCTCAAAGTAATTGAAAGTTTTTGTACCAAATCAGAATAAAATAAAATTACAAAATACAGATATGCAAAAAGAACACAAAAGCGCATAAGTTCACCATCTGGCATAACCACGGTGACTATCCTAACAGGCAAATTCCATGTAAATATATTCATTATATAGGTATAAATTCATATATCTGTATATCTATGTATCTATATCTCCAAGTATTTGTAACTATAATATTTTTTATTTCCACCAGAAATAAAACCAAACTCTTAAACTTCAAGCAGAGCTCACCAGACCGGCATTGACAACTGCCTATACCCTTGTTAAGCAGGTGACTTAACTTTTCTGTGCCACATTCTCCTCATTGAAATTATAACCCTCATAACAGATGGTTTATTGTTTTTTGTTTGTTTGTTTGTTTAAACAGTCAATTGTTTGGGAAAGATATTTAAATAATATGGAAAATCTACTGTTACATTTCCCCATGGAATTCCCATTTCCAAAGCCCCTTGTTTCTCTATGTAGGCCTGGGTGTCTATCGGGGTCATTTTCTTTCCTCTTAAAGGGTGTCCTTTTGCACTTTTTGGAGTGTTTGTTTGCTAGTGATGAATTCTTTCAATTTTTATATGTCTGAAAGAGTAACATTTTTCCCCCTCTGGCTTCTTTTAAGATTTTATCTTTATAACTGGTTTTGAGCAATTTGACATAATGTGCCTTGGTGTGATTTTCTTCATGTTTCTTGTGCTTAGAGTTCTTTGAGTTCTTGGGTCTGTGGGTCTATAATTTTTCATGACATTTGGAAATTTTTTAACCATTATTTCTTTTCAGCCAAAATTTTTTTTTTTTGCTGCTCTCTTCACTACTTTTCCTTCCCAGTCTCCAATTATTTGTATGTTAGGCTGCTTGAAGTAGTCTGACAGCTCACAAATGCACTTTTCATATTTTTAAAAAAATATTTTTCTCTGTGTTTCATGTTGAATAGTTCTCTTGCTGAGTCTTTATGTTTTTAATCTTTTTGTCTGCAGTGTCTAATTTGCTGTTACTCCTGCCAGTATATTCTTCATTTCAGACCTCTTAATTTTCAGCTCTAGAAGGTCTTTTTTATATCTTCCACATCTCAACTTAACTTTTTGAACCTGGCATCCAGTCTCAGTAACTATTTTAATGTTCTTCTCTACTAATTCTAGTGCCTGTGTCAATTCTAGGTTGGTTTTGATTGGTTGATTTTTCTCTGCACCACAGATGTTTTCCTGCCTCTTTGCGTGCCTGGTGATCTATTGGATGCCAGACATTGTGAATTTTTATTTGGTTGGGTGCTGATATTTTTGTCCTACTTCTTTAGAGATGTAGTCAAGTCACTTGGAAACTATTTGGTTCTCTCAGGTCTGACTGTTATGGTCTGGTAGGTGGGTCTACAGCAGGGTTCAGTCCAGGAGTGATTGTTCTTCAATACTGAGGTAAGGTCTTCTTGAGCACTCCACCCACCGCTCTGTGAACTGGGAGACTTTTCAGTCTGGCCAGGGGGAGCAGGTACTATTCCAAGTTCTGTGTGACAACAGGAGATCTTCTCTCTAAGCCTTCCAGATTCTTCTTCTTCTGGCTTTAAATAGAGTCCTCATGTGCAAGCACTGGTTACTCTGCTGGGTACTCAAGGGGGACCCTTGTGGATATGCAGGCCTGTCTCTCTGGGTACTCTCTCCTTGCAGGTGCTCTGCCCTGAAAACCATGGCTGCTTTGATCTCTATGTACCCTCAGGGAGTTCCATGGGCCCTGTGCAGCTCTCCCTTCCCATGCACCAGCCTAGAAACTCAAACTCTCAAGGCAGCAAGCTGGACATTCATAGGGCTCACCTAATTTGCTTCCTATATTGCAGGGATCATTGTCCTTTGTGGTCTTAAATTCAGTCTTGATAATTACTGTTTCATTTATTTTGCCTATTTTGTTGGTTTATTTCAGACAGGAGAGTAACCTGGTCCCTGTGACTCCATTTTGGCCAGAAGCAGACATCCCAGTGATTCTCTAACCTCCTCATCTGAAATAAACTCAGTTTTTTCTCATTTTTCTTTTCTTCCTCTGTCAACCTAGGCTGATGTGTGTCCTGGGTCAGATCCTCCACCATACCCTGAAGAAGGCCACATGAAGGTGAGGTCAGGAGTGGCTCCAGCACCTGGAGAGAAGGCAGAGAGGTTGGCATCACAGCCCACACCTGCTGGCAGACGTGCTCAGAGGACATTGGGAGCCCAGAGGAGTCTTACTACAAGATTTGGGAAAGGACTGTTATCCGCTTCACATTTCACAGATGAGAACACTGAGGCCCGAAAAGGTGAAGCCCCTCTCAAGATCGTACAGCATGAGAGGTCAGGGCAGGATTTGAACCCAGGCTCAGCAGACCATGATATTACCAGTTGACATTTGTTCACTACTGATTCTGCGCCAGGCACTGTTCTAAACACTTTACATGGCTTATGCTGTTTCATCCCCGGCACAGCCTTATCAGATTGGAACAATTGGCATAGTTTTTAACAGGCAGTACTACTGAAGGGTTGACAGTAATTGGGGCTCTAGAATCTGTGTTTGATTATGCTTCTAGCCTTTAAAACCTGTGTGATCTTGGATCAATCACTTAGATTCTTAGCCTCAGTTTACTCACCTATAACCAGATGTTATAGGTTGAATTGTGTCTCCCCAATTTATATGTTGGAGCCCTAACCCCAATAGAATGTGACCTTATTTGGAGATAGAATATTTAAAGGGGTGCTCAAGTTAAAATGAGATTATTTGAGTGGACCCTCATCCAGTATATCCTTATAAAAAGGGAACGTTTGGACACAGAGACACACACTGAGGGAAGACAATATGGAGACTCAGGGAGAAGATAGCCATCTATGAGCCAAGGAGAGAGGTGTGAAGTGGATTCTCTCTCACAGCCCTCAGAAGGAACCAACCCTACTGATGCCTTGCTTTTGGACTTTTAGCCTCCAGAACTGTGAGGAAATAAATTTTTATTGTTTAAGCCACCCTGTTTGTGGTACTATGTCACAGCAGCCTGAGCAAACTCATGTACCAAACCTAGTTACAGTATCTACCTTATTTTGGGAGGGTTACATGAAAGAATATGTGAAAGTGCTTAGAAAAGGGCCTAGCACACACTAACAGTGAATAATAGATGAGAAAGCGGAAGCCCAGACAGATTCAATGACTTGCCGGATCACGCAGCTCAGTGTCTGAGCCCAGATCCTACACTCTTGACAGCTCTTCTGTCCTGTCCGACCTCCATCTTAAGTTTTCTCCTGAGTGCACTTTGCTGGGGCTCCTGACACCCGGTGCTGTCTTTGCCTGTAGCTGATGCTTAACTACACTAATTGATCCTCCTCTCAGAGGTCAAAGGAGAAAAAAAAGAAACAGCCAAGAAGGGGGCCAGGTTGGTGGAGAAAAGCTCTTACTCAAGGAAGTAATTATATATTAAGTGAAAAAGTCTACTGGTGTGCTCACTGACTCAGTGCCGCCATGTCCCTGATGGATGTGTGGCTCTGGCTGCTTTCCAGCAGCAAGAGCTGGTCAGAGTGTCTGTCGTAGTCACCTCTCTGCTCCTCTCCAGGTATGCTGGTTGGCAGGTAGGCTGGAGGGTGTTCTGGGCAGAAGACAGACATTCCTGTAGAGAGGAGAGCCTGGATTTCAGAACTCTTGGTATCTAAGTAAGTGCCAAATGACAGGCCTTAGGAGCCGAGCCTCAGTTTTCTTGTCTGTAAAATGGGTGTCCCTGTGATGGGGGAGCCCCAGGACCTGCGGATGTTCAGAATCCTGTTGCTGAGTGGCAGCTCCCTAGCCATGCTCTGATGGAGGCAAGAGAAGGTCAAAGCAAGGCTACGGAGAACATGGTTCTCCCTTGGGTACCAGGGCTGAGGTGAGGGTGGGGTATACTGGGGTGTGGAAGCAAGAGGGAGAAGGCTGCCTTAGAGGATGGCAGTGGGTGGGGGTGGGGTAAGTAGATTGCAGCAGCTCTGGGACAAGCTCTGAGTAGGCCTGACTAGCTATGAAATATGGAAAGGTGACAGGGTATGGGGGAAAGATAGGTGATTGATGGAGAGACTCTCCTAGGCTCTGAAATGGAAGAGAAATGTTACCAGAAAAAGTGCCCATGATCACAACAACTCAGCTACTCCTGCCTCCTCCCCTCATCTCTGTCCCGGGGTGAGGGACCATAATGCAGATTAGAGACGGGGAGGCATTGCCCTCACCGTACATAGCTGGAAAGTGGCTGGACCATGCTGCCTGGGGCAGACATATAAAAGGCAGGGGCCCTCAGCACCCAGAGCAGGACTGGCACACACAGGGTTGCAAATAAAAATAAAATAAAAAATTTTTAAAAAGCAAATAAAATATAGGATGCTAGTTAAATTTGAATTTCATATAAATAAGTTATTCTTAGTATAGTATAAAAGTACATCCCATGCAATGTTTGGTGCAAACCTGTACCACATTTTTTGTTATTATTGTTCCTTATCTGAAATTTAAATTTAAATGGGCATCTTGTATTTTATCTGGCACAGGGAGGGGCAGAGATATCTAGTTTGGGGTTGGGGGAGGAGTGGGTTCTCAGGTCAGATAGCCTGGATTTCAGTCCTGACTCTGTCAGTTACTGATCCCACAACCTCATCAGGCTATATGGAAACAGCCTGGGTTTCCTCCTCTGCCTCAATAGCACCACTTTCATAAAGCTGGTGTGGGGATTCCATGAGATGACCCTTCTAAAGCCCTTAGAATAGGGCCTGGCACATGTGAAGGACTCGGTATATGCTCCCTATTTTTATTATTTACTGACTTTGGATGAGCAAAGGAACTCTAATCAGTTATAGCTGTGTGTCTCAGGCAGCAAGCCTCAATCGTTGGGATCTTGGGACGCCTTAACATTTAAAAAATTATTGCAGACCAAGAGCTGCTGTGTATATGCATATCTATCAATATTTACAGTAACATAAATCAAAGCCAAGAAAAAATAGAAATGTTTATGTATTAATTTATTTAAAATAATAATAAACCCACTATGTTTACATAAGTAACACATTTTTTAATGAAAAATAGGTTTTTCTGTTTTAAAACCAATAAAATAAAATAAACCTCAGTGAGAAGAGTGGCATTGTTTTACAATTTTTCAAATCTCTTTAATGTGTGGCTGGATTCTCACATCTGCTACTGCATTCAGTTGCTTGCGTTACCATCAGTCATGTAGCCTCTGGAAAACTCCACTGTACACTTGTGAGACAGAATGAGTGTGAAAAAGGCAAATAACTTAGTATTACCATGAAAATAGTTTTGACCTATTGATCTCCTGATCCCCTGAGAGAAGTCCAGGGACTGGGCTTTCAGAATCCCAGTCTGAGGCTGACTTCTGGCAGAGGCCCCCCACTGTCACTGGCACCCACCCAGCACCCCGATGGCAGTGAGGACTGAATCCAGGCTTGCAGTTTCAAGGTACTGCAGGCTGCTGTCAATCGATGGTGGTTATTCACAGCTACTGTCTGCTCTGGCAGCACTGGGGAGCCCCACTGGAAATTACCCCACGTGCTTTGTAGTGAGAGTGCTGAAGCTCAGAGGGTGGAAGCCCTTGCCCAATCTCTCCACAGTAGGAGCGGGTAGAACTGGGATTAGACCCCAGCATTTTGGGCTGAGAGCAGGGGCCTTTGTTGGGGCACACTGCTCTGTGCGAGTGAGGCAGGAGCCTCAGCAGGTTCTCTCTCAGGCCTCAGAGATTTTTTCTCTTTATGCTCAACTATCTCTAGTATAAGTGTGGCCTCCCTCCTGAAGGAGATGGCACTGGGTCTCCCTCCAACTTGTACACCCCTGATTCCCACCTGTCCCTACACCACACACACACACGGATTGGGGGCCTGCAGTTGCCAGGGACTACAGGTGAATGGTGAAAGTTAAGCCATGACCTCCCAGGTGAGACAAGTTACCCAGTCTGTGGTTGGCATCTGAGTGAGTAGCATTTTGTGAATGTGACCCTGGACTCCTTGTGTTGGTCTGTGTGTATCTCTTGGGACCTCTCATGGTGTCTGATGCTCTGGCCATGATGATTGTATGTATCGGTACCTCCTTTGTGAAGGTCTGGTCCTTCCCTTGGCTTTGTATGGCCCTCTGGGTGTGTTCAGTTCCCTCTGGGTCTCTTGTTCAGTGTCCATGTGCAACCATGGGTCTGTGTGTATGTGCACAAGCATATGATATGACACTTTCTCTGGATCAGAGGCAGCTTACCATCCTGGGGGCTAAGCTGAAGGGTGGCTACAGAGCTCTCCTGTTGTTTCCAGCACATTCTTCTGGGGTCGGAAGTGTTGTTGTGGCAACCAGCAGCCACCTTGTCAATGGGGCAGATGTGCCTGTGACCACATCCAGGGGGTTCGATCTGTCTCTGTACACTCCCCCACCAAGCCCCTGCCTCTTATCCCTTAGCTCTTGGTTTCAGATGCCTGCCTGAGCCTACCACCCCCAACTTGGGCCTAGGCAGGGACCTGGTGAGTCCGGAAATAGGCTCTAGCTCTTTATTCATTTTTATTCAACAAACATTTATTAAACCTGTGTGCTATGCACTGGGAACCCAGTGACAACTAAGACAGCTGGAGTCCTGTACTCATGAAACTCAATAAACACAGTAAGTAATGCCCGAACCTTGCACATTCACAGCCCTTACAGTGTACCAGGCACTGTATTTTGCAATTTACATGTGTTAGCTCATTTAATCACTGTGATAATCCTATTACTGCCTCTATTTTACAAATGGTGAAACACAGGCAGAGAAATGTTAAGTTTTTAACCCTAAACCACACAGACAGCAAACAGCAAAGCCAGGTTTGAACACAGAGTGTCTGGCTCCAGGGTTGATGCTCTTAACCACTATATTGTACAGCCTCTAATAAATGAGAAATATGATTTCAGATAGTGGTAAATGCTACAGAGAAACAAAAATAGTGGATGAAAGGTGCTGGAAGCCAGGATGATTGGAGGTATACACTTAAGTGTTGGCATTTGAGTCAAGTCTTATTAACCAAAAATGTCCAGCTATGCAAAAAATCAGAGGGAACAGCATTTACAAGGCCCAGAGGCAGGAAAGAATCTAGTATGTTGAAAGAACAGAAGGCAGACCACTGTGGCTGGAACCTAGCAAAGGAGGGGGCTCTGTGCTATAACAGATGAGCTTCCAAATCTCAGTGATTTCCCACAACAGACATATTCCTTGCCCATGGGTATTCCTGATCATCAGATGGCTCTCCTTCTGGTGGCCACTCAGGGACCCAGGGACCTTCCTCTGTGGCTCCACTGCCCATGCACCACAGCCCCCTGGGTGGCTGTGCCAAGCCAGGGAGAAAGAAAGAGCATGGAAGGTGTTGATGGGCCTGGAAGTGGAGCACATCACCCCTACTCCATGGTGCAGAGCCCAGTCATATGGCCACTTCCAACTGCATGGGTGTCAGGGAAGATAGTCTAGCCGTGTGATCTATGTAAGAGGACCTGGGAGTGTTGAGAATTTGGCCCAACTTGGTCACACAGATGGTTGGTGGGTATGCAGAGTGGGTATATTTTGAAGTAGATTCAATGGGATTTGCTGATGGATGGGGGTAGAGGAAGAGTAGACTTAAGACTGACTTCAGAACCAGGTAGCTGAGAGAAGTAGAGAAGCTGAGGCTCTAGGAAGTCCACCAGAGTGACTGTGTCCCTGCCAGATGGTCAGTGTTAAGGCTCTCTTCTGCTCAAGACAGCAGATGTGAATGTCTTCACACTGGTCCTGTGGTCAAGTCCCTTCTCTGTCACACACCTATTGCTATGTGACTGTGCAGCTCACACCATTGAGAGAGTCTCTTTCTCAATGCCTTGAATCTGGGCTGCCTCCGTGACTTCCTTTGGCCAGTAGAATGTAGCAGAATTGTGCTACATTGTGCTAGTGCTGAGCCTGGGCCTCAAGAAGCCTGGCAGCTTCTGCTTCTACTTTCGGGATGCTTCCTCTCTGATGTGAACAAGCCTGGGCTAGCCTGCTGAAGAATGAGATCATGTCACAGATGGACCACTCATTCTAGCTGAAGCTATTTCAGACCAGCCCATAATCAGATAACCCCAAAATACATGACTCAGTTCTGCCAAGATTAGCAGGGCTACCTACCTTATCCACAGCTGTCTGTGTGTGCGTGAGGCAACCCAGCTAATATCAGAAAAACTGCCCAACTCATGCATAGACTCAGGAGCAATGATAAAATTATTTGAAGTCATTGAGTTTTGGGGTGTTTTGTTACTCAGTAATAACTAACTGATACACTTCCTCAAGCAGACAAAGAGCCCTGGTCATAGAACCTGAGTCATAGGTCTGGTCCTGTGCCTGTCAGTGATTTATGTGGGTGAGTCTCTTTGTCTCTCTGCCTTCATCTAGAAGGTAGTTCTGGAACACCGTGAGGAAGTATGTGGTTCCAATTCCAGCAGCTCAAGATGAGAAAAAGGGCATGGCTGCACTTGCACACAGTGGTTCCAGATCCCATCTTTCCTGCAGCAATACAGAAAGGTTCCTCAGAGGACCAGGAGTCTGTCAAGTAGAGGAAAGGAAGGTGGGTGCTCCTGGCAGAGGGAACGGCAAAGATATAAGATGTACAGGGAAGTGTGAAGATAAGAGAGAGGACACCAAAATTGCTAGGACCTTGCTTCACACAGAACAATTACTTCGCAAATGGCATCTTTGTTACTGCTGTGCAGAAGAGGCAGAGGCAAAGCTCTCCGCATGGCAAGTGCCAATTTGTAAGGGGCTGAGGAAGTTAGTCTTTATTTTCAGGACAATGAAGAGCCACAGCAGGTTGTAGGCATGGAGTAGATTGGTTTATCCGGAGCTTGGAAGGCTGGCTTGATGGGGCGTAAGTAGAGGCAGGGGGACCTGGGAAGAGGTGGTGGCATTTTTCTAGGTAACAGACAATGACGGCCAGAATCAGTAAAGAAGGTGGATGGACTGTGTGATGTCCATGGAAAGAAGTGCTAGAGTTTTATGACCTGTCAGATGCACTTAATAAGGTGGAAAGAAGAATTGACAATGACCACCTGTGTCAGGCTTGGGTGTCAGGCCTGTGTGGTCCACAGTTTTCTCTAGTTTCCTTAAACTTCAGAAGTGCAATGGACTGATGTGGGACAGCCCGACTACAGCCTTTATTTCCTCACTTCCTGGTGGTGGAGTCTTGAAGAAGTCACTTCCTTTCCCTGAGACTGGTCCTCATCTGTAAGTTGGAATGGAAAGTCTCCTAGGGGCTCAGAACACACATCACAAACTTGCCTTGAAGACTGCAGGAAACAGCTCCATCTTAGGTGGATAAAAACGTTACCCCAAAACTCTCTTGACCCAGGTATTGCTGAGGAATTCCCTCGATTGGAGTGATGTGGGTGAGAGAATGAGAGGATTTAGGGGTCCCCTAGCTGGCTGCCAGCCCACCCACTGCAGAATGATTTGGGGCATAGGTCCATTGCCCTGAAGAGCCTAGTTCTGAACTTAAGTCTAGAGGGTATGTGAGTGCATGTGCGCACAAACATGAGAACACCTATATACATTTGAACGAGTAGGAAATTTATCCCTTTCAAACCCCCCTCCAAATTATTTTGCTGCCTCAGGTGTGTGCTGTATTGGTGAAAGGCCCTCCCAGGAGGCACAAGTCCTGTCCTTGGTCTTCCCTCTGCTGGACTGTGTGGCTTTGCATAAAGACCTGTCCCTCTCTGGGCCTCAGTTTCTCCATCTCTAAAACAAGAGATTTAGTCCAAGTCAGAGGCTGCACACTAGTGGCACAAAAGCCAAGTTAAGCTTGTAGTCATGTTTTGCTCCATCCTCATGGTGTTTGTCAACATATTAAAACAGTAGGAGATCTTATTTTTAAAACCTGATGTTCAGCCTTTCTTGAAAAATCAGAGGGTTTGATTATGAGGAGTCCCACATTCCCATGTGGCTATAATGAGCTTGTGTTGAGCAGCTCACATCTCACTTTTGTTACCCATCTGGACCTTCCGATTTTTTTATTCAGCCTCTTAAAATTTTTGTCTTTTTAATATTAGTTTTATTGGAAAGCTACTTTAGGAATAAGCAAAGGGGGGAAAATAGCTTTGCCTAATACAGAACCAAATATTTATTACCATAAGCAGTGTTTGAAGAATCTTATCATTATGGAGAGAATAGTAATAATAGTAATAATAACAGTTAATAATAATATTTAGCATTCATCCATTGCTTTGAAACACAAAATGCTATACAATCATTACTGGGAGGACTCCCAAAAAGGCCCCGTGAGTTACGTTTTTTTTAATCCTACTTTTAGAGATGGAGAAACTGAGACTTAGAGTACAGCTGAGCTGGGCACCTCAGAGAGAGGATAGGCTCCAGGACTGGGAACTGACAGTGTGCTATGGGGACAGGTGACAGGCTACTAGCCAACCTGTTCATTCTTCTCACAAGCCTAGCTGACCTCATGGCAGGCCCACTCCTCATCTGGTTTGTAAGGTAGGGCATGGGGGTGACTTCTGAAATCACGTATATGTGATTAACATTAAATAGTCATCTGGAAGGATTGGTCAGAACCTCTCCCATTCTCAGGTGTCATGAGGCCAGGAGCAGAGGGACTGCGGGCCTCGGAAACCTCTTTGTTCATGGTAGACACTGCAAGTTTTCCAAGACAAAGATAAACTGTGATATGGAGGGCTTTGTAAAACTTCTGTACGTTTTCTCCTTACTTACCCATCCACCCACCTGCCCACCCATCCACTCGCACATTCATCCATCCATCCATCCATCCTTCCACTCATTCCTTCACATGCTACTCATCCTAACACCCAAGTAAAGAATAAAAAATGGTCCAAGGGAAGAAATCAACCAACTGTCCAGCAATTTTATTTGTCCATGCTGTGATCCAGGCCCAGTGCTGACATTGGGTGTCTGACAGCCTAGACACCAAGAGGGTCCCAGGGCTTGGGGCCTTGGGGCTGTAATCTCAGAGGTTCCTGAGTTTCACCAGTGTCTGTGGGCATGGAATTCAGAGATGCCATCAATAGGTGGCTCAGCACAATTGCCAAAGGTCCCCGCAATCTGCCTCACGCCACAAGTCCTTCCTCGCAAGCAGAGACACCTGGAAACCAGCAGATGCACAGGCATACAACTACATCCACACACCACCCAAAATTGCTCAGGCACACAGATGGAGAGACACAGAGAAAGCTGGGTACACATAGGAGTACACAAGGTACACACAAATTAGCACCCCAGAGGTATTTGAAGGTGCAAAGTCACATGACTACCCCAAGAACTCTTAAAGTACACACACACACACACATACACACACACGGGCATGCAAATAGACACAGAATACCCACAGCCTCCTGGAGGAAAGCTTTCTAGGTTGATAGGCACTGGATGTAGGTGGACCCAGAGCAGGGAGGCCTTATCCACACTTCTGACACTCTGCTCTGGGACTGTAACATCTAGGAAGCCCTGCTGGGCCTTGCTGCTGATAAGACCCCTCACCCCAGGTTTCTGCCCTATAACTGAAGACTGTGCCTCACCATACCCTCTTCCCCAGGACACATGGCAATGACAGGGGTATTCTGGTGAGGAGTGGGTTCTCTGAGCTGGCTTCTGCTGAGTGGCAATGACCAAGTCCCTATGATAGTCATGCAATGCTGAGGGCATGGACCTGCTCACCACATGGCTCATTACAAGGTCACCATTCAGTGACCTTGCTCCAAAGGCCTGAGCTTAACAAGTTGAGGCTGGGGACCTCAGGTAACACCGATGACACTACAGCCTAGGCATGCAGGGGCCACTTTGCCCACTTGGCCAATAGGACTAAAAACCAGCTATGTGAGGGTCCTCATGGGGCCTGACTCTATACCCAGGCCTTGCCCCTCCTTACCCCAAAGCAAGTATCAGAATTAAGAAGAAGCACAGGCCATGGAATGATACAGCCAGAGTTGATATAAATAAAATATTCATATAAAAATAGTCTCTTACAAAATATTCTCTCTTATCCAGTGGCTCTCTTTTCAAAAGACAGAAACTGCTGGAAGTTTTATTATCTTTCCTCTTCCTATATATTCCAAACTGGATTTTTCTAATGGTGAAGTTTGAATTGAGAAGGACTAAAGGATGGGAAACATATTCTGCAAAACATCTTCAAATCTGGATGGACCAGCTTAAATTTCTGGATAAGTAGCAGCAAACAGAAAAAAAAAATGTGTGTGTGTGTGTGTGTGTGTGTGTGTGTGTATCTATATATGCATAAAGGACATTTGCCCTTGTACTTAAACATCTAATGTTGCAAGAGGATATTTGCAAAATCAACTAGTAGAAATATCTGCATAAAGAAGAATTATGTACAGTTCTACTTGGCTCCTTGTCCTACTGACAAAATTATCCTGCAAAGAAAGCAAAGAGTCTACTTTGATTGCAGAAAACGGATCCCGATGAGGTGAAAGGATTCTTTTTAATTAAATAAATTAATATTATTTTTTATCAGAATAAATTGTTAAATATTGCTATGATGAGGCTTAAGGATCCAGGGTTTCTGCTGTGAAAGGCTCTGCTGCAGCCAAGGAGCGCCCCAGGCAGCATCTGGGGTAGGGCGGAGCAGCACTGTGTGTGGAGCAGAATCCTTAAGGGCTCTGGAGAGCTCTTTCCCACAGGTGCCTGCAGGAAACCCAAGAGAGGTGCCCCCACAGCAGAAAAGACAAGCTCAGCATTTCTGTAGTTCCCTGTGAAGATCTGGGAAGTGACCTGCCAGGATGATTTCAGCTTGGAAACTGGTCCTCCCCACTTTCTAACTTGCAGCTGGAGGTAGCCTGCCTGATCCAAGGGCGACATGTGGTGAAATCTCCAGCTCACTTGCACGTATACACTTCCGTGCGTTCACTGCAGGTGTTGCACTTGACATAGCAGCACCAGTGGAATTTGCAGTTGCACTGCCACACGCGGGCATACTGGTGGGTGTTGTAGCCACGGCCACAGCACATGAGGTCACAACCACTGGCTTGGGGGGCTGTCTTGTTGCAGGCGCGGCCCTGCGTGCCCACACTACCGGTCACTGGGTCCTCCTCACAGTAGTTGGGTGACTTCTCGATGTACACCAGGTCTGTGTCCATGGGCTTGCGGTATGACAGTGGCTTCTTGATCTTCAGGAAGGTGGGCCGCTTGTTGCGGCTAGCGCGTACAGGCTCCACGTGAACAGCCTCATTGTACTTGTCCTTGAGCACATAGCCCAGCTCCCGGAACTGTGGCAGTGTGGTCCAGCACGTCTTGGTGGTGCATGACCCTGACACGCCATGGCACTTACACTCCAGCTTCATGTTCTCTTCCAGGATCTGCAGGGGCGGGCAGAAAAGAGCATAGAACATGTCATTGCACATTAGGCAGTGTGCAGCACCCAGCCTGGCCCACCCTTTGCCCCACCTAGCTGAGTTTGGTTTTATTCTTTTCAGTGCAGGAAATTTAGACCTGGATTCAAATCCCTGTCATCTCCAACCCTTGTGTTGTCTTTCACCTGGAACTAACTTGCCTTCCTTGCCTCCCAATTCCTATGACATCGTTAGATTGGCTCTTAGATCAGTTCGAGTTAGTCCAGAACACACATAGGTTCTCTTAGGTCTGAACAGGTTTAAAATAATTTTTGAACCAACATTTAAAAACCAGGAGATTTTAACAGGCAGACTTCCACGGGTTTTTGTTGTTGTTGTTGTTGTTGTTTTGTTTGTTTGTTTTTGTGGCAAACAGAAAGGGTGTCTGGCAACTCTGGGGTGATATTTAAACTACTTAATGCCTAGTATAACTGGGCATTGACCTCCTAGCATAGAAGCTGGCCACAAATGCCAGCCTGGCAGTACTGTTATGTCCTGGCTCACCACAACTTCTGCTGGCATTGTCACATGGCAACAGTACTTGGATCAGTACCAGCACCTATCATCCTCATGGGTCAGTATCCGTTAATTTGCCCTAGTCCTCACTGCTTCTTATTGCCTCCCTGACCTAAAGCTATGGTTTTTCAGGTCATTTGCTTTGATTACTTATGACACCTGCCAGGCCTTGTGAACATCTAAATCTGGGAACCATGGCTCTGATTTAAGCTTCCCTGGCAGGTTTCCCTGACTCCCAGGCTAGATACTATGCTCCTTCTTTTGAATATCCCTTAGGCTTCCATCATCATTGCATGAGAGGCAACATTGTAAGGAAAGGGTGAGGGGAAGCATATATTCTGGACCCAGGGTTTAAATCCCAGATCTAACATGAACCTGCTGTGTGTCTTTAGGCAACTTACTTTTTTCCTCTGTACTGCAGTTTCTTTATATGCAGAATGGAGATAATGAGTAGTAATTAATTATAATCATACAATGAAATACTAGACAGCAGTAAAAATGAATGAACTACTAATACACACAAGAACAGATCTCTAAGGTATAATGCTGAGTGAAAAAAGTTGGATACAAAAGAAAACATACTGTATGATTCCATTGATATGAAGTTTCAGGACAGGCAAAATTAATAGTTGATTTTCATTCACTCTTTATTTACATATTTAGGCAATGGGCCAGAGATGACTCATGGGCCATATTTTGCTACTCCCAGCTTTGGAACACCCCAGCAATAAAAGAAGGCAACATTTACCACCCCTCCTCCCATTAGTACAGGATATTTAGGTTGTTTTCAGGTTAAAATTTTTTTTTTCTTTCCTTCCCTCA
>NW_006440638.1:1152552-1166954 GCF_000325575.1 Pteropus alecto
CTTTATTTTTCTTTCTTTCCTTCTTTCTTTGTTTTTCATTTTAACTATATGTAATGCGGAAGCAAGTATATTTGGAATTGGAACTGAAGCTTCTCTTCCTTATCATCTTCAGTTTGATTTCATCCTAATAGACATTTTATTAAGCTCTTTCTGTGTACCAGGGATGGGGATTTATTAGAGTCATAGGGTATGAACATTTTTATGGTACTTCATCTGGATTGTCAAATTGCCTTTGCCTGTTTTACAGTGAAAGAATATAAGTGAACAAATGAGAGAATGACTGAACATTTATTAATCACCTGTACACACATTGGGCACATGCTTTTTATATATGGCATCATATTTAACTCTGTGAGGTTAGTATGATTCCATTTACAGGGAAGAAACTGAGACTCAGCTAACTCTTAGAGTGGGCATACTGGTGAAGGAGGCCAAGGAGTGTGAACCAGGTCCTTGGTGGCTGCTTACTGGCTATGTGCCCTTGGGGTTGTCACACCCTGTTTCTGGGCCTCAGTTGCCTTCACTGAACCATGGAGTGAAGGCAATTTTATCTTTTCTGACAAAAGTCAGAGTTCTAGAACAGAATCAGGAAATAGTCATCAGTTCTTCCTCTGGGCCTGATCCTGTGTAGGGGCTGGAGATACAGAGGTGACAAGATAAGGTCCCTGTTTTCAAGGATGGGTTCATTTTCAGGATCTTTCCAACCCTAATTGCTCTGCTTCCAGAAGGAGATGACCAGGGCTTGGTCAATATGCTCAACAGGAAGTGGGGGCCACTGTATTTCAACCACAGTACTTGCAGTCAGATGAGCAAGTGGTGCCACAAGTATCCAGAATGTTCAAGGATAGAAGTTCTGGCTCATTGACTGTTCTAGTATCAGGACACTTAGTATGACAGAGTGCTTACTGTATGCTGGCACCCTCACATGATCTTTATACACTTACAGCTAGTACTGATGATTAGTTGCCCAAATAACACAGACATCCTAGACATCCTTTTTGGTTGTCAGTGAGGAGAGAGTTCCCAAATGTGCAGCTTACCTTTCTTCTTGGCCTAAAAAGCAGTAAAACAGTGAAGTTCAGAGGTGTGATGTGTGTTTAGAGCAGGGTTAGGCAGACATTTTTTGAAGCATGACAGCCTGGCTGGCTGAGATTTTAGTGCAGTCAGAGACTTCAACACAGAGATGCCTGGGGGACATTCAGAACAAATTTCAACACTACTGAGTGTTGGCAAGATGTGGAGCACCTGAAACTCTCATACACTACTGTCAGGAGTGCACATATAGCAGAGTGTCTAAGAAAGCTGAAGATGCACAGACATATGATTCATAAATTTCACTTCCAAACATGGAGTCTAGAGAAATGTATGCTGTGTGAGCAGGAAGCAGGCTCAGAGATGTTCATAGCAGAAGCTTTTATGCTAGCTCCAAACTGGGCACTGCCCAGATGTCCATCATGGAAATATATGTTCATCATAGATAAACTGAGGTGTGTGTACTCAACAGGACACTATAAGGCAGTGACAATGAACAGATAAAGAAAACCATACTAATAGAGGCTGACCTCAGAAATATAGCAGGGAGGGAAACATGCAATCAAAAGATTTCCACAGAGTGATTTCATCTGTATCAGGTTCATAGGTGGGCAAAACTGGATTATATTGTTTAGGGACACACACAGAAGGGAAAAATATGAAAAGTAAAGAGATAAGGGACACAAATATCAAGACAGTGGTTGTTCTGGGGTAGGAGGCGAGGGTCTGTGTTTGGTCACCCAGGTGAATTCTGGAGTTCTGGCAATGTTTTGTTCCTTAATATGAGTGCTTTATAATTATTTTAAATCAACACAGTCTGAGTGCTTTTTTTTTTTGCATGTAAGCTATATCTTGCAATTTATACAAAAGTAATGGGTACAATGGCCAATAAGCATGTGGAAAGATGCTCAGCATCACTAATTATCAGGTAAATGCAAATCAAAACCACAAGGAGATATTCCCTCACTCAAACTAAGATGGCTAAAGAAAGAAATTCAAACATAACAAGTGTTAGTGAAGATGCGGAGAAGTGGGAACTCACATACACTGCTCCTGGGAATGTATAATGGTACAGCCTCTGTGAAAAATAGCCTGGCAGTTTCTCAAAGCATTGGACATGGAGTTATCATATGACTCAGAGTTATGTTCTGAATGTATATGTTCCCCTGCCCACACCACCAAATCCTAACCCCTGAAAGAAGGTGATGATTTTAGTAGTTGGGGCCTTTGGAAGGTTTTTAAAACCATGGAGGTGGAACCTTCACAAATTGGATTAGTGACTTATAAAAAAAGCTCCAAAGAGACTCTAGCCCCTTCTACCACGGGAAGGCTAGTGAGAAAGCGTTGGCTATGAACCAGGAAGAGAGTAGTCTCCAGAACCCGACTATGGACTGGGAAGATGTTGGGGAAATGGAGAGTGACTGCTAAAGGGTACAGGTTTCTTTCTGAGGTAACAAAAATATTCTAAAATTGATTATGGTGATTGTTGCACACATCTGTGAATATTATTTTAAAGTGTTGAACTGCACACTTTAAATGAGTGCACTGTACGATAAGGGAATTATATCTCAATAAAGTTGGTTTTTTAAAAAAGTCCCTAGAAGGTTTTAATTAGAAACCACTATTTGCAGGTGTGTGACACCCAGTTTTCATTGTGGTGGACCCTGGGCAATGGACTCCAGCGCCGAAGGCCAGGCTCCTGGGTTGGATTGTGTATAGCTGCCACTCCTGCACATTGCTGCTTATGGCCTGTGGCTGCCTGTGGCTGCCTATGGCCTGAGGCTATGGTGGTATTTATGTGGGCCCCTAATCAGATGACACCAGCTCGTTAACACTGCAAACTCTGCATTTTGAGAGCCTCAGTGATCACATTATGTCTGCATTAAGCTGGGCATAATCACAGCCCTCCTGGCCAGCACTGGTCACCCAGATGGGCATCTATTTAAGCCCCAGGCCCTCTCTCTAAGGCAGGAGACAACAGCAGAGGAAATGTGTGTAGGACAAAGCTACATTCTTTGCACACTCTGAGGCCAGGCTGACTACCAGCTTCTGAGATGTCCAGGGGGACTTCTGGATCTCCCTTTATGCTTGAAGTCTGGATTGTGATTCAATATCTGGCAGTTGGAGGGTTTTCAGGGTCTAAATTACATGACTCCATGTACTTTCCCAGTTCCTGGCACACAGCAGGTGTTCTCAGAAAATGCCCAAAGGTAAATTTGCTAACAGGATGCATTCGAACTATTCCAAAACTGGTATGCTCAGGTCCAAACAACCACCCTGAGCATCGACTCTACATTGCTGGATGGAGGAGAAATTGGGAGGATCTAGGGAGGATCCATGGTGGGGAAGGAGGGGGCTTGGAACTGCTGGTATGGATCAATGTCAATATTTTATATCCCTGGATGCATTGCTGTGTCTCAGCTTAAAGACCAGCAACATAAGACTGCTCAGAGTCTGCTATTTTACCATCCTGTGTTGCAGAGATGCCTCAGTGCAAAAGGAAAAGAAATGAGAAAATAGATCCTTGAGGCCCAGAGTCTGATGTCTGGTCTCAGCAGCCTCTGAGCACACTCAGTTCTCCTTCTGCCTCTCGCCTCAACAGTGGTTTGGGGTCTGAAAACCACCAGGGGCCTCAGATGACATGATGAGGGGGCTGTGTTCCCTTCTCATCTCCAGTTCTAGCCACAGGCCCCACTCTCTGGTCGTCAGTCAGTGCAGGCCTGGAAACTGGCTTTCACAGGAACTGAGGGTATGAACTGAACACATGCTATGTGTTGACATCATGCAAAGATTGAGGATTCAGCAAAGAAAAGGGGAATGGAGCTGCTATCTTTATAAAGAGCACATTCTATATGGCAGAGGAGAACTGGTAACTGGTTCAAATAATAAAATAAGTGAGAAAAAGAAAATGGAACAGGAGTTAGGAGCTAGAGAGTGAGGGATGAGGTAGGGGGAGGCTATGTGACCTTGATGGTAGAGGACAGCCTCTTTGAGGAGATGACATTTGAGCAGAGGGCAGATCCCAAGATAAGACAAGCACATGGCAGCACAGAATCATTCTCTCATTTCATTCCCACTTGAGGAACAGCAGAGCAAAGGGCCTGAGACTCTTATTTTATTTTATTTTATTTTTTGCAGAGCAGGGCCAGGCCATCTGGCTAGAATGTGATGACTGGGACAATAAGTACAGGTGCTGAGGTGACATGGGTTGGGGGTCCCATCCCACAGGCTCCATGGACCATGCTAAGGTGAGATTTATTTCTTATTCAGTTTTTAAAAAATAAATTTTATTTTTAAAATCCGTTTCAAATTTACAGAAAAATTGTGAAGATAATACAGAGAGTTCTCATGCACACTGTCTCCAGTTCCCCTATTACTAACATCTCACATTAGTATGGTAAATGTTACAATTAATCAGTTAATACTAATATGTTATTATTAACTGAGGTCTACACTTTATTCAGCTTTCCTTGGTTTATACTTGATAGTCTTTTTTTCTGTTCCAGGATCCCATATTGGCCACCACATGATTTAGTTGTCTTGTTTCCTTAGGCTAGGGAATGAGATTTTACTTTGAGTGGACAGGAAAGCCAGTAGAGGCCAGGAGCAGAATTTATGATTTAAAAAAAATCTCATAGAATGGTTTAGGTTAAAATGGCAGGCTAGTTAAAAATAAGGTTCACCTCCTCCCAGGATCACGGTAAAATTACAACTAAATTATAAAACGAACAACTTAGAGAACGACCTGAATTCTAGCTTATTATAACACATACATTGAAGATATAAAGAAAAAGCCACATCGAGACTGGTAGGAGGGGTGGAGATGCGAAGCAGGCTGGTCCCACGCCTGCCTGTGGTGGTTGAGCAACAGGAGGGAGAGAACAGCTACAGAGTTCCTGCTGAAAGAAGGAGAGGCCCTAGCTCCCCAGCCCAGGGGTCGAGTCCCGAGAAAAGTTCTCACAAAATCCGACTATAAAAATTAGTGGGGATTCTGGCTGTCTGGGTGAGACAGAAGGAACATGAAAATCCAAACATCCCCCTTACTCACTCACAGGCACTCACACTGGGCACCAATGGAGGGTCAGCAGCTTGAGAGGTGAAGGAGACATACAGGGAAAGACTGAGCTGTGTGGCATGAGAGCGAGGGCTGGAGAGACAGCCGCCATTGCGCCTTTGTTGGCCCTTCTCCAAGACAGTCTGTAGACAGGCACCATCTTGCCTGGGTTGAACCCTCCCCCTGCATGGCTAATTCTGAATCTGCATTGGCCTGGTGAGATCAGCCCATTCCATTCCATGTCTTCCTGGGATCACACCCCACCCCATCCACAAATTGCCTGTGGCGGTCCATTGCCAGGCAGCTGGCCCCACCCTGAACCTTCCATGGACTGTGCATTTGTGGGCCAGCAGCAGCCTTCAGTTCACACTGCTTGTGCATGGCCCGCACTTTACATGTAGGAGAGACTTTTGGTGGTGGGCCACTGGTGCCAGCCTGAACTGCAGTGTCTCTTGGGTGGATCGCTGAGATCTGTGGGCTTAAGGCCGATAGTGGCTGGCCTCATTGTGATCTGTGACTTTTATGGGACCCCACGGGCTCAGCTCTGGCAGCAATCTGCATTGGCCTGAAGGATCGGCTTATTCCACTCTGTGTCTCTGTGACACAGTGCACCACCCAATCCACAAATTGCCACAGTGAGCCCATTGCCGGGCAGCCAGTCCCACCCTGTGTTTTCCCTGGGCTTCTCCAGGAAACAACAACCCTCAGCTTGCATGGCCTGCACAGAGCCAATGCATCCCAGGAGAGACTTTTGGTGGTGGGCCACAAACCCTGCTACAGTATTTCATGAACAGATTTTGGGTGCCTGTAGGCCTGAGGCTGGCAGTTGCTGGTCTTGCCATGATCTGAGGCTTTTGCAGGAAGACACAGATTAAGCACTGAAAAAAAACCTGATTCTACATTGGCCAGGTAAAAGCTGCATGCTTTACCCCAGGGACACCCTGGGTCCCCAACCTGCCCACCTCTTATACCAACCAAAGGCACTCAGCTGTGGAAACTTACAGGCAACTGGCAGAAGCCTCGGGCCTTGAGATGCACTGTTTATTTTGCTGAGCCACCACAGGCCTAGTACTGGGGATAAGAGACCTCGGTTCACAGTGTGATCTCTCCCACGTGCCTCCAGATCCAGTGCAGATGGCAATCTTTTGTAGATCATTTTATAGCTCCTACCAGGTAACCCCAAACAATCAAAGACAGTGGTTGACCTTGGCCTACACAGGAGCCCCTCCCAAGGGGCCCCAGAACCAACATACCCAGAGACTAGCATCAGACCACAACAGAGCACCACCTGACTAACTCCATAAGCAGAACACCAAGAGGGTGGTCTCAAGAGATACGCGAGCCTGCTGGGGTGAATCCCACTCTGTGAGGTCAGCCCCCACACGGCAGCTCATACCCTGTGGGTGTGGCCAATCCTCACAGCCCATCTTCCCATGTCAGTCTCATATACTGCCATGTTAACAGCAATCAAGGTTTAGCAACAACAGGAGAACACACACAACCCACACAAAGAACGCACCCAGAGCCCCCAGAGCAGGTGATCAGGGAGATTGTGCCAGTGAGACACTCAGGACACCTACTACATAAGGCCACTTGGCCAAAGCTGGGAAATGTAACAAATCTACCTATCATATAGAAATGAACACAGAGAAACAACTAAAATGAGAAAACAAAGAAACATGCCACAAGTGAAACAACAGAGAAAACTCCAGAGAAAAAACTAAGTGAAATGGAAACAAGCAACCTACCAAAGACAGAGTTCAAAATATTGGTTATAAGGATGCTCAATGAACTTATGAGGAGGATAGATGAGTTCAGTGAGAACTTCAACAGAGCAATAGTAAGCATAAAAAAGGACAAAGACACCATTTAAAAAAACAGAAACGAAGACTACAATAACTGAAATGAAGAATACACTAGAGGGAATCAACAGTAGATTAGATGAAATGCAAGATCAAATTAGCAAGTTGGAAGACAAGGTGGCAGAAAACAGCCAATCAGAATAACAAAAAGAAAAAAACAAATAAGGAATCTTTAAGAGACCTCCGAGACAACACTGAACACACCAAAATCTGCATTATAGGAGTATCAGAAGAGAAGAGAGAGAGAGAGAGAACAAAGGATTGAAAACCTACTTGAAGAAATAATGACAGAAAACTTCCCTAGCCTGGTGAAGGATATAGACATACAAATTCAGGAGCACAAAGACTCCCAAGCTAGAGGAATTCAAACAGACCCACACCAAAACACATCATCATTAAAATGCCAAAGGTTAAAGACAAAGAGAGAATCTTAAAAGTGACAAGAGAAAGGCAGCTATTTACTTACAAGGTACTCTCATAAGGCTGTCAGATGATTTTTCAACAGAAACTTTGCAGGCCAGAAGGGATTGGCATGACATATTCAAAATAATAAAAAAAATAAGAACCAACAACCAAGACTACCTAGCAAGGCCATCAATTAAAAATGAAGGAGAGATACAGAGCTTCCTAGACAGAAAAAAGCTAAAAGAATTCTACACCAACAAACCAAAATTACAGGAAATATTAAGAGAAGTTCTATAAAAAGAAGTAGAGGGGAAATCTCCATAAATAAGAAAAATAAAATAGCAATGACTATGTACCTATCAATAATCGCTTTAAATGTAAATGGGTTAAATGCTCCAATCAAAACACATAAGATAGCTGAATGGAAAATAAAACAAGATCCATACATATGTTGTCTACAAGAGATCCACTTCAGATCAAATGACACACAGAGACTGAAAGTAAAGGGATGGAATAAAATATTTCATGCAAGTGAAACGAAAACAAACAAACAAACAAACAAGAACGCTGGGGTAGCAGTATTTATATCAGACAAAATAGACTTTAAAACAAAGGCTATAATAAGAGATAAAGAAGAACATTATATAATGATAAAGGATCAATACAATAAGAGGATAAAACCCTACTAAACATATATGTGCCCAACGTAGGAGAATCTACATATATGAAGCAATTATTGACCAACAGAAAGGAAGAGATCGATAGTAATACACTCATAGTAGTAGACTTCAACACCCCATCGACACCAATGGACAGGTCATCCAGACAGAAAATCAACAAAGAAATGACAGGCTTAAATGACACACTAAACTTAACTGATATGTTCAGAACATTTCATCCCAAAGCAGGACACTATGCAATTTTCTCAACTGCACATGGAACATTTTTCAAGAGAAAACACGTTACGCCACAAATCAAGTCTCAATAAATTTAAGAAGTTTGAAGTCATATCTAGTGTCTTCTCCAATCACAATGGTATAAAACTAGAAATCAACCAGAAGAAAAAAACTGGAAAATATACAAACACATGGAGGCTAAACAACATGCTACTAAACAATGAATGAGTTAACGATGAGATCAAGGAAAAAATCAAAAGATACCTAGCGACAAATGAAAATGAAAAACACAACTCAAAACCTATGTGATACAGCAAAAGTAGTCCTGAGAAATTCATAACAATAAAGTTCTACCTCAAGAAATAAGAAAAATCTCAAATAAACAATCTAACCTTATACTTAAAAGAACTAGAAAAAGAACAGTGAACAAAGCCCAAAGTGTGTAGAAGGAAGGAAATAATAAAGATCAGAGCAGAAATAAATAAAATAGAGTCTAGAAAAACAATACAAAAGATCAATGAAATCAAGAGCTGATTCTTTAAACGGATAAACAAAAGTGATAAACGTTAAATCAGACCCATCAAGAAAAAGAGAGAGGACCCAAATAAATCAAATCAGAAATAAAAGTGGATAAGTAACTATGAACCCTATAGAAGTACAAAGAATTGTAAGAAAATACTAGGAACAATTCCATGCCAACAAATTGGATAATCTAGAGGAAATGGATACGTTCTTAGAAACATACAATGTTTCAAGACAGAATAAACAAGAAAAAGAAAATCTGAACAGATTACCACCAACAAAATTGAACTAGTAATCAAAAAAACTCCCCCAAACCAAAAGTCTTGAATTGGGTGGTATTATAGGTGAATTTTACCAAACATTCAAAGAAGGATTAACACCTATTCTTCTCAAACTATTCCAAAAAATTCAAGAGGAAGGAAGGCTCCTTAACTATTTTTATGAGGCCACCATTATCTTAATTCCAAAAACAAAGACAATACAAAAAAACAACAACAACAACAAAATTATAGGCCAATATCCCTGATGATCGTTGACGCAAAAATCTTCAACAAAATATTAGCAAACCGAATTCAGCAATACATTAAAAATATCATATACCATGATTGAGTTGGATTTATTCCTAGGATACAAGTTTAGTTTAATATCTGCAAATCAATTAATGTGACATACCACATTAACAAATTGAAAGATGGAAATCACATGATCATATTAATAGATGCAGAAAAAGCATTAGACAAAATCCAACATTCATTTATGATAAAAACTCTCAGCAAAGTGGGAATAGAGGAGATATACCTCAACATAATTAAATTCATATATGATAAACCTACAGCTAACATTATACTCAATAGAGAAAAGCTATAAATGTTTTCCTTAACATCAGGAAAAAGACAAGAATGTCCACTTTCACTATTTCTATTCAACATAGTACTGGAAGTCCTAGCTACAGCAATCAGACAAGAAAAAGAAATAAATGACATCCAAATTGGAAAGGAAGAAGTAAAACTGTCATTATTTGCAGATGACATGATACGACATATAAAAAACACTAAAGATTCTACCGAAAAATATTAGAACTGATAAATAAAATCATTAAAGTAGCAGGACACAAAATTAATATTCATAAGTCAGTTGCATTTTTATACACCAATGATGAACTTTCAGAAAGAGAAATGAAAGAAACATTTACTATTGCATCAAAACAATAAAATACAAGGAATCAAATTAACCAAGAAGGTAAAATACCTATTCTTGGAAAATTATGTCACTGAAAAAAAAATTGAAGAAGATACAATAAATGCAAGCATATCCCATGCTCATGGATAGGAATAATCAACATTGTTAAAATTAAAATGCCCATTTAACCCAGAGCTATCTATAGATTCAATGCAATCCTTATCAAAATACCAATGGCATTTTTCACAGAACTAGAACAAATATTCAAAAAATTTATATGGAACCATAGAAGACCCTGAATGGCGATGGCAATCTTGAGATATCACATTACCTGATATCAAACTATGCTACAAGGCTATAGTAATCAAAATGGCATGGAACAGGGACAAAAACAGACACATAGAGCAATGAAATAGAATTGAGAACCTAGAAATAAATCCACACCTATGCGCTCATTTAATTTGTGTCAAAGGACTCAAGAATATACAATGAGATAAGACAGTCTCTTCAATAAATAGTATTGGGAAAACTAGAGAGATACATGAAAAAAAGTGAAACTGGACCACCTTCTTATGCCATACACAAGAATAAACTTGAAATAGACCAGAGACTTAAATGTAGAGGAAAACATAGGCAATAAAGTCTCTGACTTTGCTATTAGTAATTTTTTTTTCTGATATATCTCCTAGGACAAGGAAAACAAAAGAAAAAATAAACAAATGGGGACTACATCAAACTAAAAAGGTTTTGCACAACAAAGGAAACCATCAACAAAATGAAAGACAACCTACTGAATCGGAGAAGATATTTGCCTATGATACATCTGATAAAGGATTGATATCCGAATTTTATAAAGAACTCATACAACTCAGCAACAACAAAAAAACAACAATCCAATTTAAAAATGGGCAGAGGATCTGAATAAACATTTCTCCAAAGAAGGCATACAGGAGGCCAGTAGTCTTATGAAAAGATACTCAAAGTCACTAATCATCAGAGAAATGCAAATTAAAACCACAATGCAATCTCACCTCACACCTGTCCGAATGGCTACCATCAATAAATCAAAAAACAAATATTAGCAAGGATGTGGAGAGAAGAGAACCCTCGCACACTGTTGGTGGGATTACAAATTGTACAACCACTATGGAAAACGGTTTGGAGGTTCCTAAAAAATTAAAATAGAACTACCTTTGACTCAGCAATTGCACTTTTGGATATTTATCCAAAGAAAACCAAACCAAAACTAGTTCGTAAAGATCTATGCACCCCTATGTTCACAGCAGCACTACTCACAATAGCCAAGACATGGAAGCAAACTATTTGGCCATAAATGAATGATCGGATAAAGAAGTTATGGTTCATATCTATATAATGGAATATTACTCAGCCATAAAAAATGAAATCTTACCATTTGCAATAGCATGAATGAAACTAGAGGGTATTATGCTGAGTGAAATAAGTCAGAGAAAGAGAAATACCATATGATTTCTCTTATATGCGGAATCTGAGGAACAAAAGAAATAAACTAAATGAAAACAGTCTCATAGACACAGAACAAACTGATGATTGCCAGAGGGGAGGGGTGTTGAGAATCTGGGTGAAAAAGATGAAAAGATGAAGAAGTACAAATTAGTAGCTACAAAACAGCCATGGGGATGTAGAATACAGCATAGGGAATAGAAGAAAAAAAAATTTAAAAAATCTCATATTGATTGTAACAAATGTACCACTCTTGTGTAGGGAGAATATGTATATATAAGGGCAGGGGGTACGTGGAACTCTCTGTACCTTCTGCTCAATTTTGCTGTGAACCTACAACTGCTCTGAAAAGTAAAATCTGTTTTAAAATGGTCTCAGGAGAGAAGCTGTATATAGGGACTGTCTCTGGAGTGGAAACTTGGCTCTCTCCACTGCTGATTAGTTGAGTACCCTCCTGAGCCTTGGTTTCTCATTTTGAACTCAAGAGTTTGAACTAGATGATTTCTATGGCCACTTCTGACTCTCTCTGAGAATCTTAGCCTTAGATCCATGCTGCTCTTTAACCTATAAAAAGTGTTTCCAAAGCCCGGACAGAATTGGATTTTCCTACACCTCTTGAGAGATGGGGATTTTCATCCTATTTCACAGATGAGGAAACTGAGGCTCAGAGAAAGGAAGGGACTTAAGGTAACAGAATATGCAGAATCTCCTCCATATGTCTTTCCAGGCCACTCCCCATACTTCCCCTTCCTGCTTCATGCCCCAGAAGGGTAAACTGTAGGGCTGCACTAATGAGTTTGCTTGCTCCAGGACCCTCACCATTTCTATCGGTGATTGGGCTCAGGGCATACTGGTTGTGGGATGATTTGTATACAGCCATGTCACTTCCAGGTGGGTCCGGCCAGTGAAAGGCACTGGAAGGAGCTGAGGGCAGGAGGAGAGTCTTGGTAGTTATTACTCTTGCTCCTCCCCACGGGCCCCACAGGTTGGCTGCATTCTCCATCAAAGGTCACAGCTCCTGCTCAGACATCTTTTTGGTACAATCCTCCAGAATTCTAGCAGTCCAACCTCCTGGCCCTTTAGGCCTAAGGAGTAACAGTTCCTCACTATTGTCATCCCCAGGATACTGCATCATCCTTTTTGGTGCCTTTAACTTTGTCCTTTGTTTTATTAGCAATCTCTCTCTTTTTTAACAGCTGCCTTTCAATATAATTCACACACTGTACAATTCATTCACTTCAAATACACAATTCAATGGTTTTTAATATATTCAGAGTTGTGTAACCATCACCACTATTTACTTTTAGAACATTTTCATCCCCGTAAAAGAAACTCCATACCTGTTAGTAGTTGCTCCCCATTTTTCCCTTCCTCTCAGTGCCTGGCAACTACTAAACTACTTTCTGTCTTTATTTGTTTGTCTATTCTAGATATTTCAGAGAAATGGAATCATACACTATATGGCCTTTCTGTATCTAATTTTCTTCACTCGATGTAATGTTTTCAAAGCTCATCCACAGTGTAGCATGGTGTAACTAATCCCTCCATGGTGTAGCATCAGTACTTCATTCCTTTTCTTGGCTGAATAGTAATCCATTGTATATGTATGGCACAATCTACCTACCTATTCATAAATTGTTAAACAGCATTCTCTTTTTAAACTCTCCTTAATTTCCCCAATTTGAGTGGGCTCATTGTACTGACCATTCTCTAGCAGCTACATACCGCTCCTCTGTGGCAAAGCCCAGAATGAGCCCTGTCCTTTTGATTCCCAGTCTTGTACTCTTTGTTCCATGTCCACCTCTTGGCTTTGTACCTGCTGTTCCTAATCTGGAAGGCCAATCTTTACTGCTATTACTGATGCTTAACCCAATAACTGCACTCCTGAATATGTACCCTCCGGGATGGCTTGTACATGTGTGAAATAACAAAGAGTTGCACAGAGGAAGTACCTGAAATATCAAATGGCCAAAAGAATCTAAAGATCCACCAATGGGAACTGGTTATGTAAATGGTGGTACATCTAAAAACTGGAATGTTCTGCAGCTGTTAGAGAGAATGAAGGAGCCTTGCATTTACTAATGAGAGTTGATCAGCAAGATACATGTGTAAGAGAAAAAAGCAAGGCACAGAAAAGTATGCAGGGGATGAGCTTGTTTGTGTAAGAAAGAAAAGCCTTGTGTATGTGTGCTCATAAGAGCACAGAATAATATCTCTGTAAGAATAGGTGAGAGTTGATAAGGTGCCTCTGAGGTAGGCACCTGGAGTGGACAGAATGGCCGAGTGGATGAAAACCTTTCTTTTCATGAGATTGCCTTTTTTACCCTTTGAATATTTCATGTCAGAAAAAAAAAAGTCACCTCCTCTACAAAACCTTCCTTGATTTGCCAGGGCAGTCAGTGGCTCTCTCATGGTTTCAATAGCTGTCTGAGCTTTTGAGTACTTGTCTCCTTGGCCCTGTGATGACTGTTTAGCTGTCAGCTTTCCCCTTCAGGCCAACAGCTCTTCGTGGCAAACATGGAGATATACTACCCAGATCCCTCTTCAAAGGTGTTCTTGCTTCATAGCTACAGGTAGTGGTGTGCTTGTAATTCAGCTCTCAAAAAAAAAAAAAAAAAGCCCTGTTTTGTAATATGGGATAAATGCTCCCACCATGGCCAATTTAAAGCTACCAAAGGTTTAACAGTCAGCTCACAAGGCCTTGAATATTTAACACTGGGTCTTGCAAGCCCATGAGGACCAGCTCCAGCATACCAAGGGACCAGGAGTAAGGTCAGCACACATTGCCCAGCTGTCAGATCCTTCAGGGTTTGTCCCAACTACAGAGAACTGCAGCCTTTCCTGGTGGCTTGCTGCTGGGGACAGAGAGAGGCAGGAGTTTTAATGTCTGGCCACTCTGATGGGGAGTACCTGCTCCAGAGTTCCCACCAAATCAGCCCAGCCAGCACTGCAGCTCCACTTCTGCCCAAT
>NW_006440638.1:1166991-1167981 GCF_000325575.1 Pteropus alecto
GGACCTGGAACTCCATCTCAGCCTCTGTTTCTGGAGAACCCCACCTGTGACACTTCTAGGAGGCTGGGGCCAGGACATGCACTTCTATCTTTCCCTCTAGCAGAGACTAGCCTGGCATGTAAAAGGTGCTGACTAGGTGCAAGGTGAAAGAAGGACCTAGTGTGTGTCTGTTCTTATGTGAAACATTCGCCAACTTACTCTCTCATTTTGCATTGGGCACCTACTGTGTGCTATTTGGCATCACCCCTGCTCTGGAGGCCCTGGAAGGAATATGACGCAAGCAGATGCTGTTCTTGCCTTCTCTGAGCCTGCAGATCCAATTTAGAAGCAGTTATGGAATTGATAACTCTCTCCCCCGACCCATCCCCTGCCCCAAATCTAATTATAAATTGGTGTGTGCTGTGAAGGAGTGGAACAGAGAGCAAAGAAAACATGACCCAGGAGGAGCTGCTCTTGTGCAGCTCCAGGAAGCCTTCCCCAAGAAGACAAGCTGGCAGCCAGATAAGAGGAAGAATAAGTTAGGACTGGCCAAACTTAGCAGGATGACACAGGCATGGCTGGGCAGAATGAGAGGGACGTGGAGCTGGGAGGCAGTGGAGATGGCCACTCAGGGCAGCAAGCTTCTGGATTATCCACGAACTAAGGGGTGCTACTGAGGGTGTTTCTGTGCAGGGGTATGATGAGGTCTGACAGACAACTTTAAAGATCATTCCAGATGGAGTGGCAATTAGATTGGGAAAATCATGATGGAAGGATGGAGATCTGTCAGGAAGGTATCCTCATCATCCAGGCCAGAGACAATGGTGGTTCCAACAAAGATGGTGGTAGTGGAGGGGAGATAAGGAGCAGAATTGGCAGTACTTGGTTGTGAATGATCTGTGGTTATAAATGACCCCCCGAGGGCTGTGAGGGGCCTAGAGATGACTTTCGGGCCTCTGATGGATGCGGAGGCTGTATACTGAGACAAGGAACATGAAGAGGAACTAGACT
>NW_006440638.1:1168016-1204206 GCF_000325575.1 Pteropus alecto
GAGTGGCCCAAAGGAAGGACATCTGGAGAGCAGAAGGGTGTTTTGGTGCCACTGAAATTTGGCTCCAGTCAGCTTGGGTGCCCACAGAGGATAATGTGAATTAAGTCCCAGTCAGGATTCAGTCACTTCCATAGATTAAAACATGTGGTTGAAACCAGCCAGAAGTGAGATAAACCCTAAAAGCTTTAGATGACCACAAGTTCAATATGAACTAAGAGGCTGCTAAAAAGCCAGCCATCTCAGGCCATATTAACTGAGGTCTAGTGCCCACAGTAAGGGAAGAAATGGTCTTGCTATATTTTCAGCACTGGGCAACACCCCAGCAGATGGACAGAAACAGAATGTGTAGAAGGAGGATGATGACCCCGTACTGAAGGAGCTGGAGCTGCTCAGTGGATAGAAGGCAGTTTCTGACTGATTACTGCCCTACATGCCCTTCGGGCCTATTCCAGGGCAGAGTGAGGAGGAGGGACTGTGTGTTCAGAGGGCCAAACTGGGACCCTAGTTGCAGGGGGCAACAGATACAAGCTCAGTGAGAGGCCAGCCCTCCCTACCAAGCTGACCAGAGCTGGAGGGGATTGCAGGGGTGATGAGCTCTCTGTCCCGGATGCGTGTGGAAGTAGCAGCTGCGGTCTACAATGGAGATTCCTGCACTGGGTGGGGGTGGCCATTCTCAATCTGCTTCTCTGTCCCCCAGCTCATCCCCAAACCTGTCTGGAGCAGCAGGAAGAATTTTCCACACCGCTGGAGGGAGAAAATCAATCTCCTTCTGACGGGTCCCCCAGGAAGTGCCAACAATGTACCAGGTGCTGCCCAAAGCCTGGAATTACCCAGGGCGGGGTTCTCAGGCCTGGGAGGGGCCTTGGGAGAAACTTGGCTCCAGAAAATCCCTTGATTCATAAACCAAATAGATACTATTGAAGGTAGCTTCCTGGGTTGTCCCAGACTCTCTAGGCTGCCCAGAAGATCCAGGGGGTGAACTTCCTGGAGGAAGAAAGGGTTCTGAGGGGAAAGAGATCAGACAGTGATCTTCTATATGCTCCATGCCACATGGTGGTCCTGTCACCCTCCACAGCATTTTGAAGGACGTCTAAGTTTTAAAAATCAAAAGTTGTTTCCTAGTATTGAATTCCACTGCTCCTTTTCACATCCCCTCCCACATTGCGGCCCCCAGGAAGAATGTGATGTCCTCAACACAGTCCAGGAGGATTTTCCCACCTCATAAAATCAGTCAGTCACTCCTGCCATGCCCTCCTCCAGGAATGTGGCTCCATTCATCTCTTCATGGCCTGGCCCAGTCCGACCCTTCAAGGGCTCCCACAAATGGCATCTCTCTCTCAGAGCCACCCTGCCCCACCCGACTGCAGCAGGACTCTCCCAACATGATCTCTCCTGCTCTGGATGCCCTTCTCTTGGGCCTTGTTTTACAGCAAGTCTGGCGCAGCTTTCAGGACTCTGCAAACACCAACTCCTCAGTGAGGCTTTCCCTAGCCACTGAAACTAAAGTAGCCCCACCTGTTATCACTCTCAGTTCCCACAGGTCACCACTCCAAGATCCCACCAGTCATCTCTCTCAGTTTTCATTGGTCATAGTTCTCAGTTTCCACCAGTCGTCATTCAAGTTCCCACTGGTCATCGCCTCCAGGTCCCACTGGTCATCGCTAAGGATACGCTAGTGACTCAGGCCAGTCAGGGCCAATTAGAGTGAGTGCCAGGGATTCAGTGTGAATATTAAACAAGAAACACTAGTTATTTCTCTGCACATGTGAAGAGGAAAGAATGCAGGGGCCAGAGCTGTGGACAGGCATCTTGCAACCACGTAGATCTGAGAATGGGGTTAACTAAGTAAGTAAGCAGAGCTGAGAAAGGGAGAGAGGGTAAGGGGTGTGTGCAATTGGTTCCTGGGAATATAATTTATACCATGGATCAAACTGGATCTGATTTCATTAGCCCAAGATCACTCAGTTCCATAAACTAATGAATTTCCTTTGTTTTTAAGTTAGCTTGAGTTAGGTTTCTGTCCCTTACAGCTAAAAATATCCTAAATAGTACAGAGTTTCTTTCATCTATACAGTGGAGATGCCTTTTGTAAAACCCAATAGCCAGTCCTTAGTTCATGGGTTTTAAGGCATAGCATGGAGCAGATCAGGTGAGTGAAGGACTGTTTGCTTGGAAGGACCTTGGGGAAGCCTGGACCTTGATGGCTGGAGATTGAGCTCTGGGTTGCTGATGCTTTCTTCCCTTGGTTTCCTCTGCTGTTGGCCAGTCTGGTTCCTCTGCAGGGAGGGGTCAGTTCTGAACTATTTGCATCCCAGATGATTATCAGTGACCAAGGTAATCAGAATCAGTCTCTACATGGCAGCACATGGTGATAAAAAAAAAAAAAAATCCTGCCGCAGGGGAGAAAGCACCAGTGTCAGGACCAGGTAGCCCAAGGACATGGTTCAAATCTTACCTCTGGCTGCCACATGCAAGTAATGGCAGAAATGGCCAAAGAAAGCAGGGCACACTCTTGTCTGGATCTCCATTTTCCCATCACAGCCTATCTGTCTCTGACCATGGCTAAAAACATCCCACACCATCTGATGAAAAGAGAGATATGAGAGAGTGACTTCTCATTTCTTATCTTTGGATACTGTGGTGTGAGATCATGATTCCTGGAGCTTAGGCAGCCATTTTATAATCAAAAGGCAAGAAACCCAGAAGCTGAAAAGGTGACAATGGCAGACTGGAAGTATGGAAACAGCCTGGGCCCTTGAAGAGATTGTTGAGCCTCTGAAAGAAATAACATCCAGACTTCCATTTTGCAAGAAAAAAGCAAACTCTTATCATTAAAGCCATATCTAGTAAGGTATTATGTTACTTGGAAGCAAAGGCATCTTCAGTGATTTGCTCTTTGTTTTAAAGTAGGAGCCAGTCTTTCCTCAGAGGGAACAGTGAGATTAAATGAAAGAAAGGCTATCAAGACCTGGTACAATGCATCACATTACAGGCCTCCAACTTGTGTGAGTTTTCCTCATTTCCTTCAGTGACGTCTGGGATGAGCTGGGACAGTATGGAAGGGCAGGGGGAGGGGAGCAGGGTTATGGGGTGGAAGAACAGTTGGCTGGAAGTCTTGTTTATGCCTCTACATGCTGTGTGGCTGCAGGCAAGTCCCTTTCCTTCTCTGGGCCTCAGTTTCCCACCCTATACAATGAAGAGGCTAAAGGGGATCTTTGAGAGAGAAGATAAAGACACAGAGGAATAAGGAAAGCAAGGGTGAGGAGAGGAGCAGGTTGGCTGAAGTCTGTTATATTCTCTCAGATGTCCCCCAGGTAGGAATCAATTTCAAGGTGGTGCAGTATCTGCAGAGACATGAGGAAGTGCCCATTTCCCCCAGAGGTCATTGTGAGTGTCTAGTAAACACTGCTAAAGCAGCTCTGGCCTTTCATTTTCCCTCTTATCTCCAGGCCAACTCATCCCAGAAACCCATCCTGTTGTAAACACCCCAGCCCAGCTCCTGCAGTTTGTCTGCCTCCTGGCATGGGAACTCAGAGCATCTTTCAGAAGTCCCAAGATTGTCACCACATTCTCCTCTTACATCATCTTCTCTGGGTCCCTGCAACATCCTCTCCTATTCATGCTACCATTGGTGCTTTCTTCCACTATTGGATCCCAGCTACCCTCTCCCCAGCAGAACACCTGGTTCCTGAACCTCCCCTAACAAACCCTGAGTCAGATGGATCATCTGAGAAATTTGGGCACCAGTCAAGGAGAGGTGAAGAAAGCAGGTGGCAGATCTGCTGGGTGTGAAGCTTCCTCTTCCTGGGCTGATATTTTGTTTCTACAGAAGGCCCTACCTGGGTCAGACTCGAGGCAGGAGGATGGTCACTAAGTCTGGCTGATTTACTCTCCCAGCTCTCCATGCCTCAGCTACACATGTGTTTCATCTTCAAGCAGCACCTGACCCAAAACATCTGTACTGATTGAGTTGAACACTTGACTTCCTCACTGCACAGTGCCACGCACATTTCACTCTCTGTGCTGGGTACCTCATGGGCATCATCCTAAGGAGCCTAACAAGGTGGAGCCTTGCTGGAGTCAAGGTCAGCTCCGTGAGAGCCTGGGTGTGCTGGGCACTCTCTGTGGGCCCCCTTCTCCACACCCGGAGGCTACCTATATATACTACATACATGGATTCCCTGCCCTCCAGCCTCTAGTCGGGTCTCGCCAGCAGGAGACTGGAGGGCAGGAAGAGAGAGAGAGGCTAGGACATTTATTCCCGATTTCCCTCTCTGTAGGGCCATGTGGTAGCTGTTAATACGTTCCCCTACTTATAATGATGACTTCTGCCAAGTGGCCCCTCTCCTCCAGCTACATTGCTCCCTTCACCCCCACTAAGCCTCCAGGTAGGAAGAGCTCCTAACTGTTGCCAGCCCCCACCCCCAGGTGCTGCAATATCCCTTAGAGCAGCAGTCCCCAACCTTTTTTGGCACCAGAGGCTGGTGCTCCTATGAGAATCTAAAGCCTAATGATCTGAGGTGGAGCTGAGGCGGTGATGCTAGCCCTGGGGAGTGGCTGCAGATACAGATGAAGCTTCGCTCACTCCTCTGCTGCTCACCTCCTGCTGTGCGGCCCAGTTTTTAACAGGCCACAGACCAGTGCTGGTCTATGCCCCAGGGGTTGGGGACCCCTGCCTTAGAAGATTCCTTTAATGCCACCCACACTCCTATAAATAATCCCTTCATTAAACTCTTTTCTGTTACCCCCGATTATATCATCTACCAGACCCTGTCTGGAACACTGGGTCAATTATACCACCCCCATGGGCCTCAGTTTTGTCTCCTCATTCTATGAAACACCCAGTGGTGGCAATATCAGGATTGAATGACTCAAAGCATAGTGCTGGGCCAAAGGAGGTTCTCAGGAAATGCTGCTAGGTTATTGTGGTTGCTAAATTATTTATGGCGCTGCGTGAATTTTTTGTGTTGATTTTGGATAAGAACGGGGACAATTTCTCAGAATAGAGCTCCACTCTGGCTTCATGCCCAAGCTGCTCAGCATAATGACTTCCTGTTTGCACACCTGTCCCCCCTACCAGATTGTGAGCCCCATGAAGGCAGGAACCAGGCCCAACTCCAATAAAAGCTGCTGACTTTGAGTCAGCTGTTGCTTTAAGTGCTTAACATAAAGTGACTTATTGAATTTGCAAAGAAATCCTATGGGGCAGATTTATTATTATCTTTCCCATTTTACAGATGAGGAAGCTGAGGCACCAAGGGGTCACAGTTAGGAAGTGTTGGAACTGGTATTGAACCTAGGCAGTCTGGCTCTAGAGCTGTGCAAAGCAGCAAGGAAGGTAGAGGGACAGGATGGCTTAGCCCTGATGCTGTCAGCTCAGTTATTGCCAGGAAGTGCTCGCTCATTATGGGAGCCACCTCCTCAGAGCAGCCGCAGCCAATGACTGGTTGATGCTGGGTACAAAGGCCTGGTCTCCCTACCCCAACTGGGGACAACTCTAAGGGGCCATTCCAGCCCCAGAGCTTCTGATGGGACCAGTTGAAACCTGTGCTGCTGCTGCACCACAGCCCAATTTCTCTCCTTCACTTCCTTAGAGGTGTTATCTTCCCAGAACCCTTCGTAGACACCACCTCTAGGGACTACAGATGTGAGCACATCCTGGGAGCCCAGAGCCTATACTACCTCTCCCTGCTCCTCCTGCTCCTCCTCTTCCTGCTCCTATTCCAGCTCTTCCTTCTGTTGCTGTTCCTCTTCCTTTGGTTCATTTTCCTCCTGTTGCTTCTGCTGCTCTACCTCCCCTCCTCCTGCATGTCAATCCATCATGAGCAGAAAGCTGCATTTCATTCACCTGCAGCTGTATTCCTCTGGGCAACTCAGATGAAAGAGGGGGAAAGACAACCTTTTTTTTTTTTGTAAACATTTGGAGTATTTTCTCTTTGGTCACATTCTTTAAGTCATATTGGATGCACTGACTTCAAGAAAATATTTCTGTCTGCCTCGGGTGGGGATGGCAGGGGGAAAGCTGCATTCCATAGAGCAGGGCAATTGGGTTAGCCCTGACTGCAAGGGAGGTGCAGAGTCTGGCCAGGGCCTCAGGAAGAGGAATGTCAATCTAAATTAGAGAGAAGAGTTTCCTGGTCTCTACTGGGACCTTCTGAAATCCAGTGGTGGCCAGGTTACAACAGCTCAAGCAACATCTATGACACCCTACTGTCCTGGGGTGAAAGCCCAGAGTTCATTGCCTGGCTCTGAGGCCTCCATGAACTGGGGTCTTGAAGGAAACTGTGTGTGTGGGTAAACACCCCCTCACTTCTACACTTGTCTCTTTCTAGGTTCCCACTTCCTCTCAATATACCTGTATATCCCTGCACATAGTCACACACATGCTCAAACACGTACACATGCTATACACACATACTATACACACAAGCTATAGACACACATGTCCTCCCCCATATGCATATCCCCTAGCTACCCTCACATTAGTCAACACACACTCTATCACATGTGTGCTTACACTCACCTGCTCTTTCCTTCATAGTCACATACATAATCTACACACTCATCCACAAATCTTTATACATGTTCCCCCTCACTCCCACATGCTCATGCCCTCCCTGCACACCCTTACACACACCACCATACACCATTTTCTTCTGCACGACACATGCTCACACAGTCCTTCGCTCACAGTCACACCCTCCTGTGCTCACGCATGCATATACACATACAGGTCTCCACATACAAGCTCACACAAACTCATACGCACATCCTCAAACATGAGGGGAGCCCAGACAGTGGAGGCCAGCAGGTGGGGCTCCACTGTGTTTGCTAGCCAGGGGCTTAGGACCAGATGTTAGCTTTGCTCACCTGTAAATTAAGGCTAACACAGCTCCTTTAGAAGGAGTCATGGGTACTGAAAGTGTCAGGGTAAGGAGGCTGCACCATGAGCAGCTATCGCCTATCTTGGAGCTCATCTATTTTACCTCTAAATTGGTTGACTAAGGGTCAGGGGCTTCCTCTGACAGAGTCCAGCCTAGAGATGGAGTTTGGGTGGGGAATGTGGACTGTGGCCTAGAGTGAGGCAGTCAGGTGACCCCAACTATAGCATGAGGGGCAGGGAGGTTGGTAGGGGGAAGTGGAGCTATTGAACCCACATGCTCTTCCCAACTTCTGGAGTATCAGTGAATTGGCCTTGGCATTCATTCATTCATTCATTCATTAGTTCATTCATTAGTTCATTCATTCATCTTTCATCATTCACTCACT
The DNA here is from genome assembly GCF_000325575.1 of Pteropus alecto. Taxonomy (NCBI): domain Eukaryota; kingdom Metazoa; phylum Chordata; class Mammalia; order Chiroptera; family Pteropodidae; genus Pteropus; species Pteropus alecto. The sequence continues at coordinate 1,175,286 of NW_006440638.1, forward strand.
AATTCATCTTTCCACCACACATTAATTTAATCCCTTCCCTGGGCTAGGTCCTGAAGTTGCGGGCCAGGTGGGCAGAAAGAGGCAAGCTCCCTGCTCTCTTGAAGCTTATGCTCTGGGTGGAAGGGGGAGGGGAAGGTGAGTTGCCTCCAATTGTCACATGGGCATGAGACCGATGCCAACCTCTACCAACAATGCAAACCTGCCTCTCTTGTGGTCACAATGGTTCCCCTTCCACAACCCAACTGGAAAGTGTTTTTAAGACAATGAAGGATTCTGAGACAAGATATTATATAACATTGATGAATTCTTCATGATGTTCCAAGTAATAATGGCACTATTTTTATGTTTTCAAAAAATCCTTATTGATTAGATACACACATAAGAATTCATGAGCGAAATAACATGTCTGGGATTTGCTCTAAACTTTTCCAGGGTAGCAACTAAAAGAATGTTGATGTCTATTGGCCAAATGCTGGAGTTGGGTACATCAGGTTCACAATACTGTCCTCTCTCCCTTTACCCCTAATTATCCCGTTACCACTTTGACCTCACCTGCTATGTCTCTGTTCTCTCCGCTCTAGTCACAACACTTTCCTTGCTGTTCCTCCAACACATCAGACATGCTCCTGCCTCAGGGCTTTTATGCCCTAGCTATCTCTCTACCTGGAACACTCTTCACTCTCTACATGGCTCCCTCCCTCATTTCCCTGGGACATTTGCTCAAATCTACTTTTCCAAGGACACTTTTCTTGATGTTTTCTCCCTTGCGGATATCAGTATCTGACATAGTACAAATTTTCCTTGTTCAGTTGGTTTCTCTTGTCTCTCACTAGAATGTAAACTGCCCTAGGGCAGGGAGTTGGCTTATCTGCTCCCTGCCCTGTTCCCAGCACCTAGACTAGTGCTCAGTAAATATTTGCTGAATGAATGACTGAAAGCAGTAACAATGGAAGTGATTGGAGTGCAAATGTGGGGAAATAACCCCTGAGATGAGAACAAGACTTTGAGGAGGACTTGGATAGACAAAAAGGAGAGGGCAGGCTGGGCAGAGGGGACAACATGAACAAAGGCCCAATGTAGATGTGAGCAGGTAGTGGTCAAGAAATTGAAAGGAGGCTAGTCAGTCAAGCTAGAGGGTTAGACCAGCCTCATGATGGGACAAAGGGGTGCTTGACATTTGAGAAGTTCCCTCGGGCAGCCACTGGAGGAACAGAGGCTTGAGCTGGTGCAGGAAGACATAAGATGGAGGCTGGGCCAGGTGGAACTGCAGATGAAGAGCAAGGAAGCACACGAAAGCCAGAGGATCACTTGGCTATTTTCTAGGGGAAGGCCCCTGTGAACCCACTTTGGTGAATCAGCTACAAACCGCCCAGCTGATGAAGGCTGAGCCAGCATTCAGAGAACCTGCTGACCTGCATAGCCCTGGCCAACGCATTGGGAATGTAGAGCCAGACCACCCAGGGCAGGGCTGGTTCATGCTGCCCAGCTGGCCTGTGCCTACATCTGTCCCAACCCTCTTTCTCTCTTGACCCAGAGTTCTGCGCTCTTTCAGCAACAACCCTGAAGATGGTAGACTTTAAAGACATGTGTTACCTATCCACAAGGATGGTGGAAGAGTCTGACCACAAAAAACATGCGTCCACACAAAACGTGTACACGAACGTTCACAGCAGCATTATTCACAAATAGCTAAAAGGTGAAACAACCCAAGGTCCATCAACTAATGAATGGATAAACAAACTGTGGCATATTTGTACAATGGACTATTACTCAGCCACAAAAAGGAATGAAGTATTGATACATGCTACAATATGGATGAACTTTGAAAACATGACGCTGAGTGAAAGAAGCCAGTCAAAAATGATCACATGTTGTAGGATTTCAATTATTTGAAATGTCTAGAGTTGAGAAAACCAGAGACAGAAAGCAGAGAAGTGGTTCCCTGGAGCTGGGAGAAAGAGGAAGTGGGGAAGCGACTGCTCATGGGTGTGTGATTTCCTTATGGAGTGATGAAAATGTTCTAAAATTTATTGTGTTGTAACTCTGAATCCCCTCTGCAAACACTTAATGTCAGTTCTTTTAGAACCACACCAAGCCCATGTCTGTCTCAGGTCCTCTACAGCTGCTGTTTCCTCTGCATTTAACACACTTCTTCCAGTTCCTGAGCTCCAGCTCTGTTCCTTAAAGCAACCTTCACTGGCCAACCTCTCCATGGTACCCCCACCAACTCTCTGGATGTCGCCCCCCTCATGTTACCCTGTTTTATATTCCTAAGCACTCGGGCCACTTGAGGATGACTTGCTTGCCTCTCCCTTCCCTGCCTCGATATTATCTCCAGAAATACATTGCTCTCATTTGTCTTGTCAGAATGCATCTAGAAGAGGCTTGCCTCACAGGAAAAGCTCAGCAAGCATTTCCTGAATGAACGAATGAGTAAGTGAATGACTGACTGAGTGAATGGACGAATGAATGAATTCACCTTGGCTCATGGGCCTAGACAGCCGTTTCCCTCATGGTTGGGTCTTGTAGAAGAGGCCCTGACTTAGTACACAGAAGATCAAAGCTTTGGGAAGGGGCTGAAAGGGCAGATGCTCCACAGCATGGAAGAAGGACCCAGGAGCCAGGTCATGTTGGCCAAACACCCTCTGTGTCCCAGGCCACCCCCAGGTAAACTGCCCTGACCCCAGCAAGGCCTTATCTGGGTGACCAGGTACCAGTGATGCCCTTTGAAGCCCCCATCTGAGAATAGGAGCTCCCTTTGTGTTGATGTCTGGTGCAGGAGCTGGTATCTGGGCGGATGAGCTGGCCTGGCCTGAGGTTCCATACTGCCCCACAACCTGACCAGAGGATACAAGCATAGGGACAGCTCTGCCGAGATAGAGGTTTTCCTGACCCTGGTGAAGTCAGGATTTTTCCAGCCAGGCGACTGGGAAAAACACTTTGGGTTATCTCTATCCCAGGGCAATTTCCGGCTGAGGTGGGATGGGGCTTCTCCCCAGGTGGTGGGCACAGCTGAGGAATAACCAATTCCTTACTGTTCTGAAGCTACGAGGGCTTAAGAACAACAACAGAAACCATCTCAGGGTTGCTAACTAAGGCAAAGTATGTGAGGTGCCCACCTCACAGGAGGAAGCTGGAGAGGGCTTCAAGGGGTTGAAGGCTTCAAATTTTTGCAGGACTATTCTTTGCAGAAAATGCCAACCAGCTTGGAGACCCAGGGAGTGAAGCCAGCTCTTCCTAGTTGTCCTGGGAGGCAACTCCCAACTGAGAGCCTGCTGAGATGGAATGGTCTTTCTAGAAGGAAGTGTATTCAAGCCGGATTGAGATCTGTGCCACCTAAAATGAGAGACACCAGCCACATGACAGCTTGAACTGTGGCTCAACTGAACAGAACTGTGCTGTAAATGTAAAGCAAACACCAGATTTCAAAGACTTATTACGGAAAAAGAAAAAAAAGAAAAAGAAAAGAAAATATTGATTATATATTGATATAACACTATTTTGGATATATTGGATTAAATCATAAAATATATTATTAAATTTAATATTACCCTTTTTACCTTTTTGATGTGGCTACTAGAAAAATTTAAATTACACATGTGTCTTGTATTAATTTCTATCAGACAGTGCTGGTCAAAATCCTAGTTGCTCAAAGTGTGGTCCCAGGGCATCACCTGGGAGCTCTTTGGAAATGCAGATTCTCAGACCCCACCCTGGACTTAAAAGATCAGAAGCTGAATTTTCACACACTCCCCAGGTGATTCATCTGCACCTTGAAATTTGAAACACCTTGCAGATGCCTTGGCTAGAGGTCTGAGGGATCCCTGCTTCAGGAGGGAATGGGAAGAAACGACCCGAAGTCCAGCCCGGAATATGCAAAATATTAAGTAATCAATGCCTTTGCCTTTGAGTCACACACTCAATCCATGATGTCCTTTAAATCTAGTTTTCTCTTGCCAGGAAGCAAAAACATACTTTCAAGAGAAAAGGGCAGCATAGCAAGGGACTAGGCTCTCTTAGAAATGAACAATATCATATAATATGTCATTAGTTGACATCCTGTAACTTTTTAAAGGCTGGTAAATAATCTCAGGAAACAACTGAAAAATAGATCTATGAGCTAAAAAAAAAAAAAAAAAAAATACAACTGATCAACTCCTCCTAAATTCCTCCCTCTTTTTCTCTCTGAAAACTTGGCCTACAGGGATCAAATGGCACTAAATATGGAAATGGTGAGCAAGTAAATCACTCAGAGGTGCAACATGTTGCCCAGGGCCTGTTTTATGGTTGAGTTGTAAACCACTGAGCTTTGGGAGCTGTAATTAAAATGCTGACAACCTCCCAACTGTGAACATGCCAGGAGGGAGCAGGGCTGGGAAACCATAAGAGGGGAACAGAAACGGTGGTGCCTTTCCAAATGTAAATCAGCCCAAGTTCAAAGTCCACCATTGGTTTTCCAGGATACAACCAAACTCACACTCCTCACAGGGTCCAGGAAGTAATCTGCCCATCTCCCCAGCCTCCTACCCCTAACTCCCAAACACACCCGTCTTCTCTCTCCTTCTGCCTGTTGAACCTTTTTGCCCCAGGCTCTCATATTTGCTATTCCCTCTGTCCCCAGATGGCTCACTTCCTCACTTCCTGTTCAGAATTCACCTCCTCAGAGAGACCTTTCCTGACTACCCAACATAAATTTCTCCCCTCCTGTCATCTCTGCCCTCTCACACTGCTTTATTTTTTTCATCATAACATTTATTAGTCTCTGACAATAGATATATTTGATTATTTGTTTGTCCTCTGCTTTACTTCTGGAATGTCAGCTACATAAAGGCAAGTACGATCTAATCCCAGAGCCTAAAACAGTCCCAGACACATAAATAGATGCTTAATAAACATTTGCTGAATGAATGAATGCATGGATTTTCATCCCTTTCTTTCAACTGGTCTGGTGATCTCACTGGGAAAACATCCAACTTACCAACAATGAGCTCAGCTTTTCACCCATCCATTCAACCATCATCCTTCCAAATAACTATCCATTCATCCATCCCTCTATTCCTTCATCCATTCATCCACCTGTCCATTCATATAACCATTCATCCAACCATTCTTCTAAATTCTCTTCTTCTTTCCTTCCTTCCTTCCTTCCTTCCTTCCTTCCTTCCATCCATCCATCCATACATCCCATTCACCCATATCCTTCTTTCTTCCCTTCCTCCTTCCTTCCTTCCTTCCTTCCTTCCTTCCTTCCTTCCTTCCTTCCTTCCAAATATTTGTCCATTCACCCATCCATCCATCCAAACATCCATCCATTCATCCATCCATCCTCCCACCCACCATCCACCCATCCAAACCAGCCCCCAAATGGTAAATCTCCTATCCTTGTCTCTTATTCATCTTTGATTTCCAGTATCTGAAAAACAAGGCTGACATTTAGTAGGTGTCAGTGAATGTTTCTTTTCCCTTATTTACTTGTTCTGCATTTCCTATTAGACTGTGAGCTCTCTGATGGCAGGGAACATTTTTTCAGTCATTTGTTGGTCTCTAAAATCTTACACCTGACACAAAGAAGACATGCTATAAATATTTAATGAATGAGTGAATGAATGAATGCCCAAGAAAGAGGAACTATATCTAGCAAGAAAATAGACTCTGGAGGGAGACTGTCTGGATTCAGATCCTGGCTCTACTTATTAGTTGTGTGAACTTGGGTGAGTTAGTGAACCTCTCTGTGCCTCGGTGTCCTCATTTGTAAAAGGAAGATAATAATAGTACTTACCTAACTGGGTTCTTATGAGAATTTTGAGTTGATATATATGAAGTACTTATGATAGTGCCTGGAGTAAGACAAGGTTTACATAAGGGTTTAAAAATAAAACTTGCATTTAAAAGTGGGGCATAGGAACAAATATTGAAGGCACAGACTCTTGAGTTTAAAAGGTGAGAAGAAAGCTTCTGTCTGAGCCTGTGCTGTTCCCACAGGAGGACCCCTATAGCAAACACTTTAATTTTCTCAGCCACACTGGGATCATTTGGTCAACTACCAATATTATGTCAGGTGGTCGTTAGCGCTATGTAGTAAAAGAAAACATGGAAGGGAACAGGAATTGGTGAAGCAGATGGGAGAGCAATTTCAAATAGCATAGTCAGGAAAGGCCTCCTTAAGGTGATATTTGAGCAAAGACTTGAAGAGGTCAGACGGTGAATGTCCGGAGGGTAAGCCCTCCATTCAAAGGCAACAGCAAGTACAAAGGCACTGAGGTAAGGATTACCCAGTGTGTCTGAGGAACAGTATAAGTGAGACAGAGTGAGCAAAGAGAAAGTAGAAAGAAATAAAGTAAGAAGGTCGTAAGTCATGAAGGGCCTTGCTGGACATCATGAAGTCTTCAGTTTCTACTCTGAGTGAGTTGGAAGTCATTATGAGGCTATGGATGGAGGGGAGATAATTTCATTTATGTTTGAAAATATGGGGAAGCAAGGAGACAAGTTAGAAGGCTGTTGTACTACTTCAGGTAGGGCATGATGGTGGCTTAGACCATGAAGTCAGGAGTGCAGGTTGTTAGAAGAGGGAAGATTCTGGACAGGTGTTGCAGGTAGAACCAACATGTTGGATGTGGGGTGTGATAGAAGGAATCAAGAACAAAGCCAAGATTTTGGGCCTAGACTAGGAGTCCAACCCCAGGCCATAGACTAGTCTTGGTCCTCATATTTGCAGCCGCTCCCCAGTGCTAGCATCACCACCTCAGCTTCACCTCAGATCATCAAGCTTTAGATACTCACAGGAGCACCGGTCCCTGGTGTTAAGGAGGTTGCGGACCGCTGGCCCAGACAATTGGAAGGATGGAGCTGCTATTTCCTAAACTAGAGGGATAAGCTGGAGTGGGAATGAACTAGGAGGGGATGAAGGCAGGAGTACATTCATGGAAGAAAGGTCAGGAGTGAGGTTTGGGACAGGAGGGAGTTGGGGAAAGGCAGTTGGAGATACTAGGCTTGCGTTAGGGTGGGATGTCTGGGCTGGAAACTGGACTTGATGTATAACTTTGCAGGTTCCAGAATGTGGGTACCTGTGGCATGGGGCTGGAAAAAACCAGTTGAGGGGGGCCCTCTCTGGAGGTGGCTGCTTAGACACGACTGAGATACCCAGATGGACGTCACCTGTCTTGGAAAGGGGAGAACCAACGTGAGATCACAAAAGCTTGGTCCCCTTGTGATCCTCTCTGTTCAGTAAAGTGAAAATCTCAATGACCTCTTAAACATCTCCTTCTCTTCACATCCTTCTAGCATGCTATGTGGCTGGCAAGCAAAAAAAAAAAAAAAAAAAGGAAGTTTTAGACCTAGAAAGAGCTTTAAGAATAGAATATAGGAATTAAAGCCTATTATGGCTTTAAAATTATTACTGCTACTAATAATAACAATATTAATAATAGCAGCTACTAATTCCTGAGCATGCATCATGCAAGAGAGCATGGGACTCAGCATTTTATGGGTATTATTTCATTCAATCTGCACAACAACTATGAGAAGTACGAATTATCATTGCCTTTTTCCCAAGGAGGAAACTGAGGCTTGGAGTAAGGAGACTAAATAAGGTCGCACAGCAAACAAGTTGCAGAGTCAGGTTTTTTATTGTACCTCTTTCCACAACCATGGCATTTCCATCTCCCACGGAACAAAAGCTCAGCATCCTTTCACGAGTCAAGAGCTCAGATGTATCTAGGAGCTCCCTGACCTGCCTCCCCACTGGGGCTCTCAAAGCCCAGAAGAGAACAACCCTGCCAGCAAACTGAGTGGCACCTACTCAGAACCTCAGGTCTCATGCCTGCAAAATGGTTACAATTACACAACTCACTTGGAAGAGAGTTGTTAGGCTTGGCCATGAAAGTGTTAAAGAAAGGTTTTGCAAATTAAAAAGTGTTTTACAAATGTTGTTAAAATCACTCTTGTTTCAAAATACTACCGATCCTTCCAGCCCCCCCAAATATATATATGTACTCATAGACACATATGTGCATGTATACACACGCACATGTACACACACACTTTTGAGGGCTAAGAAGAAGCCGCATAGAGCATGGGCCACAGAGGCAGGATGGCTGGGAGAGAATCCTGCTTGGATGCTTTCTACCTGGGCAGTCTCAGTACACTATTTAACTGCTCTGTGCTTTGGTTTTCTTCATCTGTAAAATGGGAGTAACAACAATAGAGTCTTCCCCGTGAGATCATTTGGACAGCACTTGGAAATAGGCAGGCACATGATATATCAGGTCTTGAGAGGAGCACACAGAGAAGCTGAATTCTGGTCTCACACTGCCTACGCCCCACTGGCTCAAGGCTTATCCCTCTCCCACAATGTCCTTGGGAAGCCCTGAGATCAGGTGAGCCCTTATTCTGCTGCAGCTGGGACTGTTCAGGGGCCTAGGACACTGCTCAGTCACAGCCTGGACCTCTACTGCCCATCTGCAGAATGGAGTTAACAAAGACCCCAAGGTTGTTGGGCCAATGAAACGGATTAACTCATGTGGACAGAGTAGTGCTGGGACAGAGAGAATGATCTCTGCTGTGAGCAGTGACTATTATTTGCATCTCAAATGCACACTGCAAGGTGACAATTTAAAGAAGCCCCTTTGTCAGGCAAGATGTCCTTTTGCAGAATATAAGAGCACCTGGATTTCTCTTCAAAGGACTCGTAAGTGTTCAGGATTAGTGAAAGTGACAGCAGCCTGCTCCTGCCCACTTTCTCCACATCACCTGGGCCACGCCCCATTCCTCCCTTTCTCTAGCACTATTCTTGCCCCTCCCTTTCCCTGCCTTCCTCACCACCACTTGGCTCTCCCTCCTCTCATCCCAGCAGATTTGATAACACCTATGAGCCCCAGTCCCCCTCCTGAAGACAAAGGCGGCAATTGTCCCCATGGGCGCCTTTTGACTTAGTCTCACTGTGGTGTAACCGAGGCCCCTGAGCTCCACCTCATTTGGGAGGCCTCCCAGGGCCTCCCCGCACGGTCCCCTCCCCTCTCAGGTTGGTTTCAAATGAGCCCCTGGCTGAAGGGCCAGCAGCCACACTGTGAATTCCTTTCAGGAGAAATCAGATGGCCACTATTTGAGACAGCTCCCTTGGACTGGCCAGGTGGGCCAAGGAGGTGAAATGATTGGCTCCCACCACTGCGGAGACCTTCCAGGATCCCCTTAATAACAGCAGTCATGTCTGTGCCCCTTGCACTCTAAGCCAGCCGGCGCTGTCCAACAGATCTTCCTGTGAACTATCTAATACGGTAACCACTCAAAACGTGGACTGAGGGTCTGAATGTTGAATCATATTTATTTGTAATTAGCTTATATTTAAATAGCCACATGTGGCCTGTGGTGACTGTATTGGACAGCACAAGTAAAAGCAACCCACTCCACTGAGAGCACCTACTATATGCCAGGCTCCAAGCTGAGCTCTGGGAGACTCCGAGGTGACTCACAGCTGCCTGGAAGGACAAAGAGAATTCTGCCGGGGGAGAGGATGTGGCTCCCCAGGCTGCCTTCACCAGCTGAGCCAGCACAGAAACTCTGGTAAAACAGGAGGTGCCTCAGGTCTCTGCACAGACATGGGCACTCCTGGGCATGCCACAGGCTGGGCAATTCCTCATCCAGTTTTGCCTTGAACCATCACCCTACCCCGAATTCTGCCCCGCATAACAACCCAGGCCCCCTTCTTTCTGGGGAGGGGCAATATTCAGACTTCTCCTCTCCGCACAGCCAAGTTCCCTCCTGGCCCGGAAGTGTCCTCTCCAAGACAGAGGATGGTGGCCAAAGGACTGTCCCAGGGCCACAGTGACCACAGCGGGAGAGGACTCAGTGCCTGAGTAATCCACAATCCCCATACCACATATTGGGGCCTTTGGGAGCTGAAGGCTACAGTCTTCAAGTTCCTTGAAACAGGGTATCTGAGTATCTCAGGATAATATCCTAGAATCACAGTGTGTCAGAACTGGAGGTGAGGATAAACACATCCAAGTCCCAGAATCCATGGGACTGGTAAAACAGTTCAGGGGTTAAGGACTAAGTCTGGAGCCAGTCTGCTTGGGTTCAGATCCCAGGGCAGCACTGGCCAGCTGTGTGGCCCTTGTCAAGTTTCATAACCTCTCTATTTCTCTGTTTTTCCATTTGTAAAATGGAGAGAACAGGAGAGAATATGAACCTTGTAGGACTGTCGTGGGAATTAAATTAGTACATGCATTTCAAGTGCTAATATTAGAATCATGTTTTTATTCTTCAGCAAAAGCATACTTGCCCTCCAGTTTATCTCACTTTTTGGTGGCAAGTTCTTTCTCGCCAGAGCTAAAACTTGCATCTTCTCCACATTCCTCTATTTCTTGAGTCCCAGTCCTGCCTGATCCCTCCCCCCAGACCCCCCAGGCTTTCAGTAACTGAGGCTACCCCACTCCAGTTTGAGCCTCCTTTGGGCCTGTATCCATTCTGGGTTGGGGTGGGGAAGTGATCTCAGCAGCCCATCCAGAGCAAAGTGGGATACTGAAGACAAGGCTCCATGATGCTAGGGGACCACAGCCCTTTCTTTTCCCCATGGGAGGAGCTGCTCCTGCCCTGTCTCTGCTCCCTACCACCATGGACTCCCTATATCGCCCACTCCCTTCCTCAGCAATACCCACTGCTATCACTGTGGCATCACTGACTGGACTTGGCTGGGCCCTGCCCTTGCTGTGTCATCAGAGAAAACTGGAAACACCTCAGGTCTCATGGGCATCTTCCATCAGGGCCTGGGCCGGTTCCTCTCTGATCCCTCCTGATCTGCTTCTGCTCCAGATCTAGCTTTTTCCTCTAGTCACGCCCACCCTGGCCTACTCATCCCAGTGATTTGTCCCTCATGGACCTCTCAGATCCCACGTCAGCACTTTGTCCAGCCCAGAACCATTCTCCTTGGCCAGCCACAGGAAGCAGTAAGGAGACTGATCTGGGAGCTGGGCCCTGGGTGTGAATCCTGATTCTCCAATCTCTTAGTACATGTGGACTTGCCAAAGGCCCTCCATGTCCTGTCAACCTCTCATCTATTAAATGGCCCAAGTAAGGAAGAGTCTCTGGTTCTAAAACTATTCTGTGGTTCTTGGCACTATTCGGAAGCTGTTTTCCCCCACAGGGCTGTAGAGGCTGAGGAGAGTTGCCAGACCGAGCACATAACTGGACCAAAAAAAAAAAAAAATGAACCTTATACGAAAGTTAACTCAAAATGTATCATGGAATCTTGAGGACATTGTGTTAAGCGAAATAAGGCAGTCACAAAAGGACAGATATTGTAGGATTCCACTTATACAACATCCCTAGAGTAGTCAGACTCATAGAGACAGAAAGTAGAACAGTGGTTGCCAGGGACTGGAAGTGGGGAATAGGGACAGAAAAAAATGAACCTTATACGAAAGTTAACTCAAAATGTATCATGGAATCTTGAGGACATTGTGTTAAGCGAAATAAGGCAGTCACAAAAGGACAGATATTGTAGGATTCCACTTATACAACATCCCTAGAGTAGTCAGACTCATAGAGACAGAAAGTAGAACAGTGGTTGCCAGGGACTGGAAGTGGGGAATAGGGACAGCGTTTCATGGGAACAAAGTTTTAGTTTGAGGAAGATGAAAAATATTCTGGAGATGGATGGTGGTGATATTTGTACAACGGTGTGAGGGTACTTAATGCCACTGAACTGTATTCTTAAAAATGTTAGAATAGTAAGTTTTATGTTGTGCATATTTTACAATTAAAAATAAATAAATTTTAATAAATAAAGTTTTAAAAGATATAAACCTTGTTGATTTATAGTTAATTAATTAATTAATTTAAAAACAGATCACAAACTTAATTATAAAATGTAAAACTACAAAACTTTTTGAAAAAAGCATAGGGAAAAATCTTTGAGAACTTGGGCTGAGGAAAAAGTTTTTAGACAACACCAAAAGCACTATTTATAAAAGGAAAAGTTGATAAATTGGACCTTATCGAAATGAAAGATTTTTGCTCTGCAAAAGATCCTGTGAAGAGGATGAAAAGACAAGCTATAGATGGGAAAAAAAATATTTGCAAACCATAAGTCTGACAGACTACCATCTAGAACATATAAAGATATCTCAAAACTCAACAGTAAGAACATAAACAGTCTAATTAGAAAATAGGCATAAGACATTAATAGACATTGCACTGAAGAGGATACACAGATGACATATATGCACATGCAAAAATGTTCAACATCATTAGCCCTTTGAGAAATGCTACTTAAAACCACAATGAAATATTGCACACCCCTATCAGAATGGCAAAAATAAAATAAAGTGACAACACCAAATGCTGGTGAGGATGCAGAGAAACTGGATCATTCATATATTGCTGGTGGGAATGTAATACGGCACAACCACTATGGAAAATGGTTTAGCACTTTCTAACAAAGCTAGACATACAAATAACTACTGTATGATCCAGGATTTGTAATTTTGGACATTTATTCCAGAGAATGAAACCATACATTCATACCAAAACCTATATACAAATGTCCATAGCAGCTTTATTTGTAGTAGCCCAAAACTGGTCACAACCCAGATGTTCTTCAATAAGTGAATGGTTAAACAAACTGTGGTCTATCCATACACAGAACTATTGATATACACAGCAACATGAATGAATCTTGAGTGAATTATGCTAAGTGAAAAGCCAATCCCAAAAGGTTACATACTGTATGATTCCATTTATATAATATTCTTGAAATGATAAAATAATAGAAATGGAAAACAGGTTAGTGGCTGCCAGAGAATAGGAGGGGGGTAAGGGAGAGAGGAAAGTAGATTCAGCTCTTAAAGGGTAGCACAGGGATCCTTGGAAATGTTCTGTATCTTGACTATATATACTCATACTAAAAACTATTCATTTTATCTCAAATGCAAATTTAACTGGGACTACTGTTTTTTATTTTTTTTAATCTGACAACTGCACTCCTGGGAAATTCCTCAAGATTAGATCAGACATTTGTCATTTCATTCATTCACTCAACATATATTTCTTGAGCACTTACTGTGTACCAGGCAGTATCCTAGGTACGGGGGAATGCAGCTGTGAACTCATGTTTCCCCTACCCTTATGGTGCTGACATTGTAGTGAGAAAAGACAGGCAATAAACACATTAAGAACTGTGAAGATAACATAATTTCATATGGTGATAAATATCACATAGAAAATAAAGCAATGTAGTATACAGAGAGAGATAGCATAGACGTAAGGGAGTCAGGGAGGGCCTCCCTGAGAAGGGGACATCTAAGCAGAAACCTGAAGGAATAGAAGTTTGTTATGAAAAGATTTGAATGAAGAACATTCCTGACAGAGGAAACTGCATGTGCAAAGTCCCCGAGGCAGAAACGAGCTTGGTGGAGTCTAGGAGTATGTGGCTGCAGACAAAGTTGGCCTCCATTGGTCCTAAATACCCTGCCTGTGTCTTCCCTCTATACATGTCAGACCTAGAAGTCCCTTCTGAGACCATAGGGTCCCACTGTGGAAGAAACCAAAGCCCTACATGGATGAGATTTACCTAAGGATGCCCCTGGTCCAAGTCCCTCAATTTCTGGCTAGAGACTTTTCCATCTAGAAGGTGAGAAGGTACATCTGCTCCTGGATCTAGGGCAGGAATGGAGGGCACAGCGGCCTGAGGAGGCCTCTTCACAGCCTGCCCTGGTCAGAGGCTTCAGGCCAGGCAGGGCTTGGCTCTCCAGGCCCTCCACGTACCACCACTGACCACTCTTACTGGCCAAATATGCAAGTGGCCCTCAGAACAGTGGAGAGAAACATAGCTGAGCAAGCCTTATCTGGGCCCCACCCCAGCAGCCTGGCTGGGTCCCTGGTGTCCCCTGACTCACAGGCCTGCCTGTAGCCAGGGCAGGGTAGTAATCCAGCTCCCAGGAGCACCCACACCTGACGGGACAGGGCAGGAAGGGACAAGACCGGCACCCTCCTGGAGCAAGAAGCTGGGCAGGGACTGGGAGGTGACTTCTCACTCAGGTGGAATTCCATCCCCCTGAGCTCACCTCTGTGGGTGAAAGCAGCACATTCCAGCAGGGGCCAACCCTGTCCCAGCTGGGCCCCCATCCCCAGGGCTGCCTCTCTTGAGCTCAGCCACCACACACCCAGGAAGGGATTGCAGAGGGCTCCTCCCTCCCCGGAGGCCCCCAGAGCTCCCTGCACACTTTAATTTTAGTGTACAGCAAGGCCTCCACAGTGGGCCAGGTAATATCATCATGGAGGCCCAGAAAGGCTGGTCTCTTGGCTGGGGTTCCAGAGTGAGGACGTAGCAGAAGCTCAAAGTGTAGTCTGGGCTTCTTTGTATCCCACAGGGCCCACTCCTGGCTCTCTGCCCAGCTCTATGACTTCCCATAGCCTTCTTGCCCCAGTGCCCATTTCCCAGAGCTGTGCCCAGCTCTTTGACTTTTCCCATTTAAATCCTCCCACTGGGCAATCCTACCAAACACCAGGGCTTCTGTTACCACCTCCTGCTGGTAGCGGTCAGGAAGTGGTTGCAGCCAAGGCCTCTTTCCAAAATTAAGATCCAGGCACCAGTGGTCTCAGAATATCCCCATCTGCTGCCTACAGGGTCTCCCACTCCCACACCCAAAGACACCCTCATCATCTCTCCCCAGATCATTTTCCCCTGCCTCAGTTCCTGACCCCAGTGAGGGGTAGCACCCACCCATCCATCCCAAATGTAACCAAAGGCGAGTCCTATCTTTTCTGCTTCCTTAACAGCTGTTCTTCCTGTCCACCCCAAGGCTTTTGCTGGGTTTGGACACCAGCTGCTGCCCTGTCTCCCTTCACTTAGTTCTCCACTCTAACCCACAGAGGGCCAGAAACCTGCCCACAGCACTCCCCAACCAAAGCATCTCCAAGAACCTTCGTGTAAGTGGAAAGTACTGTTTCTTGCCCGGCATTCAAGACCCTGTGTTTGGCCCCAGCCCCGTCTGCAGCCTGTTCACCCATTACCCCTCTCTCTCTAGACACATAGAACCCTGCCCTCCCTCACAAAGCCTAACCATACTTTTTAAAGACTTCATGCTATAATACATTCTGTTACTTCTGCCTGAACTGCCTTCCTCCTTCCCACCTGCCTTGTCCACCTGGAGGACTTCTCATCCTTCAAAGCTTTACTAATGGTCCCTTCTTCTCCCCCAAGAGGTCTCCAGACTTCTCTGAGAGAAAATCACTCCTGCTTCTGCACTCCCTTTGAGCCTTCTGTGTGGCATTTCTTTTGAGGTGTGAACCCCGAATCATAATTTTAGCTCCTCTTATCTGACTCTCACTAGACTGGTATCTTGAGAGCAAGAATCATGATTAGCTCATCTCCTCACTGCCCAAAAGGCTAGAAAAAAATCGTTCAAAGACAGATTCTACCATCCGAAGATTTCAACCCAATGCTTCTCATGCCTGTCTCCTTTACAACCAAAGATCCTATAATTTCAAACCCTACATGTGAGAATGTGAACTTAATATTCTACAATCCCAACCTGAACAGTCTGTGATTTTAATCCAAAAATATTATAGTCCTAAAATTTCAATAGGGAAATACTATAATTTCTATCTTGCCTGGTCATTCTGATTCGACCCTGTGGATCACACAATTGCATGAGACAATGAGGACAGGGAAAGCCAGGCCAGACTATAGCGATGCACCTACTACCCCAGCCTTGTGGCCCATATCCACAGGCCAGCACCTGGCTCTGCCCAGGCTTGGGCCCAAATTGGAGACCCGTGAGGGCAGGATGCTCCCACAACGTTTATTCTCCCTCATCTGCCAGATGAATCAGTGGGCTGCCCTGGGTCCCCCCTCATTGGGCCTGTAACCACCTCTGCCCCTCAGGACACAGACCCCCTCCCTGACTTCCCTTGCTTCCTCCTTTTCTCGCATGAGCTGCCAACAAACCCTGGAGCCTGTGGTCAGGTTGAGTCTTGTCTCCTCACAGCAGGAGCAAGGGAGCCAGTGATAAACACATGTGTGATCCTTTCCAAGACGCTCAGCCAGGAGAGGCTACGGGCTGGCCCCATTTCTCCTGTTGGTTCCTCACCTCTGCTGTGTGTGTGTGTGAGGGCGGGAGGCACAGAAGCCTACTGTTGGGGAGATTCTGGGGCTGGGCCTCATGCCTTCGAATAATGGTACATAGCAGGATTCTGAGGCATCTCCAGTATGTATCCTCCCTGACCAGCACCTGAGGATCCAGAACAAATGAGTGTCATAGTCTCCTTTGACAGATGGGGGAAACCGAGGCCTCAAGTAGAGATAGAACTCAGAACTAATATACGCTAAGCCTTATTTACCTCAACCTCGGTGGCTATCCTTGCTTCTAACCACTTGGATAAGCATCTGGGCCCTTGGGGTGCCCTGTGGTAGAGAGTGAGGGTCTGGCTACCCCAGGACTAGGCTGGGAGAACACCTTCATGCGGTGCTCTGGTTGAGCAGTGCAGCCACTGCCCTACGTGCCTGAGGGCCAAACGGGACCACCACTGAGCCTCCATTTGCACTCCTACACCACAAAGGGGCCAGGCTGGTGGTTGGTCAGACTCTTCCTTATGCACATTGGGGAGTCCCAAATTCCACTTCTTGGCTCTGGAAAATACATAGTGCCAGGTTGAAATGCTGTTCCAGGAACCCATCCACAAAAGTCCTCACAAACTAGAGTGGAGCTGGGGAGGCAGTGGAGTGTCTCTTTAGCTGGTTTCCCTAAGCTGGGAGAACTCGGACTACACTTAGTCCAGAACTCTTTTCTGATGCTACCCACAGCCTCACGCTGCCTCCCTGGTGTCAGTGTCTCTGACTTCTGCCTCTTCCCTGTTCCACAACCATCAGTGGCTCCCCGGTGACCATAAGGTACTCAACCATTCACTCAGTTCAGCTCTGTATGCCAACCTTGGGAGCATAGCTACAAATGAAATCTTTGGGGTCTCTGTCTCCCTCAAGCTTATGGTCTGGTGGGGAGTGGGGGAAAGCTCAGGAACAAAGCTACTTCCAAGTAAAGGCTATGAAGGAATTGAAAGAGAAGCTTGTTTGAGGAGGGAACATCTGAGCTGAAACCTGAATAGCAACCACAGAAAGATTTGAGAGAAAGCAAGACTCTCACTCTCTGGCCTGGCAGGTGACCTTGCAAGCTCCTTGGCTGCTGTTACCCAATAAGGGATTCACAGACCAGCCAGTCTGGACCACTACTTCTGGGCCTTTGGCCACTATCTCTCCACACTAGAACTGAGTTGCCTTGACCTATTTTCCTCACTCATCTTACAAGGGTCCACCTCCTCCAGGAAGCTCCCTGAGTTTGGTCTTATGACATCTGATAGCTTCTAGCATCTGCATTACCCAAGAGCTGCCTTGAACAGCAACAACTGCCCTCATGCCTGCTGGGGCTGTGTGGCTTATAAAACTCTCTCTCACTTGATATATACTGAACTCTTCTTACTTCAAGCTAGGAATTCTCTTCTTTAGTTCTCACAGTGGCCCAACTGGGTAGCCACAGATGAGGAAACTGAGGTGGAAGAGGAAAGCCAGTTGTTTTCTTTCTGTCTGCCCCCAGGGAGTGAGAGCTTCCAGAGTAGGAGGCAGCCTGTGACCTGGCCCTAAAGAGTGATCTGACCACAGAGACAGGGAGGAATAAATAGCTGAGAAGCCTAGAAGGATGTGCTGGCCTTGGGCAGTAGGTCTCAGCCACAAGACTGAATAGGTAGGGCCAGGCAGAGCCTAACAATTTATCCCAGTACATCTTCCTGGGGCAGGCCAGGTGAGCAGCTCTGCCATCGTGACTCACAGCAACCTGGGCTGACTGGGAGGCTCTGACACACAGGATGTGGCCAGAGGCTGGAGTGGAGGGAGGGAAGAGTAGTATGTGAGGGCTGGAGGAAAGGCCAGCTTGCCTCTCCCATTCATATGCATGTGGGGGGCCTCGCTCCCCTCCAAGGTGTGCAGGCTACCCAACACCACTTACCAGACAGACTCCCTCCTGTGTGACACATGTTTGCACAACTTGTAATCACACCCATCCCATGCAGAGGACTAGATGCAAGGCCCTGTGGTAAGTGCTCTCCTGCTTTGTCTCCTTCTCTCCTCACCTGAGCCCTGAGGACATTCTGGCCAGCTCTGCTTTCTTCTTGGGAAGGAATGTAACAAAGCCCACAGGTAGATCTCTGACCACCATGCTACAGCAGCATATGATGTGCAAAGAAGGCCAACTTGAGAGCCAGATGTTTTGGGTTCGAATTCTGGCATTGCTAATTAGCTGTGGGACCCTCGGCACATTATTTAACCACTCTGTATCTCAATCCCTTCACCTATAAAATGGGGATGAAGATGCTATTGTTCTTAGGGATGCCTTGCAAATTAAGTGAGCTGACATATCCGGAGCTAGAAGACTGCCTGGCCCATGGACGTGCTATAACAGAACAAGATCTGTACCACTTAATATATCCGTCACCAAAATGTGGCAGCTCGCAGCCCACACTTAGTAGATTTATGTGTTTGAACCTCTGGTAATCCTTTTTCTTTTTAATTTTTTATATATTTTTTAAGAGTTACTGGTGACTATCAGTTTTAAATGCCAACACTTAAAAATGAAGTGATTGTACATAAAAATCTGAGTCTAAAATCAGAGGGTCTGGCCACTTGGGGCTGGCATTTCTGCACAGCCACAATAAGCTGGAGCTGAGCTGAGAGCCCTATGGATGGCGTCTGCTTCCTCAGTTCACCATAGCCCTGTGCATAGTTTCCTAGGTCCTTGTCACTCTTGTTCCTGCCCAGCCTCCCCTGGGAACCTACATTTGTGGCCCCTGGTGGTGTTAGCACAAGTCTTGTAACTGCAGTGGTCTGTCCTCCACCCAGAAAGCATTGAGCCCTCCCTTCCCATCTGCCCTGGCTCACAGACAACTCTCCACAGAGCTTCAACCTGACATGAGAATTTTTCCTCTTTCAGCGCTTCCTGGACCTGAAGGCTCCAGGGTGGGTTCTGAGCCCCTCGGCCTTCACAGGTATTTAAGAAGCCACTTGCAACCTCAGGCCACAACCCAAGGCACTGCCTGAGCCAGGCGGCACTGACTTGGGTACCCTGAGATGTCTGGTCCAGCTGTTTCTGCCCAAATACTCCCTGGAATAAAGAACTCACTCTTTTATTGTTAACTCACTCTGAATCTCATGGCTATGACTTATCCTCACCCTGGCAGGAGCTGCCTCTCTGTGATAACCCGATCCCACCCCATGTGCCCTAACTCTGTACTTCGGGCTTGCTCTCTTACATTGGGACAACCAGCTTCTCATGAGATTGGTTGTCTGGCCCCCTTTATATCCCAGCCATCTCCACTGAAATATCCTGGAACATCCCTACTCTCTTCTAAGCTGAGTCCAGAATCCAGGAAGACCTAAGGGGGCAATAAAGAGAAAATGGTCACCTCCTTTATTACTAGCTCTAGATTTTGGTTGAGGTGACCAATGACATGTTAGAGACCCTGGTTCATAGGGATGACTCCTACTGAACTCACCTCGACTCTTCCCTTCAATCAGAGTTTAGCATAGCTGATTTTGTAGACCCAAAGATAAGAGTTCACATGCATCCCTCTTTCCACTTTGCTGAGTTATACCCAATATGTTTTAACAGAGATTCAGTTATTTGATCTCTCTAGTAACAGATAAGCTCCCTGCCATACACAGAGCCCGACCAGCAGCAAATGGACAACAGAGTCAAGTGGAATGAGACTAAGGGCAGAGCCCTGTGGCTCATCACCAGAGACCCAACACCAGCCATTATGAATAAGTTCTTTTGAAGCATTTCTGCAAGAGCCTCCCGGCTCCCTTTCCTGGCTGCCTACCTTTCGGCCTGCCTCGTTATTGTGTAAGTTCATGAGAGTCCGGGCATTCTGCTTGATCTCCCGGGCATCCACAAAGACCTTGGCGAAGCCGATGCCGTAGCGAATGTCGGCAGAGCAGCCACCCCACTTCCAGCCCTCGTCCCGGTGGTACTGGCCTTGCTTCTCCTTGTCGCAGCCACAGTCACTCAGGTTGCCCTGGGTACAGGCAGCTGTGATGGCATGGGCCACACCGGCAGCAATGATGGCATACGTGAAGGCAGCCTCTCGGCTCCCTGCAAGGAGAAGAGTGGAAAGACTGGGGTCAGGTCCAGGGCATCCTGGGAGAATGCCAGGCCTGGATAAGAAGGGAAGCTGAGCTCATGGTAACAGCTCCATGAAGATTGACTGAGCACCCTTTCTTTACGTCCAAGAAAGCTATGTCTTAGGGTGATGACAGTGCCTGAGCATCCCTGTCAGGCACACACTCATTCAATCTCCAATCACTAAATGCCCTTAAGAATTTGGGTAGGAGAGGAGAAAGACATGTGGGCTGGTTGCCCAGGCTCTGGCAGGCCAGAGGAGGGGATCCCTCTGTTGATTGCACTCACTCCCACCAACACTCAACAGAGCAGTGTAAACTGTACACTTGTACAATGCTCACAACATCTGGCAACAAACAATAAGGCAGCATTTCTTGAACACCTACAGTGTGCAAAAACTCTGGAACCAGAGGCCTGGGCTTAAATCCCAGGAACATCAGTCTCTTGTTCTGTGACTTCTAGCCAATGATGACCCCTCCCTGCATCTCAGTGTCTCAGCTATACAACAGGAACTTTGCAGTAGTACTTTTCTCATGTTGGTGACAGAGAACAATAAGAGTTTGTCCTGTAATAATTGTTTTAAAAGTGTTCTTGTTATCAGAGGAGTTGTAGATATATTTCAAAAAAGAACTAGTGACTTACTTTTTTAAAGTCTGATTACCGACCTAAGGAGCAATTATATGAATTCTACTATGAAAGAAAAAGAAAGTCTCAATGAAAGTTGTATGACTTTTATATTTCTGTGCCATCAAATATAAGTTAAAATACCAATTTTGTAATTCTCTGTTTAAATGGGAACTATTGGCCTCCTTGGCTCTAAATGAAAGGGCTAATATTTTAGGTTGATTATTTTATTGTAAATTAATCCATCCTAACTTTTAAATTTTGGTTGATTGTTTTTGTTGATAAATGTTCAAAAAATCAAAACTAGAAGTTAAAAAAAAATTATCACTCTCAGTTCTGTGCCTGGCTTCTGGCACCTGCTTGACACAACAGCTCTTGTTCTCAATTGGCCCCTATTATTACTGCTGTGTGTCACCTGCCATTTGTAGGTCCATCCCCTCTTCTTCTTTGTGGCCCCCTCACTAGACTGTGAGCATCTCCAGTGGAGGCTGGGACCTGGCCCCCTTCATGTCAGCATCCTCAGGGCTCTGTCTAACATAAAAGGCAGAGACTGGAGAAGGGGAGAAAAGACTGCTCATAGTCATGGTGGAAAGAGGTACATCAACAAGAAGGTTCAGTGAGGGGTCTGGGAAGCTGCTGAGAAGTTGCTTTCCCACAGGTCTTCTCAGCTATTGGAGATGGCCCTGCCAGATGGTTCTGGGGCTTTTGGTATGTGTGTGTGTGTGTGGGGGGGTGGTTAAAGGGTCTTGAGTATCTAGGGTGTAAGAGTGCTGCTGCCCACACTCTTAGCCTTTCTGGGCCTCAGTCTCTACACCTGCAAAATGGGTTCATGAACAATGTCTACTGCATGGGGTGAAGATGAACCAAGGTACTCTGTGGGAAGCCATGTGTGCAGTGGGAGCCCTGAGTAGGCATTAAGCAAGTTCATGCTCAGAGCCAGCATGGAATAGGGTTCAGGGAATGCATCCTGGAGGGAAAGTTCTCTGAACCCAGAGCAGGTTGATGAAGTGGAGCTGACCAGGCATGATGGGGTAAGGAGAAATGTTTCAGGATGTTGGGGTGGAGATGGCTTACGCAGTGAGGAAGATAGTGGATGAGGCAACCTCCAAGTTACTTCGAGCCCCAGGTCACTCTGACCTCCACACTCAGACACACCCTTTTCCTACCCACTCATCATCTACCTCATGGCCTCCCTCACCTGGGCTGCTAAGACACAAACAACCTGTAGCCCCTTCCTCTCCACCCTAATCATCACTCCCTCACCCCTGCAGACACATAAGCCTGTCCACCTGCTAGACTGGATGGCTTCACTGTACCAGGGCCACTTTGCTCTGACATTCCATGCCAGCCCAACTATGGCACCCGTTAACACAGGGGCTCCAATTCCAGCTTCGCTATATACCTACTGTGTTCCTGACTCTGCAGACATTATCATAGTGGTATTAGCAATATAAAGGCAGAGACTGGAGAAGGGGAGAAAAGACTGCTCATATAGTCATGGGAAAGAGGTACATCAACAAGAAGGTTCAGTGAGGGGTCTGGGAAGCTGCTGAGAAGTTGCTTTCCCACAGGTCTTCTCAGCTATTGGAGATGGCCCTGCCAGATGGTTCTGGGGCTTTTGGTATGTGTGTGTGTGTGGGGGGGGGGTTAAAGGGTCTTGAGTATCTAGGGTGTAAGAGTGCTGCTGCCCACACTCTTAGCCTTTCTGGGCCTCAGTCTCTACACCTGCAAAATGGGTTCATGAACAATGTCTACTGCATGGGGTGAAGATGAACCAAGGTACTCTGTGGGAAGCCATGTGTGCAGTGGGAGCCCTGAGTAGGCATTAAGCAAGTTCATGCTCAGAGCCAGCATGGAATAGGGTTCAGGGAATGCATCCTGGAGGGAAAGTTCTCTGAACCCAGAGCAGGTTGATGAAGTGGAGCTGACCAGGCATGATGGGGTAAGGAGAAATGTTTCAGGATGTTGGGGTGGAGATGGCTTACGCAGTGAGGAAGATAGTGGATGAGGCAACCTCCAAGTTACTTCGAGCCCCAGGTCACTCTGACCTCCACACTCAGACACACCCTTTTCCTACCCACTCATCATCTACCTCATGGCCTCCCTCACCTGGGCTGCTAAGACACAAACAACCTGTAGCCCCTTCCTCTCCACCCTAATCATCACTCCCTCACCCCTGCAGACACATAAGCCTGTCCACCTGCTAGACTGGATGGCTTCACTGTACCAGGGCCACTTTGCTCTGACATTCCATGCCAGCCCAACTATGGCACCCGTTAACACAGGGGCTCCAATTCCAGCTTCGCTATATACCTACTGTGTTCCTGACTCTGCAGACATTATCATAGTGGTATTAGAAATATGTGTGTATCACGGGCCTGACATAGGGCCTGGTGCAGAGCCTCATAGACAGGGGATAGCTACAGAGTGGACATGCACATAGGCTTGACTTCTGGTCCAGCAATTTGGCAGGCTGGATACTTGACAAAGCTTTTGTTATGTGAAATTAAGATATGATGCATAAGATCTACCAATGCTGGCCTGGGCTAAGAGGAAGGCAAGGAAATCCATTGGGGCCATGTGTTGAAGACAGAACTGACCACCTGCAGGGCACATAGAAACAGAATGTGGCCATTTCATGTTGCTGGGCTCTGCAAAGGAGAAAGATTTGGAATTAAGATCACAAAGGCAAGAGACTAGGCTTCAAGTTCCACTGAGGCAGGACATTTGAAAAGAGTACTTGATGGATAGGCTTCCAGGGAGAGGGTAGATTGGGAAAATCACTACGCGCTAACAAAACTGGACAAGAAGTAGGACTGACTTGGTCAGAACAGGAGGTGGGAGAGTGAGAGGTTGGTAACCAGGATCTCCTGGAAACTAGAGCCTTATTTCTGTTTCTGCACAGATTTAAGGCTTAAAATTCCGCCCCCTGAATGTTCCAAGGTCTCCCAAGCCAAGTGGGAAGACTGATGCCAAACAGTGATTCCCTTAAACCCCTGAAGGAGCAAAGGTAAAAGCCCTTGGGCACCAGCTCAAACTGCTACAGAGTATCAAATGCACAAAAAATCTAGAGCAGACAGACAACAGTGAGGTTAGACCTTCGTGTACATCAGAGAACGGAATAATCATATGGAGAGTATAAAGAGAACAGGACAGTAGTGAGGAATCCCTGTTCCACCACTTTCTAGCTATGTGACTTTGGCTGAGTCACTCACCTCTCTATTCCAGTTCCTTCACTATAAAATAGAGATGTCAATCACCCACTTTATTTAGGGCTAGAAAAAAAATTAACAAAGGTAAAGCATTTAGCACAGAGCCTGGCATGGGAAAGTGGCCCCAAATATTAGATTTATTACAATTTCTATTGATGGCAGTAGTTAACAGTTCCTCATAAGAGAGCTGTGAGGTAAGGCGTAGAAGTCTTCATTTATCTTCATTCACAGCTGAAGAAACTGAGGGCGAGAGACAGGTCTGGTTTGCCCAGGCCACCAACTGGTGGACTGCGGAGCTGAGCTGCAGACTTAGCCTTTGGAAACTGGCCTTGCTCGCAAACATTAGGCTGGCACTGCATAGTCCCACCTTCCTCCCTCAACACTACCACTGAGGAAACTGCCCTGGGCATCAAGCTAGCTGTGTAACTACTGTCAGGAGGTCTGTTAACCTCTTTAAGCCTCTCTTGCTTCCCCGGTGAAATGGGAATAATAACAGCATCTATATGTCATGGGATACTGAGTGGGCTGAATCATAGAATGGGGGGAAGGTGCTGAGCACCGTGCCTGGAATGTAGTAAGTGTTCAGTTAATGCCAGCCATTGTTGTTTTTGTTATTATTATTACTGCTGTGTTTCATTTTGCCTCATTGTGCTCTATGATACTTTGAGGGATAAGACAGCCAATGCTGAGGCAAGTGCTTGGGGCTAATCCAACATTGACCCTGCCAGAGCAAGTCACTTAACCTCCCTGAGCCTCCATTTCCATATTTGTTAATATCACTCACCCTGTAGAAAGATGTAGATATCACCTGTCACATGCACAGCACTTAAGTAAACATAGTATTATAATGATTAATATTGATGAAATCACAGGCACTGTTGGGAGGTACAGAGAGAGAATTCCTCTTGCTTAGTTTTCTCCATAGCCTTCCTGCTATTTTAGACTTATTTGTTTATTTTCTGCGCCTCCCATCACACCTACCACCTCCATTGCCCTTCTAGAAAATAATTTCCTTGAAGATGAGCACTTTGTCATGTTCCCCGTCATGTCCCCAGGGCATGACAAGTAGTAGACATTCCATAATTATTTGTTGATTGAAAAAATGAATAAATAAAAGAAAGCCCCAAACAGTGGTTGAGAGCTATGGATGACCTTTATTTTATGCTTCCATGCTGGCGCTTTGGAAAGTACACTCACCTGGTTCTGAGGAGAGCAAACTAACTGAGATTCAGAGAGATTCTGCGAGGTGGGTGTGAAGCAGTGATGAACTCCAGCCCATTCAGCGTGACTTCCCCTAGGGTGTCAGCACAGAATTAGTCAGACACCACTAGGGTTTGGGGTTTGTTTCTGAGTGGAGGAGAAGGGTAGAAAGAAAGTAACCTTTGTTGAGTATCTACTATGTACCAGACCCACATTAGGCTCTCTGTGTGGTATTTTGCAACGGTCCCATTGAGTAGACATCATTCTTTACAATTTTACAAGGGAGGAAACCAAGGATCTGAGAACTAATGTGATCCACTGAGGCCACCCACCTGGAAACTGGCTAGAAGTGGGATTCAAGGCCCGAGTTGGGCAGTGTCCTTCCTCAGTCACATCCTACTTGCCTTCCTGGTTCCTTGCTGCATCTGAAAATTTACCATTCCTTTGGTTTAAGGCATCAGAATAAAATGTCTTTATTTCTGTCCAGAGATGCTGCTCAGTTGTTATCAGTTAAGATTTATCAATAAATTATTTATAAGACTCATTCAACTCAGATGGCTAAGCTTGCTAAGCCTAGAACAGGATTTGATGGCAGAAAGAAGGTTGAAAAGGATCCTGTAATCTTAAAATCTCAGACTTTCAGGGTGAGAGGTCACATTGAACTACAGCCATTCATGCCTCCTTCACCCACTCTTATTTTATCAGTGGGGAAACTGAGGCGCAGAGAGATGATTTGCCCAGGCAGAGTCGGGATTCAAACTCAGAGGTCACACGCTCTCCAACAACTCCAGAGGACTTCCCCAGACCCTGGCTGTGCACAGTACTTTGATAAGGACCCTTCTCTTAGTATGGGGATGCCTATCCAGTTAGGTGATTGTCTGAATGCCATCTCATTTGTCTTTTACAACATATCTGTTAGGGTGGTTCTAAGATGTCTGTTTAATTGCTGCAGAAATGGAGTGAGATGATATGCCCAATGGCACATAGTTCACAAAAAGCATAGCGAAGTCATAAAATTGCTTACTATTTTGTCAGGCTCTGTTCTAAGCATTCAATATGGATCAACTCACTTAATCCTGCAACAATCCTATGAGGTATAGACAGTTATATTCCATATATAACTGTCTATATTGAGGCCCAGATCAGTGATGTAAACTGCTAAGGATTCAAACCTGACTAGCCTGGCTCCAGTGTCTGAGCTACTCTCTGCCTCAAGGTCATGATAATCACTCCAGTCTTGCTGATGCCAGCCCAGGCTCTTTTCTGCATCTTCCACATCGGGCTGGTGAACAGCAGACACTGGTCTTGGCCATTGCTGACCATATGCTCTCCATAAACAGAACCACTCCCTTTCTGCCCTGACCATCCACCCATCCCTCCTATCCACAAGCAGAGGGAGAACCTCTTCAAACCTAGCTCTCACTTTGACCTCCTTGATTGAGTCATGTGCCCTGTTCTTTCATTCAACAGATATTTCTTAAGCACTTACTATGTGCCAGGTACCATGGTGGGGGCTGGGGAAACTGACAAGAGGGTTTTATACATGCCCCTCCTTTCTGGGGGACATATAGTGAGATCAAATCACTAAGTGGCAGCTGAGGATTCTGAAGAACGTAGAACAGGACAGTGATGAGAGCAGGGGGCATAGGGGTGGTAACTTTTGAGTGGGGAGGAGCCAGACATGAGGCTTTCTGGGGTGTGGAAATGGGCTTCAGGCCCAGGGGCAGCCTGTGTGATGGCCCTGAAATGGTGTAGCCTGTGGTGGCAACAAGTGAGCCAGGGGATATGGGAGACCTGAAACTACAGAAGACAGTGGTGGATCCAGCTGGCCTCCACCATCCTGCCCTGGGTAGAGGTCCTGATGTCCCTGAAATCAGAGAACAGACTCCTAGAGCCACAGACATGAAGCCCTGGTTCTTCCTGGGCTTCCACAGACATGATTCTTCCTGGAATGACAGGTTCATGGAAGCCAGGAGACTTGCCCAAGGTCTTCAGTGACTCAGAGACCAAGGAAATTTGAACCAGGGTCTCCTGGCTCCCAGCGTGGAATCCCCATTCCCACCTCTACCACATCCTTCTTAATTCTCAGTCCACCCATATCTCCAAGTAAAATTTCCATTCCGAAGTCCAGGTAGTTTCAGCTCAGAACTTTAATAAAATGGAGCTTGTCAGTCCCTCTTTTCTGCCCCTTATTCAGCTGGGTGACCCTAAGCAAGGACTCTGCCTCCCCCAAGTCTCATCTTCCCCATCTGTGACATGGGAGCCAGCAGGAGGACACTGCCAAGTTTCCGTGAAGATTTAATGAAATCTCCCGTGTAAAGAGCTTAGGCTTCCAGAGGTGCTCTGTAAAGAATGGTATTATTACTCAGATGAAAATGGGGAGCCCGGCTGACGCCCTCTACACATTCCAGCTCTATAACGATCCCCGTGGGTACAAAGGAAATAAACTGATGTCCAAGCCTGCCCAAAAGATTCCATTCCACCGCCCTGTGCAGCCACTGTAAATGGTTTGCACCGGAATATTATCTGGGTGTATTTACGGTATCTTACTGGAAACCACAAAGTGCATTGTATTTTTTTTTTCTTTTTCTATTTAAAGCCAATGGGTCAGAGAGTGAGCAATCTGCAGTGACACAGGCTGAAATATATGATGATTTGGAAAATATACAGATGGAAAAAGGTTACTTTTGCCAGCCCTGTGGCATGGCAGTTCACAGTCCTTCTGGGCTCAGAATGCCACATCTGGCTGTCTTTATCCAGAAGAACTAGAGAGCCTCTCTATGAACAATCAGAAGAACTAAGAGAGCAGAGAGTATGTGTCTGCACTGAGCTTGGCTAAGGTAACAGAGATGGGACGTGGGGGAGGGACATGTGCAGGCCCCCAGGCTCCACCCTTCTCTTCTGCCTTGGTTCCATCCAAGGGTCTCTCTTTCTACCAGGCAAGAGAGCACTGCTGACCACTCATCCAGGGTCAACACCTGCTCCTTCCTGATACCATGCCTTTGCATATTTTGTTCCCTTGGCCTGAAAATGACTTTCCTCTCTCTTTTGCCTGGTGACAGGCAATGTAGCCCAGTAGTTTCAAAGCAAGGCTCTAGAGGCTGATAAACCTAGGTTTGTGTCCTGGCTCCACTTCCCAGTGCCAGGACCTTGAGTGAATTAACTGACCTCTCAAAGCCTCAGTTTCCTCATTTATAAAATGGAAATAATAAAATACCTGCTTCCCAAGGTTGTTAACAGGATTAAATAAACCAAGGCATATGACAGGCCTTGTATAACACCAAGTAAAGGATCAATAAGCAGTAGCTCTTATCAGATGCATTATTGGTTAACCATACCCATCAAGATGCAGCTCCAGTGTCCCCTCTCTGAGAGGCTTTCCTGAGATTTCTTCTCTCTGTTTGTGGCTTAGCACCTTAATCATCCTTATTTTGTGCTGAAAATTATCAGTCTCTTCCCACTATGTTGTAGTGACCTGGATTATTTATCTGTGAAGCCTCAACAATTGAATGAATGAATGACTGTGGGTATAAAAGTGTGTGTGCATGTGTATGTCTGTCTGTCTATTTGTCTACCATATGAAAGCTGGAAAGAGAACATTATAACAAAAGACTCATCTTAAAAATAGTGTCAGGAAAGCTACAACCGGGGATGAACTGAGGTTTGCAAAAACTGCAAATGAAACAAAAAGTCCTTTGTTAACTGTGTTCTAAACAAGAATAG